>NC_141990.1:1718723-2063240 GCF_049901715.1 Pseudonaja textilis | reverse complement strand
TAGAACAGAATAAGATTTTGAATAGAATAAGAATTTAAGAATAGAATAAATAGAGCAGGGGTCTTCAAACTTGACAGCTTTAAGACTTGTGGACTTCAACTCCCAGAATTCCTCCTCCTCCAGTCATGTTAGCTCAGGAATCCTGGGAGTTGAAGTCCACGAGTCTTAAAGTTGGCAAGTTTGAAGACCCTTGGTCTATTCTATCTTTCTCTCTATCTATTCTACCTCTCTTTCTCTATCTATTTTATCTATCCTATCTTTCTCTCTCTTCCTCCCTCTATCTATTCTATCCCTTTCTCTCTATCTATTCTACCTCTCTTTCTCTATCTAGTCTATCTATTCTTTCTTTCTCTCTCCTTCCATCTATTCTATCTCTCTGTCTATTCTACCTCTCTTTATCTATTCTATCTATTCTATCCCTATCCCTACCCCTCCCTCTATCTATCTATTCTATCTATTTATCTATCTATTCTATCTATTTCTCTATCTATCTATTCTATCTATTCTATCCATCTATTCTCTCTATCTTTCTCTCTCTCTCACTCCCTTTATCTATCTATTCTATCTATTTCCCTTTCTCTCTCGCTATTCTACCTCTCTTTCTCTATCTATCTATTCCAAGGGTTTTCAAGCTTGACAAACTTAAGACTTGTGGATGACCACTCCCAGAATTCCTCCTCCTCCAGTCATATTAGCTCAGGAATTCTGGGAGTGGAAGCCCACAAGTCTTAAACTTGCCAAGCTTGAAGACCCTTGCTCTAATGGCTCAACAGCAGTTATTGTGAGAAGGACCTTGGGAGTCCTACTGGAAAATCACTTAAATATGAGCCAGCCGTGTGCGGCTACAGCAAAAAAAGGCCAACACAATCCTAGGCTGCATCAACAGAGGGATAGAATCAAGATCACCCGAAGTGATAATACCACTTTATAAGGCCTTGGTGAGGCCACACTTGGAATAATGGATCCTGTTTTGGTCACCACGATGTTTTTAAAAAATGTTGAGACTGTAGAAAGAGTGCAGAGAAGAGCAAGAAAGAGGATTAGGGGACTGGAGGCTAAAACTTATGAAGAACAGTTACTGGATTTGGATATGTCTAGTTTAATGGAAAGAAGGACTAGGGGAGACAGGATAGCAGTGATCCAATATCTCACAGGAGTTGCCACAAAGAAGAGGGAGTCAAGCTATACGTGAAAGCACCAGAAGGCAGGACAAGAAGCGATGAAGGGAAAACTAATCAAAGAGAGAAGCAACTTAGAACTAAGGAGAAATTATTGGAGAAAAAAAATATGAACACGGATAAGAGAAATCACAAATATTCAATTAGAACTCAAGGCTAAAAATTTTTTTTTGTTGGGAATAATAAAAGGTGAAGTTGCAAAAGAAATAAAATATTTAATTCTACATATAACCACCGCAGCAAGGATAGCATTAACTCAATGTTGGAAGGGTGGTTAGATGCCAACGGATAACTTGATAATCCGGACGATCTACGACTGCGCCGAAATGGATAAACTCACCCAAAAGTTAAAAGGAAGCCTCAAAATATTTTACAGTTTGGGAAAACTGGTATAATTGGATAAAGGATAGAAACCAGCAAGTAAACAGATAGGGAAGGGAAAAATATAAAGAGGTTATGATAGGAGTATTTACCAGATATAGGAAATAAGTATTGGAAAATTGTTTGATAAGAACACACCGTCTTAGCAATTATAAATGTTTATGTTTATTGGTTATATATAGCTTTGGGGTTTCATATTTTATGAAATGTTTTGTACTATGTATGTATTTTTTAATGTTTAATAGAGTTTATTTTTTAAACTTAAAAAAAAAAGAAGAAAGGTGGGAAGGAGAGGGAAGAATAATTGGATTTCGTGGGGTGGGGAAGAGCGCTGGAGGTTTGAGTTGGTGAAATGTGAACGTTGGGGTGTTTTCTTGACCACGCTCGCTTGCTTACTGTGCAAATGTAGCCTCTTATCTCTCTAGGCCGAGATCAACCATCCTGGCATGCCAGGTGTGTGAAACACCACCTGAAGATGCACCCACGTGACATCATACACATCTCAGATCGGATGGCTAGTTGGAACTCTTTATGGGTGGGAACATGGGAATAACTTTCTATATGCGATTTCTGCGCCTACGGCCTCAGATCTGGTATTCCTTCTGATGCTACCACTTCGATTTCCAGTAAAAGTCCTTTTCTCTGAAAACTGTGGAGCGTAAGGTTTTCTTTCTGGGGATTTTGAATGGAGCATCACAACACCAGAAATTGTGGGTGCTCCATCAAGAAGAGATTGGGCAGCCGTTTGTCTGAAATGGGATAAGGGGTTTCCTTGCCTGAGCAGGGGGTCGGACTAGATGACCTCCCGGGTCCCTTCCAACTCGGCTATTCTGCTTTCCTCCCTCCCCCACCCTTCTGAAATTTTAAAGCTCGACAAGCATTTGTCTGGAATGGTCTTGGATCTCCTCCATGAGCAGGGGGTTTATTTATTTATTTTATTTCATTTTGATTTGTCCATCGCTTACAAGATAATAGGTATAAGTATATATATATAGTTATGAATACGTGAAATGGGTACATATAAGAAAAATAAAAGAAACAATCGGACAGGGACGGTAGGCATGTTGGTGCGCTTATGCACGCCCCCTACAGATTTCTTAGGAAAGGGGTGAGGTCAATAGTAGACAGTCTAAGGTTAAAGTTTTGGGGGTTTGGGAAGAAACCACAGAGTCAGGTAGAGGATTCCAGAGACTGACCACTCTGTGGCTGAAGTCGTATTTCCTGCAATCAAGTTTGGTGCGATTAACCTTGAGTTGGTATCTATTGTGTGCTCTTGTGTCGTTATGGTTGAAGCTGAAGTTTTCATTGACAGGCAGGACATTGCAATGTATGATTTTATATACTATACTTAGATCGGACCAAAGGCGGCGTAGTTCTAGGTTTTCTAGGTCTAGAATTTCAAGTCTGGTGGCGTAAGGTATTCTGCAACGAGTAGAGGAGTGGAGAACTCTTCTTGTGAAATATTTCTGGACCTTCTCAACTGTGTTAATATCAGATACGTAATGTGGGTTGCAGGCTGATGAGCTGTATTCGAAAATTGGTCTAGCAAATGTTTTGTATGCTCTAGTTATTAGTGTAATATTACCAGAGAAAAAGCTATGTAAAATTAGGTTAACAACTCTTAACGCCTTTTTGGCTATGTAGCTACCGTGGGCTCTAGCACTTAGATCATTGGAGATGAGTCCTCCAAGCTCCTTGGCAGAGTTTGGATCATCAACAAGGTCTTGATTATTCGGCCTGTATTTTATTTTCTGATTTTTTTTTGCCAATATGTAGGACAGAGCATTTATTTGTTGAGTTTTGAAGTTGCCATTTGTTTGACCATTCTGATACATAGTCGAGGTCTTTTCGAAGGGTAGCAGGATTGTCTGTGGTGTTGAATAGCTTTACATCGTCAGTGAAGAGAACGCAGTTCCTCTTAATATGATCACAGAGGTCACTTATGTAGAGTATGAAGAGAGTTGGTCCTAGAACACTGCCTTGGGGGACACCACTGTTGACAGGTACAGAATTTGATAGGACGCTCCCAATTTTGACCATTTGTTGTCTGTTTGACAGGAATGCTTCTATCTAGTTATGCAGGTGTCCAGAGATACCATAAGATTTTAGTTTTAGGAATAGTTTGTCGTGTACCACTGAATCAAAGGCTTTCCAGAAGTCTAATGTAGATTGGACTAGATGACCTCCCAGGTCCCTTCCAACTCCGTCATTCTATAGACTCTGATAAAGTGAATGATGCCCCAATTCTGTCAATTTTTGGCAAATCTCTTAAAACAATGCCTTTCTTCCCCAGCCTTGTTTATTCCTGGATGATATAAACCGGATAAATGAGATTACATGATTGTTTGTTCTCTTCCCTTCATTCTTGGGTTTGACTGGTATATTATGTCCGTTTACTTTAATCTGTTTGTTCTGTTTTTTTTAAATATACTTTATTAATCTTTTATAATTTTAAAAAGTCAAACAACAACAAAATAGATTTTCTCTATCAACACTTTGTGACATTCTATACTAATATTTTGTGCATTATTTACAAATATACAAACTTGTGCAAATATAAATCATTAACTTATCGAGTCCTTATCTCTATTTATTTACAATCCATTTATCTATCCACCAATCTGTCTCTGCTCAAACCAATGATACCATTTTCCCCACACCATGTAGTAATCAGATTCCGCTTTCTTTTGCAGACTTAAGGTTAATTTGTCCATCTCAGCACAACTCATTATTTTTTGAATGGTCAGTTCCTCTGGTGGTATACATGTGTGTTTCCAACATTGGGCATAGGCGAACCTAGCTGAAGTTAAAATGTGCAATATTAAATATTTTATATTTCTTTCATATTTCAATTGTATTCATTTTTTATTGCTTTTGGACTACTACGGAGTTCCTAACTGTTGTTGGGTTGGGTTGCCACCAAGAGCCACGTATCTGTGAGACAGGCGGCTATTCGGGTCATCCTCGACTTACAACAGTTCATTTAGTGACCGTTCTAAGTTGCAACGGCAAGTGAAAAAAAAGTGACGTGGTGGTTTTTCACACTTATGACCTGTGACGACCCAAAAGGGTGTGGCACAAAGGCAACACAGTCAGATAACCAGTAAGAGTCCCTTTATTAGCTCCAACTTTGCCCCCAGTGTCCTGGTTACCTTCTGGGCCGGAGAAAAACTCTCCCAGGTAAGCAGCCTTTGGCTGCAGAGAATCAAGTCCAAAACATGGTCAACATAAACTGTAACTCTAAGTCCAATCAAGGCAAAATGAGGTAATTAGTCCTATAGGGCAAGAAGGAACGGCAGTAATTTAACACAGTTGGGAGGACACCGGGAACACAGATAACCGAAGTCAACACAAGATAAACTCACGTTTGTTCCCAGCCGCCGCCGCTCTCAGCTTGCGTCTCTTTTAAACTCTCATTCCCAGCTGCGGCTAATGAAGGGAATCAGGGCCCTTTCCTCCCCCGTAAGGCACGCAACCAACGTTGCTCCCTTCTCCGTTCCTCCCTGCATGCCCTAAGATGAAGAGGAGATGGGCCTGGATCTTCCTCTGGACCCCCTCTTCCTTGTTCCACCTCTCCCCTGCTCTGCCCAGCCGGACTTTGCCCTTCCCCGGTTTCCTCTCCAGCCAATAGAGCCACACTCCCACTCTTTGTGTCAGCCATTCGTCTTCCTCCTCCGACAGGGGTATGACATAACCATTGCAGCATTCCCATGGTCACTGGATCAAAATTTAGACGCTTAGAATTCAGACCGCTTGGCAACCAACTCATATTGATGATGCTCGACGTGTTCCCGGGGTCACGCCATCCCCTTTTGCGACCGTCTGATAAGCAAAACCAGAGAGAAAAGCCTGATTCACTGAATGACCGGGTGACCAACTTACCGACTGCAGTGATTCGCTTTACAACGGAGGCAAGAAAGGGTTGTAAAATGGGGGCAAAGCTCACTTGATCAATGTCACGCTTTACCACCAAAATTTTGGGCTCAATTGTGGGGTCGTAACGTCGGGGACTTCCTGGACACAATTTGCAAAAAAGTCATCTCCTAAATTTTGAGGATTTGAAGAGCCGTTTTATTTAGCTTAATGCTTTTTTTTTGCTCAGTTTGGGGTACACCATGCTAAACTCAGCAGGAAGAACCCCTACCCAGGGGTGGGATTCAAATGTCTTCACGGTTCTGTGTGCATGGTCTAATTTGTGGGCGTGGCTTGGTGGTCATGTGACTGGGTGGGCAGGGCTTGATGACTTTGTGTGGCTTGGTGGTCACATGACTGGGTGGGCGTGGCTTGCTGACTGAGTGTGGCTTGGTGGTCATGTGTCTGGCTGGGCATGGCTTCTATGTAAATAATGTAAAGTTTGATTTTTTTTTATAAAAAAAAGAGCAACTTTTACCCAAAATCAGGCAAAACAGACAGGCGGATGGAGTTGCTTGCAGAATCAGATTCACTCAGAGATCCATCTATCTGCAATCTGCTACCCGAGTCTGTCCCATAAAATTTGCTTGCAAGCAAACTCATAAAATTAACTCACAACACACACACCCTGTATGTAAATGTTGGATTTTTTTATTTTAAAAAAGAACAACTTTTACCCCAAATCAGGCAGGCAGATTGAGTTGCTCGCAGAATCGCAGACTCACTCGGAGATCTATCTTTCTGCCATCGGCTACCTGAGTCTGCGCTGAATAATAGAAGCTTCCGTCCTAAGGGAGGTTCAGCTCTGCTTTTAGATTAGCTAGAAAGCGAGAAATCCAACCATTTCCTGCTTTCCAGTTAATCTAAATTTCCCTGCATAGCAAAACAGTTGGAGGGTTGGAGGAGGGAAAGGAAAAATAGCAACTTAGCAGGCAAATTTGATGGCGCGCATGCCAGGTAAGGAGTGAGCGGGCAGGGAGGGGAGTGGCCAACCAGTGGCACGATTTGCCGGTTCTCCAAACTGGGCAGAATCATAACAACTGGTTCTATAGAACTGGTCCGACCAGGTAGAATCCCACCCCTGCCCCCCCACCCCAAAATAAAGTGAGCACAACAAACTTTGGCATTGTGTGCTACGGAAGAATTTAGTGTTTCCGAAACGTGGCCCCTTTAAGACCTGTGGAATTGCTGGCTGGCTGGGGAATTCTGGGAGTTGAAGTCCACAGGTGTTAAGGTGTGTACAGATGTAGAGTTTCCACCAGGTTGCAACAACCTAGACATTTCTAGTTGGGAAATAAATACATTTCTTTTCCCAAAACTGGTTCCTTGATTTCCAGCCTAGGTCATACACCTGGGATCTCTTAGTGGTCTCCGATCCAAGTACTAAACAGATCCAATGCCACCGAGCCTTTTGAGGTCAGCCAGGATGTCAGTATTGGGCGATCAAAGCAAGAGGTCCTGGCACCTTTCCAGGCTGGCTACTGACCTTGGCAAGGGTCAGCATTGGACTCCAAGCTCCATGTGGCTCGTCCAGATTGCACAATTCTAAGGACTTAAACAGAACATGCCAAACAGATCATCCAGCACAGATCTGTAAGTTCCTGCAGAATAAACCTCTTCTGAAACATGTGTCTGTCCGGGGAGGGAGGGAGGGAGGGAAGGAGGGAGGGAGGAGGAAGGAAGGAAGGAAGGAAAGAAGAAGTTAGGAAGTTGAAATGGGGAAGGAGATGGAAATGAGAGGGAGGGAGGAGGGAGGGAGGGAGGAAGGAGGAAGGAAGGAAGGAAGGAAGGAAGGAAGGAAGGAAGGAAGGAAGGAAGGAAGGAAGGAAGAAGTTAGGAAGTTGGAAGGGAAGGAGATGGAAGTGAGAGGGAGGGAGGGAGGGAGGGAGGAGGGAGGAAGGAAGGAAGGAAGGAAGGAAGGAAGGAAGGAAGGAAGGAAGGAAGGAAGGAAGAAGTTAGGAAGTTGAAATGGGGAAGGAGATGGAAATGAGAGGAAGGAAGGAAGGAAGTTGAAATGGGGAAGGAGATGGAAATGAGAGGGAGGGAGGGAGGGAGGAAGGAAGGTAGGAAGGAAGGAAGGAAGGAAGGAAGGAAGGAAGGAAGGAAGGAAGAAGTTAGGAAGTTGGAAGGGAAGGAGATGGAAGTGAGAGGGAGGGAGGGAGGGAGGGAGGGAGGGAGGAAGGAAGGAAGGAAGGAAGGAAGGAAGGAAGGAGTTAGGAAGTTGAAATGGGGAAGGAGATGGAAATGAGAGGAAGGAAGGAAGGAAGTTGGAATGGAGAAGGAGATGGAAATCAGAAGGAGGGAGGGAGGGAGGAGGGAGGAAGGAAGGAAGGAAGGAAGGAAGGAAGGAAGGAAGGAAGGAAGGAAGGAAGGAAGAAAGAAAGAAGTTAGGAAGTTGAAATGGGGAAGGAGATGGAAATGAGAGGGAGGGAGGGAGGGAGGAAGGAAGGAAGGAAGTTGGAATGGAGAAGGAGATGGAAATCAGAGGGAGGGAGGGAGGAGGGAGGGAGGAAGAAGGAAGGAAGGAAGGAAGGAAGGAAGGAAGGAAGGAAGGAAGGAAGGAAGGAAGAAGTTAGGAAGTTGGAATGGGGAAGGAAGGGGATAGGAATCGGAGGGAGGGAGGGAAGAAGGAAGGAAGTGGAAGGAAGAAGGGAAGGGAGGAAGGAAGGAAATGAAAGAAGAAAGAGAGGGATGGAAGAGAGAGGAAGAAAGCAAAAGAGAAAGAAAGAAAGAAAGAAAGAAAGAAAGAAAGAAAGAAAGAAAGAAAGAAAGAAAGAAATCCTCATGGGCCCTGGAACCAGTCGGGCTACAAATATTTAGAGCCAAGATCGACAACCACGTTGTTGCCATCTGAGCCCCCTCTCCCCGCCCCCGCAACTTCTCTTTCCATATTTGTTGTGGTGCTTGTGGCTGTACTTTTTAAACACCGCCGTGACAAAACATCTCAACCCAGCTCTGTCCTGCCATTCTGCATTTCAGGCACGTCCATCATGATTGTGACTTTCTCCCAAGCCCTCCAAAGAGGGCCGACAAACCCTCCTACATAAAACACACACACACACACACACACACACACACACACACACACAGACTGCCTGAGCTTCCCCCATGGCAAATATGACCTGTGCAAACCCAGGATTTTCCCTGTTGACACACAACTGCCCCCGGCCAAACCAAAGCGGGCGTGGCAAATCCTCATACAACACGGACTAATAACACACAAACAGACAGACAGACACACACACACACACACGTAGCAAGAGCAGAGGCGAGCAGGAAGCCAACAACAGAACACAGGTTGGGGTTTTATTTATTTCCCGGATGATCTGGGGCCCTGACTCTGGCATTGTGGGGAAAAGGGATCCCTAGAGATCATCCGGGAAGCCTGCACCGCTGGGTAACTCTGATTTCCTCACCCAGCAGGGAGAGGAACCCCAGGGAAACAACAATTGTGTTATTTGTCTTATGGGAAGTCAATCCCAGCATCTCTGCCAGTCACGGGAGGCAGAACTCAAAGATTAGATTAGATGTACAGAGTTGGAAGGGACCTTGTAGGTCATCTAGTCCAACCCCGTGTCCCCCCCGAACTCAACTTTGCTCAACAAGGAATCATGTTGATGCTAGTCCTCTTATCAAAAGCCTACATTTTTACTGATTCACGCATATGTAATCCTTGACTTCTGCCCATAATTGAAGCTGGAATTTCCATTGGTTGTTTAAGTGAGGCCTGCCTCATTTGACGACCTTTTCAGTCCCCATCCCCCATTAGTAAGCGAATAGCTGCGGTTGCACAGTCGTTAAGCAAATACGGCCATCTGGGAAGGTCACAAAGGGCCTTCGACCCCGCGATGCTGCAAGTATCAGAAATACACGGTCCCAACCGCCTGAATTTTGATCACGTAACCATGAGGATGCTTCCCCGGTCGTTAAGTGAGAGGATTGGTAGTACGTCCCTTTGCAGTGCTGTTGTAACTTTGCACTAAACAGGTGAGGATTACCTGTACTGTGTAACTCCAGGGGTGGGTTGGCACGGATGAGAACACCACAACGGTACTCCAAAGATCTAATGATTCGGCTCGTCCTGGGCTTACCCAGGATACCATATCGTGGTTTGCTGAAACGCGGCTTGCAACATAAGCCAGGATTCTAGAACCGTAAGGAACTTACGCCCGGGCGTGAAGCCAACGATGGGCAATGCCACCACAGCTGAATGGAAGGAATTGGTTCCCCATTCTGGGTTTAGCCCGTCTGCGGCTTCCCACCTTCCATTCCTTGCAGGTATACTGCTGCTAAACATGGAGGCTCGGTCCTTAGACCACACAGTCAGCCCAATGCTGGCAGATCTTGGCCTTCGCTTGGACAACCGTTCTCCCCAACTCTCTAGCAAGATAAAAGTTTTAGGAAAGGTGCCTGGCATAGAAATCGAAGAAATAATAATAATAATAATAATAATAATAATAATAATAATAATAATAATAATAATAATAACCATCTTTTTCTTCTTCTTTTTCTTCTTCTTCTTCTTCTTCTTCTTCTTTCTTCTTCTCCTTTTGTTCTTCTCTTCTTCTTCTTTCCTTCCCTCCCTCCACCACTTCTTTCTTTCTTATCTTCCTCTTCTCCATTTTCTTCTTCCTCTATCTCAATCTTTTCCTTCCTTCCTTCTTCCTCCTCCTCCTTTTCTTATTCCCCTTCTCTTCCTCCCTTTTTTTCTTCTCTTCTTTCCTTCATTTTTGTTCCTTCCTCCCTTCTTCTTCTTCTTCTTCTTCTTCTTCTTCTTCTTCTTCTTCTTCTTCCTTCTTCTTCCCACTTCTTCTTCTTCTTCTTATCTTCCTCCTCCTCTCCTTTTCCTCCCCCCTTCCTTCCTTTTCCTTCTATCTCCATTTTTGTTCCTTCTCTTCTTCCTTTTCTTTCCTTCCTCCCTCCACCACTTTTTCTTTCTTATCTTCTCCTTCTCCATTTTCCTCCTCTTCCTCTATCTCAATTTTTCCTTCCTTCCTTCCTTCCTCCTCTTGCTTCAATCTTTTCCTTCCTTCCTCCCTTCTCCTTCTTTTTCTTCCTTCTCTTCCTTCTTCTTCAATCTTCTTCTTCCTCTTCTTTCTTTTCTTCTTCTTCTTCTTCTTCTTCTTCTTCTTCTTCTTCTTCTTCTTCTCTTCTTCTTCTTCTCCTCTCCTCCTCCTCCTCCTCTTCCTCTCTCCTCCTCCTCCTCCTCTTCCTCCTCTTCTCCTCCTCCTCCTCCTTGTCTTCCCCCTCTTCCTCTTCTTCTTTCTTCTATATATAAAAATGCGAAATACCACTCACGCATCATCACAAAATCCGTAAAGCCTACAAACTTGGAAATTCAGCCCGTAGGTTCGTCTTGGCTTCTAGGGGCTCACTAAGAAAGGATTTTGTGAAAGGACCCTCAGAGCATTTAGAGTATTTCCTATATTATTATTATTATTATTATTATTATTATTATTATTATTATTATTATTATTATTATTATTATTATCGTGCTCTGATGCTAAGGAGTTCTGTTCCCTCCTGAAAAAAAGAAATCTCTTCCAAATGCAAAACACAAGCAGAGGAGAGGAGTTTCATTTTCACAGCACCAAGCAGTTTCAGTTTCCAAACAGCCCTCAACTCTCTCACACATTGACGGGAAGCTAGCCAGATGAATACCCACGGATGGTGGTAGGCAGAGGCAGAAATTTTTCCCTTCTTATTTTCCTCCCCAAAAACTAAGCCCAAGCACATAGTTTCGTAGCGAAGCACGGGTATCGAGCTAGTATATCATAAACAAATAAATAATATTAAGCGTTATACCTGAGACAGGAAGTCCTTGACTTCCGACCACAGAGAGCATTTGCACCAAGACGAATTCCTTGTGTGTCCAATCACACTTGGCCTATAAAAGGAATGCGAATTCAATGGAGCGCCAAATTTCTACTGCTAAGCGAGACACTTGGTTTTGCCTCATTTTGCGACCTTTCTTGCCACCGTCGTTAGGGCAAGCACTGCAGTTGTTAAGGGAGTCACACGGTCACTAAGTGAATCCAGCTTTGTACCTGTCGCAAGGTCGCAACAGGGGATCACACAACCCCGGGACGGCTGCCACCCTCGTAAACATAAGTCAGTTGCCAAGCGTCCGAATTGTGATCACGCGAGTAGTTGGAAGGGTGAACAAACGGTTGTAAGTCACTTTTTGTCAGTGCCGTCGTAATTTCGAACAGTCACTAAATGAACTGTTGTAAGTCGAGGACTACTGTACCTGTAAAAAGGTTTTGTTGGGTCCATGAACAAAGCTAAATTCAGAAATTTTGTCTGCTAGAAACAACAAAGAACCTCACAGGTGGTCTCCAAAGGCTATCCATCAATCAGAGTAGAGCTGGAAGGGACCTCGGAGGTCATCTAGCTGGCCCCCTGCTCAAGCAGGAGAACCTGTACTGTTTCAGACAAATGGCTGTCCAGTCTCTTCTTAAAAACCTCCAGTGGGAAGGAAGGGAGGGAAGAAGGGAGGGGAGGAAGAAGGACAGAAAGAAGGAAGGAAGGAAGGAAGGAAGGGAGGGAGGGAGGAAGGAAAGAAGGAAGGAGGAAAAAAGAAAGAAGGAAAGGAGGAAGGAAAGAAGGAAAGAAGGAAGGGAGGAAGGGAGGAAGGAAAGGAGGAAGGAAGGAAGGAAAGGAGGAAGGAAAGGAGGAAGGAAAGAAGGAAAGAAGGAAGGAAGGAAGGAAGGAGGGAAAGGAGGAAGGAAGGAAGGAAAGGAGGAAGGAGGGAAAGGAGGAAGGAAGGAAGGAAAGGAGGAAGGAAGGAAGGAGGGAAGGAAGGAAGGAAAGGAGGAAGGAAAGAAGGAAAGAAGGAAGGAAGGAAGGAAGGAAGGAAGGAAGGAAAGGAGGAAGGAGGAAAGGAGGAAGGAAGGAAGGAAGGAAAGAAGGAAGGAGGTTGGACTAGACGACCTCTAAGGTCCCTTTCCAATATCTGTAGCTAATCTGACATGGGGAGCAGGCAGGTGGGGGGGGACGGCAGGCAGAGATACTAGAGCTGGCAAAGGGTGAGGCTGCTGATTCCCCCCTCCCCATCCTCCCCGCCCCAACGAAGATGCTGAAGGAATAAAGGCTCTTTGCAAGAGCTTAGCGGAGGGAGGGTGGCGACATCCCCACCCCACCCGCTTTAAAGGGGGAATCCCCACGGGGGGTGGATGGTCACCCTGCCTCGCCCTCTGGATGCCTCCGCATGCCCCTCACTGTGGCCCTGCACCATGGTCCTTGGAGTGAGGAGGAGGAGGAAGGCTAGTCCTGCAATGCTCTCTCTCTCTCTCTCTCCTCCCTCTCTCTTTCCCTCTCTCTCTCCTTCTCTCTCTCCCTCCCTCTCTCTTTCCCTCTCTCTCCCTCCCTCTCTCTTTCCCTCTCTCTCCCTCCCTCTCTTCCCTCTCTCTCTCCTTCTCTCTCCTTCTCTCTCTCTCCTCCCTCTCTCTTTCCCTCTCTCTGCCCCCTTTCTCTCTTTCCCTCTCTCTCTACTCTCTCTGTCCTCTCTCTCCCTCCCCTCTCTTTTTCCCTCTCTCTCTCCTCTCTCTCTCTCTCTCTCTCTCTCTCCCCCTCTCTCCTCCCTCTCTCTCCCTTTCCTCTCTATCCCTCTCCTCTCTCTCTCTTCCACTCCTCTCTATCCCTCTCCTCTCTCTCTCTTCCTCTCTCTCTCTCTCCCCCTCTCCCTCTCTCTCTCCTCTTTCTCCCCCTCCCTCTCCTCTCTCTCCCCCTCTCTCCCTCCCTCCCTCTCTTTCCCTCTCTCTCTCTCTCTCTCTCTCTCTGTCCCTCTCTCTCCCTACCTCTCTCCCTCCCTCTCTCTCTCTCCTTCTCTCTTTCTCCTCTCTCTCTCCCTCCCTGTCTCTCCTCGCCCCCTCTCCCTCTCCCTCCCCCCTCTGCAGAGACCCCGGCCGGCGACCTTCTCCCGCCCCCCCGCCCCCGCCGCCAAGACCCACCTGCTGTCCGCCGCTGAGCATCCTCTCCAGCTCGGCGGGGCGATCGTGCCAGACCAGCGCGTGCAGCGGGTAGCGGCTCTCGGCTCCCTTGCGGCTGGCGGCTCGCGGAGAGGAGGAGGAGGAGGAGGAGGAGGGCCAGCATCCTCCTGGCACCGGGGCGAGGGGCTGGCGGGGCTGCAGCTGCATGGGCGCTGCGGGCACCGGGACGGGCCGGGGCTCGGGGTGGGGTGGGAGGAAGGAAGGAAGCCGAGACCCCCGCCGGGCCCTGGAGCTGCTGACACGCCGGCAGAGAAATAGAAGGAGGAGGAGGAGGAAGAGGCGGAGGAAGAGAAGAAAAAAAGGAGGAGGAGGAGGAGGAGGAGGGAGGGTGGGGGAGTCGCCCCCGCCGCGGCACACAAAGGGGGTCGCGTGGATTGAGGGCAGGAAGGGGAAGTCGCCCCGGCCGGCTCCCTCCCCGCGCCGCAGCCGCCCGCTTCAGCGGGGAACCATGGGACTTGGAGTCGTCGCTCGCCGCCGCGGGCACCACCCTTCCCGCCCGTTCCCGCGAGAGGAAGCCCACCCCCCACCAACGGGCACCGCCCGCCCAGCGTGGGATGCAAAGGGGGGACGGGGGGACACACACACTGTGGCAGGAGGTGCCGCCCGCGGGCGCCAGGTTGCAAAAGCGCCGGCTTGTCCCCACCTGTGCGGCTTCGACTGCGCTTGCGGGCCGTTCTGGGCGTCTCTGTTCATCTTTTTTTGGGGGGGTAGCAGGTCTGCTGCGGGGTCCCTCTCTGTCCTCCGGCGGCTTGGTGTATTTTTTGGGGGTGGGGGCAAGACGGCCGGAAGTGGAGCTGCAGCGATGGCGGAGAGGGGGGGGCGGCAGGCGTCTCTCTGCCCCCAGGTGGGAGCTGGTACCTCCAAAACCCCCTCGTCCGGGAAAGGGGTACCTCTCTGCTTGCACCACCCCTCGTGGCCCTTTGCACAGAAGCCCCCTGCAAAGATGCCAGTTGCGGTTTGCAAGGTGCCAGCTGGGTGCAGCCCCCACCCAGTGCCAGGCCGGATGCCCACCACGTTTGTGACTGCATAAGGGAGGTGAGATGGGGTTTGGGGGCATTACCTGCTTGGGCGGGGGCGGGGGGGATGGGCTAGATGATCTACAAGGTCCCTTCGGACCCTGTTAATAATCAGTTAAACCCCAAACCTGAGAAATTGGTGGAGGTAGCCAACCAAGGCTGGCTGGCATTTCTAGGCCCTGCTGACCAGGAATGACCCCTGGCATCACGGCGCCACGAGAATCGGCATCCCACTGGCCTTTTCCTGGGGAATTTTCACCCCAGCATGGGCCACATTAGTGTTTATTTTATTTTATTATTTTATTTTATTTTATATTATATTATTTTATTATTTTATTTTATTTATTAGTTATTTTATCTTATTATTTCATTTTATTTTATTAGTTAGTTTATCTTATTTTATCTTATTTTATTGTTTTATTTTATTAGTTATTTTATCTTATTATTTTATTTTATTAGTTATTTTATTTTATTAGTTATTTTGTTACTTCTGACCCATTTCATCTTGGAGACAATTGTAGCATCTCTGGGATTAAGGAAAAATAGGCACTGAAAAAAAAATTAAATTTAAGGGCACATCATTATTTTAAAGACAGCAGTACAATCTTGCGCTTTAAAGTCCTTTTGTTTAGTGACTGAAAAACTGGACTTATGACTTATTTCCACACTTACGACTGTTGCAGGAATGCCCACGGTCATGTGATCAAAATTTGGACTGACTCGTACTTACAACGGTGGCAGCATCCTGGGGTCACGTAATTCCCCATTTGTGACCCTTCCTAGCTGGTGAAAGCCAAAATCAGATTTGCTTAACGACTGCATGATTCCCTTAAGAACTGCAGCGGCCACAAACGGTCACAGAACAGGGCACAGCTCACTTAGCAACTGTCTTGCTTAGCAACAGAAATCTGGGGCTCCATCATTGTCGTAAGTCGAGGCCCGCCCATATATGCTTTTTCGTCCGATCCATTCCATCCTCCAGACAACGGGATCTCCTCTATTAAGATAAAGATGCATTCATACGGTTGTTAAGTGAATAATGGTTGTTAAGCAGATCAGGCTTCCCCAGAAAGATCACGATGACAATTATGTGATGTCATAAATACATGCCTTTACATTTATTCCTTCCTTCCTTCTCTTTTTCTTTCTTTTTCTTTCTTGTCTTCCTTTCTTTCACTTTCACTATTTCTTTTATTTCTTCTTTCTTCAACTCTTTTTCTTTTTCTTAATCTTCCTTTTTTACTTTTTCTTTCCCTCTTTCTCTCACTCCTTTCTTTTTCTTTCTCTTTTCTTTCACTCTCTTCTTCTTCTCTTCCTCCTCCTCCTCCTCCTCCTGCTTCTCCTCCTCCTCCTCCTCCTTTTTCTTCTCCTCTTCCTCCTCTTCCTCATCTCCTCCCTTCTCCTCCTCCTCTCTCTTCCTCCTCCTCCTCTTCTTCTTCCTTCTTCCCCTCCCCCTCTTTCTCCTCCTCCTCCTCCTCCTCCTCCTCCTCTTCTTTCTTCCCCTCACCCTCTTCTCCTTCTCCTCCTCCTTCTCCTCGTTCTTGAATTTTGGGCTCCAAAACAGCCAGAGAGCAAGAATCCTCTGCAGAAAAGCTTAAAACCGTGTTTTTCTTTTTAACCTCCCCAATGGCTGTCGAATTCCGCTCTATCCTGTCTCAGGTGTGTTACACTGCATGTCGCTCCAGACCTTCAAACTTGGCCTCTCAATTTAATTCTTTTATTACCTTTATCTCCAGTTCCGACATTGGCTAGAAATGTATTTAGGCGGCAGGTCACCTCGAGGGAAAATTTCTGAGCTTCAGTGCAACCAATCCCATCTCTGCACCTGTCTGTTTCCCCCAGGTGTGTCTGCAAAGGTATCTTTAAAAACAAAACAAAAAAACACCTCAAGAGGTCTGCCAGCATCCGACTGAATCCTGCTCCTTTTTACATGAGACACAAATAAAATTAGGTGGTGTTTTTTTTTAATTGAGACGGTTACTATTTTGACTTTTTCAACCCATTTTTTGATCGCCCCATTCATGTACACAGCTACAGCCACACTCACCTTCCAGCCTCTAGTGCTTAAACAAGCCTGATCTACAATTGAATCAGAATAGAGCTGGAAGGGGCCTTGGAGGTCATCTAGTCCAGCCCCCTGCTCAAGCAGGAGACCCTAGGCCATTCCAGCCATTCCAGTGGCTGCCCAGTCTCTTCTTCAAAACCTCCAGGGACGGAGCACCTGGCCACAACTTCGAGTGGCAGGCTGTTCCACTGGTTAATTGTCTTCACTTTAGGAAATTTCTCCTTAATTAATCTAAAGAGATGCTAGATTTCCTGCAGCCTGATTCAGGATTCCCGGTGAAATCAAATGTAAATCGATATTCTGTTTTTATAAATTGTATAATTTGCATATCTTTAATCATAACTTTATAATTATAAATCCCTTGTGTGGCTAATCACACTTGGTCAAACAAACGTTTCTATCGTTTTCCCTTCCCTTTCCCCCCTTTTCCTTCCCTCTCCTCTTTTCCCTTCCCTTTTTCCTCTTCTCTTTCTCTCCTCTCCTTTCTTCTCCCTTCCCTTCTTTTCCTCTTCCTCCTTCTCCTTCCCTTCTCCCTTCTTTCCCTTCTCTTCTCCCTTTTTCTCTTCTCTTCTCCTTCTTCTCCTCCCCTCTCCCTCCCCTCCCTCCCTTTTCTCCCTTCTCTTTTTCTCCCTTCTCCTTCCCTCTTTCCTCTTCTCTCTCCTCCTCCTCCTCTCCCCCTTCCTTCCCTCCCTTCTCCTCCCCTCTCTCCTCCCTTCTCTTTTCCTCTTCCTCCTTCTCCTCCTCTCCCCCTTCCTTCCTCCCTTCTCCTCTTCTCCTTTCCCTTCTCTCCCCTTCTCTCCTCCCTTCTTTTTCCTCTTCTCTTCCTCTTCTTCTTCTCCCCCTTTCTCCTTCTCCTCTCTTCTTCCTTCCCTTCTCCCTTCTCCTCTTCTCCTTCCTTTTTCCTCTTCTCTTTCTCTTCCTCCTTCTCCTCCTCTCCCCCTTCCTTCTCCCTTCTTCCTCTTCCCTTCCCTTCTTTTCCTCTTCCTCCTTCTCCTTCCCTTCTCCCTTCTTTCCCTTCTCTTCTCCTTTTTCTCTCTCTTCTCCTTCTTCTCCTCCCTCTCCTTCCCCTCCCCCTCCCTTTTCTCCCTATTCTCTTTTCTTCTCCCTTCCTTTTTCCTCTTCTCTTCCTCTTCCTCTTCCTCCTTCTCCTCCTATCCCCTTCCTTCCCTCCCTTCTCCTTTTCCTCCTCCCTTTTTTCCTTTTCTCTTCCTCTTCTTCTCCTCCTCCCCCTCTCCCTCCCTTTTCTCCCTTCTCTCTTCTTCCTTCTTCCTTCTCACTTCTCCTCTTCTCCCTTCCCTTTTTTCCTCTTCTCTTTCTCTTCCTCCTCCTCCTTCTCCTCCTCTCCCCCTTCCTTCTCCCCTTCTTCCTCTTCTCTTCCTCTTCTTCTCCTCTTCCTCCTTCCCTTATCCTCCCTTCTCTTCCCTTCATACACTACCATAAGAGAAGAATAATTAAAACTTTAAGACGTGGCACAGTGCCTCAATTTGCATGTGGGGCCAAGCCACAACCCACACCAAGCCAAATAGCGAGGCAGCCCCTTCGGTTGGACAAGCGCCACTACGGGCTTTGAAATGCCTCCACTTTGAGAGGCTTTGCTGGAATCCGTTAAGGCTGCTAAAACAATAATCCAATTTAGAAGAATCCAACGGGGCGTTAATCTCTCAAATTGACAGTGATCATTCACTCACACTTCAAGAATAATGAGTTTCTGTCTTCCGTTTTCATGGATTAGAGAAAGATCACCTTAAGAACAAAATTTTGCAACCTTGGCCACTTTTGAAGATGGGTATGGACTTCAACTCCCAGAATCCCCTAGCCAGCTGACTGCGGCATTCTGGGAGTTGAAGTCCACACCCATCTTCAAAGTGATCCAGACTGAAACACTTGTCTTAAAGAATGGGACATTAATTTATTTTTGGCATCCACTGAGGCCGATAGGACAAAAAACTCAATTTTGTGTGTGTGTGTGTGTGTGTGTGTGTGTGTGTGTGTATATATATATATAATTTCTAGCATACAGCTATCCCATCTCAGCAAATGACTCTGGGTGGCTCACCATTCAAAACATTAAAATAAAATTAAAAAAAATATGTTAAAACAATAAAAACAGTAAAAAGCATTGAAATCAGTTTTTAAAAAAAACACATTAAAGCATCTAATTCTCCTTTATTCTCTCGTACGATCCACCTTGGAGGTCAGTAAAAATTGGATGAAATGGGAGATTCGATACAGACATGGGAATTGTAACTCATTCTGATATGAACCTGCGTTTCACAACAAAAGCAACTTTAAAATATGTGAACTTCAACTCCCAGAATTGCCCAGCCAGACACGGAATAATCTATTTATATGAAAGCAAAATACCCCTCACGCATCATCACAAAATCTCCAGAACCGTAAAGCCTACAAACTTGAAATTTGGCCCTTAGGTTCCTCTTGGCTTCTAGGTGCTCCCTAAGAAAGGATTTTTGAAAATGACCCTCAGAGCATTGAGAGTATTTCCTATATTATTATTATTATTAACATGCTCTGATGCTAAGGAGTTCTACTCCCCTCCCCACCTGGAAAGAAATCTCTTCCAAATGCAACACACAAGCAGAGAGGAGTCTCAGTTTCAGAGCACCAAGCAGCTTTAGTACAGAACAGTTGAGCTAAGCCACGCCCAGGCTCCTTGCTGTCTCCTTGCTCCCACAGCAAATACTCTTTCAGTTTCCAAACAGCCCTCAACTCTCTCACACACTGACAGGACGCTAGCCAGATGAATACCGATGGATGCTGGTAGGCAGAGGCAGAATTTTTTCCCCCTTATTTTCCTCCCCACAAAACTTAAGTCCCATTGCATAGTTTAGTAGCAAAGCACGGGTATCCAGCTTGTGTGTGTGTGTGTGTGTGTGTGCGTTATGCAGGATAACTTTCCATACCTTTATCTGTTTATTTTTAAAGTTACAGGTAAATTGCAGGGGTTACGTCATTTTGGGTTCTTCGTTCATTTTTCATTTTTTTATTCTAAGGAAGCGTGGAAAAAAAAAAACCACATGTAACCCAAATGCAGAAAATGGAGTAAAACCAGGTTTAATTCACCGTGTAGAGGAGTATGCAAACCCTGACCACGAAATTGATTCTGGTTTAGCGCAATGGTGGGTGATAGGCCAACTTTGATTTATAGGAGGAAGGAAGGAATAACCCACCTGAAAGTTCCAGGTCCTCTTTTTTATTTTTGCAAAATTCAACCCTGACCTGAAATGACAGTGGCATTTTCCCATCTGTTTGGGTGTTAATGAAGCAGCCACACATCTGTATGAAGGCTCCATAAATAAACGAATGAGCTATTTTGCTTTACACAGCAGCACAGCAGCAACCAGAGAAACAAAGGGGGGTGTGTGTGTGTGACAATGACGTCACCCCATCAAAGGGGCTCATTGCATCTTAGCCCAGCTGGCAAAGGCAGAGATCCACCCGGAGAGGGATCCACTCAGTTAAACAGAACCACCCCAAAATCCCTTCTCTGGCCCAGCGGTTGGGAGGGGCTTGTCAGAATTATTTATTTGTGGTTTTTTTAAAATTTTATTTATACTTCCTATTTCTAAACCGCCCATCTACCCCCACCCAGAAGGAACACCAGTTTCAGAGAGAGAGATGGGAGAGGAAGGGAGAGCGAGGATAGATAGATAGATGGATGGATGGATGGATGGATGGATGAGAGAGGGGGGAGAGAGAGAATGAGAGAGAAAGAGGGAAAGAGAACAGGAGAAAGAATGCGAGAATGACAGATTAGATGGATGGATGGATAGAAGATAAATTGATGAATAGGTAGGTAGGTAGGTGGACAGACAGACATTCATAGTGATGATAGATAGATAGATAGATAGAATAGATAGATAGATAGATAGATAGATAGATAGATAGATAGATAGATAGATAGATTAGATAGTCATCCATAGTGACTAGATAGATGATAGATAGGTATGTAAATAGTTGTATGGATGTATAGGTAGGTAGGTAGGTAGGTAGGTAGGTAGGTAGGTAGATAGATAGATAGATAGATAGATAGATAGATAGATAGATAGATAAGAGAGGGGAGAGAGAGAATGAGAGAGAGAAGAGGGAAAGAACAGGAGAAAGAATGAGAGAATGACAGATTAGATAGATGGATAGATAGAAGATAAATTGATGAATAGGTAGGTAGATAGGTAGATAGATAGACATTCATAGTGATGATAGATAGATAGATAGATTAGATAGTGACCCATACTGACTAGATAGATGATAGGTAGGTATGTAAATAGTTGTATGGATGTATAGATAGGTAGATAGGTAGATAGATAGATAGATAGATAGATAGATAGATAGATAGATAGATAGATAGATAGAAAGATAGATAGATAGATAGATAGATGAGAGAGGGAGAAAGAGGGGGGAGAGAATGAGAGAGGGAAAAAGGGAGAGAGAATGAGAGAAAGAGAAAGAAAATGAGAAAGAGAATGAGATGGGACAGAGAGAATGAGAAAGAAAAAGGGAGGGAAGGAGAGAGAGAGAGGATAGAAGATATAGTTGAATGAATTAATGGGTAGATATTCTGAGCAATAACATTTTGTTCATATAATTATTTTAACTATTACCCAAACCTCACCTATCTTAGTTGAATCACTTTCTGCCCAAAGATATCATGGTTTGGCTAACCATAATGTGCTGTTTCAACCATAACCATATAGGTTTGATCAACCAGCTATACCAAATAATGCAGTTTACAAACCACTACAGAGTTAACTTTATGTAATATGCAAAAACAAACTAACCACAAAACAGGTTATGGATTTATATAATTCATAATATATTTGCTTATCCTTGAATAGCAAAGGCGAGCAGCAAGCAAGTCCGGGAGCACATAACACGAGACCTGTCACCGGAATGCAAAAAACACAAAAACACGTGTCTCACTTATTTTGGCCACGTCATGCAGGGGGGATTCACCAGAGAAAGCGATTTTATTGGGAAAAAACAGCGGTAAAAAAGGAAACCAGGTGTCGTGCCCATCGGAATCTGATTCGGAGGAGGAAGCTGAACAGCTGAGAGGGAGTGGGAGTGTGGCTCCGTTGGCTGTGGAAGGGCAAAGTCCAGCTGGGCAGAGCAGGGAAGGGGTAAAACAAGGGAGAGGGAATTCGGAGGAAGACCCAGGCCTACCCTCTCTTCATCCTAGGAATGAAGGGAGGAACCCAGGGAGGAACGGAGAAGGGAGCAACGTGGGTTGTGTGGCTTACGGGGGAGGAAAGGGCCCTGATTCCCTTCATTAGACACAGCTGGGAACAAAAGGAAGCTGCGTGCAGCAAGTTTTTGGGAGCAAACCGTGAATTATCTGGTATCATTGAGGCTTTTCTGGGTTCCTGGCATCTTCCCAACTGAGTGAGTTTTGTCATGCTTTTAAGTCCAAAATTCCTTCTCCTTCCCTGTCAAGCTAATTACTTCAGTTTGGCTTGTTGGGGCTTTAAGTTACAGTTTGTGTTGACCATATTTTGGACTTAATTTTCTGCAGCCAAAGGCTGTTCCTGAGAGAGTTTTTCTCCAGCCTGAAGGTAACCTGGACATTGGGGGCAAAGTTGGAGATAATAAAGGGACTCTTCTTGCTTATTTGACTGTGTTGCCTTTGTGCCAAGCCCCTTTGGGTCACCAAAGAACAGGATGGCGCGACACTGGCCAGAGCATGGGACAACTCAAAAAAGTAGCGCAAGATTGGAAGATGTGGTGACACCACCTGGCCCATGGAATTGTCAAAGAGTTGGACGCGACTGACTGGACAATAACATCATAATCTTTGCTTAACCAAACTGCAGACAAACATAAAAGGGAGGAGTGACTGACACACCTTACACGAACATCTTGGAAGAATGGAAAAATAATAGTAATGAAGTGCTTTGGGTGCAATTCCAAAACATCTGGAATTTGAACACCATCACAGCATTGACAAGATCCCCATCGGTCAATTACGGAAGGCAGCTTCACTCAGAGCAGCTTACAACCTTTTGGAGAGGCTCGAAACTCCTTCAAACAACCACATCTGCCTATCCCAGGTCCTTGGGAAGGAGTCGATCGGTGGATAAAAATGTCAAATCCAGCCTTCGCATCTGGCTCTCTGCAATCAACCCCAGTAAAAAATGTTCCAAGTTGTGCTCTGGGTACAATCGCCATACATCTGGAGCACTGCTTGACTATCCTTGGCATTGACAAATTCCCTGTCGGTCAATTGCAAAAAAGTCAGCTTTGCTTGGGACGGCTGACATCTGTCAATGATACCTTTCATATGATCAAACAACATCTGTCAATCTTTAACAAATAATCAGAGTTGGAAGGAACCTTATAGGTCATCTAGTCCAACCCCCAGCTCAAGAGGAGACCCTACACCATTTGTGACTGAGGGCAGTGCAGTCTCTTCTTGAAAGCCTCCAGTGATGAAGCTCCCACAACTTCCAAAGGCAACTTCTGTTCTGTGGGTTTATTGTTCTCATTGTCAAGAAAATTCCTCCTCATTTCCAGGTTGAATCTCTCCTTGTTCAGTTTCCATCCATTATTCCTTATCTGGCCTTCGGATGCCTTGGAGAATAGCTTGACCCCTTCCTCCTCTCTGGGGCAGCCCCTGAAATACTGCAAGACTGCAGAGGTCACGCAACGTTTAGCAGATTAAAAAAAAAAGAGAGAATAATAAAGAGAAAATTAAAAGAAGCCGAAAGGTTAAGCTCATTACAGAAGTTTGGTGAGAAGTTTAAAAACCAAGCGTCTGTTTTTCTTTCAGTAGAACGGAAAGATAAGGGCCGAGTTGAAATAAAGCGGAAAGAAAAACTGATTTTTATTTTGATGTTTTGCAGAAGATATCAGGCAGAACGATCTGCTTGAGGGCCTTGAAGGAGGAAGTAGAGAGGATCAGAAGAAAGAAGTCTTTGGCCTTTTCTGAAAATAAAATAATCATAACCACAGTGCAGACAATGCTTAAGTTTGATTTCTTGAAAGCTTCTATTGGAATTTGCTTGAGTTCAGGGCTTCTTAGCCTTGGCAGTTGCAGATATGTGGAGAGGTATAAATCTGAACTAGAATGTGTTACTTCTCTGTGATATGCGATATATGTGGGTACATGCATGCATTCTGTATTTATCTGTATTTACTTCCTGTGTCGGGTAAAACGCTTAATATTATTTATTTGTTTATGATATTCCGGCTGGATCTCCAGGCTTCGCTACGAAACTATGTGGTGGGGCTTAGTTTCTGGGGAGGAAAATAAGGGGGCAACAATTCTGCCTCTGGCCTACCAGCATCCATGGGTATTCATCTGGCTAGCGTCCTGTCAGTGTGTGAGAGAGTTGAGGGCTATTTGGGAAATGAAACTGTATTTGTTGTGTGAGCAAGGAGACAGCAAGGAGCCTGGGCGTGGCTTAGCTCAACTGTTGTGTACTAAAGCTGCTTGGTGCTCTGAAACTGAAACTCCTCTGCTTGTGTTTTGCATTTGGAACAGATTTCTTCTTTCCGGGTGGGGAGGGGGAGTAGAACTCCTTAGCATCAGAGCGTGTTAATAATAATAATAATATAGGAAATACTCTCAATGCTCTGAGGGTCATTTTCAAAATCCTTTCTTAGTGAGCAACTAGAAGCCAAGAGGAACCTACGGGCCAAATTTCAAGTTTGTAGGCTTTGGTTCTGGAGATTTTGTGATGATGCGTGAGGGGTATTTTGCTTTCATATAATAGATTATTCCGTGTCTGGCTGGGCAATTCTGGGAGTTGAAGTTCACATATTTTAAAGTTGCTTTTGTTGTGAAAGAGTTCATATCAGAATGAGTTAATAATGATTTAATAATAATAATAATAATAATAATAATAATAATAATAATAATAATAATAATAATAATAATAATAATAATAATAATAATAATAATGGAAATACTCTAAATGCTCTGAGGGTCATTTGGAAAAATCCTTTCTTAGTGAATACCTAAGAAGCCAAGAAAAAAAATATGGGCCAAATGTCAGGTTTGTAGGCTTTGCGATGCTGGAGATTTTGTGATGATGCGTGAGAGGCATTTCGCCTTTATATGTATAGATTTATTCTGTTATATTATGTAGCATATTTTGGAGGTGGAGACCTGTATGCAACGAAATTTGACTTTAATGTATGCCGATTTGTCTACGGTTCAATCGACAATAAAGTTATTATTCTATTCTATTCAACTCCCGGGATTCTAAGCCGGTTGGGGGATTCTGGGAGTTGAAGTCCACCCATCTTCCATCCTTTCCAAGTCTATTTTTTTTTCCCTTTAGGACTTTTAAGATCCCGCGATCGGATGGATCCTCCATTCGGGTGTCTGCATTTTTTTGCATCTCGGCCGTTTCCTGCAGCAGAGTCCGCGCAAACTGCCTCGCTGCCATTCAAACGGCCCCCATACCCAACGCGGGTGGTTTAAACGTCTCGCTTTAGGACCCGGCGGCGTCCCTCGCCCGATGACATCATGCCCAGCTGCCCCCAGGCAGCCCACCTCATTTGCATCGCGGGGGCGATGACGTCACCCTGCTCAGGACCTCACTTCCTCCTCGGGCTCGCCCCGCCCACCCGGCCGCCCCTCCCCGCGGCGGACCCAACACGCCATGCAGTAAATAAATAAATAAAATAAAAAAAGTACAGACAAAATCCGAAGGGGAGGGGGGAGAATCTCAACACTTGCCCCCCACCCCCACCCCGGGTTTGCAATAACCACTTTGCAAAGTCCGCTTGGCAACCCCCAAGGATGCCAATAAATAAATAAACGCGGATCGTGCAAGCACGTGTGAACGCTCCCCATCCCCGCGTGTAACGAGTTCCACCAAGTCTGCCAGGCAACCAGAGGATGACACAAACGGGTCAAGCACGTGTGAATGGCCCTCCTGCCTTTCCTCCCACTTCCAAGCCCCCCTACTCCACCCCTCCCCCATACCCTAGCCTCCCCATTCCCCACCCCCAGGCCCCCTACTCCCCCAGTCAACACTGCCCCCACTCTGACCTCCTCCTACTCCTTGGCTCCCCTACTCCCCCACTACTCACTGCCCCCACTCCAACCTACTCCTCAGCTCCCCTACTCCCCCATTACTCACTGCACCCACTCCAACCTCCTACTCCTCAGCTCCTCTACTCCCCCACTACTCACTGCCCCCACTCTGACCTCCTACTCTTCAGCTCCCCACTACTCACTGCCCCTACTACTCACTGCCCCCACTCCAATCTCCTCCTACTCCTTGGCTCCCCTACTCCCCCCACTACTCACTGCCCCCACTGACCTCCTACTCCTCAGCTCCTCTACTCCCACTACTCACTGCCCCCACTCCGACCTCCTATTCCTCAGCTCCTCTACTCCCCCACTACTCACTGCCCCCACTCTGACCTCCTCCTACTCCTCGGCCCCCTACTCCCCCCACTACTCACTGCCCCCACTCTGACCTCCTCCTACTCAGCTCCCCTACTCCTCCCACTACTCACTGCAGCCACTCCGACCTCCTACTCAACTCCTCTACTCTTCCCCACTACTCACTGCACCCACTCCGACCTCCTACTCAACTCCTCTACTCCCCACTACTCACTGCCCCCACTCCAACCTCCTCCTACTCCTCAGTTCCCCTACTCCCCCCACTACTCACTGCACTCACTCCGACCTCCTACTCAACTCCTCTATTCCCCCCACTACTCACTGCCCCCACTCCAACCTCCTCCTACTCCTCAGCTCCCCTACTCCTCCCACTACTCACTGCTCCCACTCCAATTTCCTCCTACTCCTCAGCTCCCCTACTCCCCTTACTATTCACTGCACCCACTCCAACCTCCTACTCCTCAGCTCCTCTATTCCCCCCACTACTCACTTTCCCCACTCTCTGACCTCCTACACCCCAGCCCCCTTACTCCCAACCGCACTACTCACTGCCCCCACTCTCTGACCTCCTACTCCTCAGCTCTACTCCCCACCTACCCCATTCCACAGCCCCCCCAGTCCACCCTGCCCCCACTCCCTAGCCCCTTACTCCCTACTCCCCACCTACCCCACCGGCTGGGGCTCATAGAAGTTGAGTTGGGGGCCGACTGAGCATTTTAGGAGGGAGGCATTTTTGTCCCCCACCTCGCCTTTCTGCCCCCAACTCAACTGTGGGGGGCCGGGTGGGGGGGGGGGCCAGGTGGGGGGCAGGTCAAGGGTGCCTGCAAAAAGCCCCCTCCCCTCCCCCATGAGGTCTATTTGGGGCTCCAGGTGGGACTTTGGATCCAGGGGTCCGAGCTGACGACAAGACCCCCACCCACACCCACACATCTCCCATCCCGGCCCCACCGCTTGGCTGGACGACCCCCTGCGCACCTGCCCGGCCAGGTCGGGGCTGCGCTGCCCAGACCCTTCCCCAACCCGGCGCCCACCGGGTGACCCTGCGCCCCCTGGGCATCCCGGGGCGGCAGACCCTCCCCATCCAAGGACAGCCCCCCCCTCCCAAGTCTAAATAAGCGCACAAAAGCCGCCGCCGCCGCAGGAGCAGCAGCAGCCCTAGGATCGGGCGCTCCGGAGCGCCCCGAGGCCGCCTCCACCGCTCGCTCCGCCTCCGGAGGGCCGGCCCTGCGCTCTCACCGCCCGCCTGGCTTCCTGCAGGAGGGGCAGCTGCTGCGCCCGCCGCCGCCGCCGCCGCCGCCGCTGCTGCTGCTCCTGCTGCCGCTGCTGCTGCGCCCAGCCCGGGAAGCGGCGGCCGGCCGGAGGGCGAGAAGCCCGGGTGCGGCGGGCGCCGGCTGGCCGCGCAGCCCGGCTAGGATGGCGCGGAAGGTGGGCCGGGCGGAGGTGTGCGCCGATTGCAGCGCGCCAGGTGAGGACCCCCCCCCTCCACTCCACCCCACCCCCGCCGCCTCTTCTCCCACCCCCGGGAAGCCGAGGCCGGGCCTGCGGCTCTGCCCCTTCTCTTCGCCCGGGCTTTGCCCTGCCCTGCCAGGTGCGGCGGGCGCCGCGTTGGCGGAAGAGGCGGCTGCTGCGGGGAGGGATGCGCCCGTCCGCCCGCCCGCCCTCTAGCCTTTCCCTAGAGGATCCCGGCGCCCCCTTTGCGTGGCTTCCCAGGCCGGCCGGCCTTCCCCGGACGACCCCCACGTCCACCCGGTCCCCAGCAGGGCCAGGCGCTGCGGAGGAGGGAGGGAAGGAGGGAGGAAAAGAAAGGAGGGAAGGAAAGGAGGGAGGGAGGGAGGGAGGGAAAGAAAGGAGGGAAGGAAGGAAGGAAAGAAGGAAAAGGAAGGAAGGAAGGAAAGAAGGAAAAGAAAGGAAGGAAGGAAAGGAAAAGAAAGCATGGAAGAAGGAAAAGAAGAGGGGAGGAAGGAAGGAAAGAAGGAAAAGGAAGGATGGAAGGAAGGAAAGAAAGAAAGGATGGAAGAAGGAAAAGAAAGGGGAGGAAGGAAGGAAAGAAGGAAAAGAAAGGAATGAAGGAAAAGGAAGAGAAAGGATGGAAGGAAGGAAGAAAAAGCTTGGAAGAAGGAAAAGAAGAGGGGAGGAAGGAAGGAAAGAAGGAAAAGAAAAGAAGGAAGGAAAGGAAAAGAAAGGATGGAAGGAAGGAAGGAAAGAAAGAAAGAAAAGAGAAAGGAAGGAAAAGAAAGGTGGAAGGAATGAAGGAAAAGGAAGGAAGGAAGGGAGACAGGAAGGAAGGAAAAGAAAGGATGGAAAGAATAAAGAAGGGAAAGGAAGGAAGGAAGGAAAAGGAAGGAAGGAAGGAAAAAGAAGGAAGGAAGGGAGACAGGAAGGAAGGAAAAGAAAGGATGGAAAGAATAAAGAAGGGAAAGGAAGGAAGGAAGGAAAAGGAAGGAAGGAAGGAAAAGGAGGGAAGGAAGGAAAAGAAAGGTGGAAAGAAGGAAAAGAAAGGATGGAAGGAAGCAAGGGAGGGAGGGAGGGGTTGCCCTGTATAGGACCCGGCCTGGTTCTGCTGCACCCCCCACCCACCCCCGCTTGCTGGAGACCCTGGCCTTCCCCCCACTCCCATCCAGCCCTTCTAGCGGAAGATGCTCGGCCTGCTGGCTTGGCAGACCAGGAGGAGACCTGGTTTCACTGCCCCCACCTTCTATATTCTGGGATTTCCATATTTTTTTGTGTCCCCCCTTCCAAGTCTCCACTTGGGAAAATGTCAAGAAGGGCCTACACCCTCAATTGGGGTGGGGTCGCAGGACAACAGACCAATTCCCTCACCGGCCAGTCTGGCAAAGCCAGGGTTCTGCAGCCGGGAACTCTTGGGGGTGAATGGGACTACAACTCCCATGCTTTCTCCCCTCCCCCCGCTCATCAGCTGGGAATCCTGGGAGTTGAGTCGGGGTGGGTGGTGGGGAGACTTAAGCGGTTTAGGATGAAGGAACTGGGATTCTGGGCCCACCTGAATTTACTGCCTTTGGGGTGGGGGTGGGGATTACAAGCGGCAGGCCCTGGTGCCTTTCCTGGGGGGGGGGGCAGAACCCCCCTCGCCCTCCCCCCATTAAGTGGATTTGGGGGGGGCTCAGGGCTCCAGGTGTAAAGAAGCCCCTCCCCCACACCTCACCCCCAATTCTGGCCCAGTTTTTAGTTCTTTTTTTCTTTGGCAATCAAAATCGGTTTAGGTAGGCCGGAGAACGGAGTCCCAATCTCAACGGGGCTTCAGGATTCGAATTCGGGACCGGGCTCCTCTCCTTGGGGGATATCCAGGGCCCGATTGTTAAGCCGTGATTGTGTGATGGTGTTACGCGCTCTTTTGGGTGTGTGCGTGTGTTTGGGGTTTTTTTTGCGTGGTTGTGCTAGCTACCCATGTGCCTAAATCGTTTATATATATATATATATATATATATATATATATATTTAAAAAGGAAAAGATGAATTAG
The DNA here is from genome assembly GCF_049901715.1 of Pseudonaja textilis. Lineage (NCBI taxonomy): Eukaryota > Metazoa > Chordata > Lepidosauria > Squamata > Elapidae > Pseudonaja > Pseudonaja textilis. The sequence continues at coordinate 2,033,842 of NC_141990.1, read as the reverse complement.
GATGAGACTGCAAGATGGGGCTCTGAACCCTAGCCAAAGCTGTGGATGATGGGGTTGGTAGTACCGCCTCCGCTTTTTCCCCTGCCGTCCCCGGTGGCGTGTGTGGTGCTGACTCTGCGTGGTTTGTGTGCGAATGTCACATTTTGGGAAAAGGTAATCGTGATTTCTCAAGACTGTCAAAACATCTGGGGAAAGTAGGCTTGGGACACTCAGGAAGGACCTGCCACCCCCCCCCTCAAAGGTTGCACCCCAGAGGTTCCATCACTACAGGTAATCCTTGACTTACAGCAGTCCGTTTAGTGACCGGTTGGAAGTTGCAACAGCACTGGGAAAAAAGTGAACTCGTGGCCGTTTTCCACTCTTACGACCATTGCATTGCAGCATCCTTGCACTCACGGGGTCCTAATTGCCAGCTTGGCCACTGACTCGTATTTATGACGATTGCGGTGTCATGTGCAACCTTCTGACAAGCAAAGGGGAAGTCAGATTTGCTTAACGACTGGGTGACTATAACTTAACAGTTCCAGGGACTCATTTAAGAACGGTGGCAAGAAAGGCGGCAAAACCCACTTAGCAACGGTCTTGCTTTGCAACGGACCATTGCGGTCGTAAGTCAAGGACTACCTGTAGGTTTAGAGTGCGGGGGGGAAAAGGTGAATAATACTGTATTATGTACATAATGTGAATTGTGCATTGGAAGTGTTTGTGTGAAGATAGTCATTCGCGTGGCCTCGGGCTTTGCTCGTTGATCTACAAAGTGGAGCAACTTGAGTTCCACAAGATTTCAAAAAGGATCTTGAGATCCAGTGTACCTGATAAGGTCCTAATGTAGGGTTGAATGGTTGAACATGAGAGTGCTTGGTGTCAGATGTGTTGAGCAATAATTGGAGTTGTTTAGATTGTGGGTCTCCAGCCTTGGCAATTTGAAGATTTGTGGACTTCAACCTCCAGAATTCCTCAGCCAGCTTTGGAATTCTGGGAGTTGAAGTCTTCAAATTGCCAAGGTTGGAGACCCCTGGTTTAGATCTGAGTTAGGGTCAATCTTGTGATTGTGAAGTAGACCACACAACCTATTTCTTAGTAAGCTAGAAAAAAGTGGAATAGATAGCACCACCACCAGATGGACTCGTAACTGACTGGCAAACCGTACTCAACGAGTAGTCCTTAATGGGTCTACGTCTACCTGGAGGGAAGTAAGCAGTGGGGTGCCACAAGGTTCCGTCTTAGGCCCAGGACTCTTCGATATCTTCATTAACGACTTAGATGAGGGAGCAGAAGGGGAATTTACCAAATTTGCAGATGATACTAAGCTGACAGGAATAGCTAACACCCAAGAAGATAGGCTCAAGATCCAGAGGGATATTGACAGACTCGAACCCTGGGCCCTATCTAACAAAACGAAATTCAACGTGGAGAAAAGTAAAGTCCTACACTTAGGCAAGAAAAAACCAAAAGGAAACATATAGACTGGGTGAAACAAGGCTCAATAGCAGGAACTGGGAGAGGGATGTTGGAATCTTAGTGGACAATCAGTCTGGAACCCACATTACGTATCTGATATTAACACAGTTGAGAAAGTCCAGAAATATTTCACAAGAAGAGTTCTCCACTCCTCTACTCGTTGCAGAAGACCTTATGCCACCAGACTTGAAATTCTAGACCTAGAAAACCTAGAACTACGCCGCCTTCGGTCCGATCTAAGTATAGTATATAAAATCATACATTGCAATGTCCTGCCTGTCAATGAAAACTTCAGCTTCAACCATAACGACACAAGAGCACACAACAGATACAAACTCAAGGTTAACCGCACCAAACTTGATTGCAGGAAATACGACTTCAGCCACAGAGGGGTCAATGTCTGGAATCCTCTACCTGACTCTGTGGTTTCTTCCCCAAACCCCAAAAACTTTAACCTTAGAGTGCCTACTATTGACCTCACCCCTTTCCTAAGTGGTCTGTGGGTTGCGTGCATAAGCGCACCAATGTGCCTACCGTCCCTGTCCTGTTGTTTCTTTTATATATTTTTTTGTTTTTCTTATATGTATCCATGTATTCATAACTATGTTTTTACTTATACCTATTATCTTGTAAGCAATTGACAAATAAAAAAATAAATAAAATAAAAATAAATAAATAAAATAAATAGGAGCCAGCCGTGTGCAGCCAAAAAACCCAATGCAATCCTAAATTGCATTAACAGAGGGATACAACTGAGATCAAGGGAGGCACTAATACCACCCTATAAAGCCTTAGTAAGGCCACACCTAGAGTACTGCATTCAGTTTTGATCACTACACTATAAACAAGATGTTGAGACTCTAGAAAAAGTGCAGAGAAGAGCAACCAGGAGAATTAGGGGACTGGAGGATAAAACATGCAATGAACGGTTGCAGGAACTGGGCCTGGCTAGTCCAGGGAAGAGAAGGACCAGGGGAGACAGGAGAGCATCTCCTATATTTGAGGGGCTGCCCCAGAGAGGAGGAGGAGGGGGTCAAGCTGTTTTCCAAGGCATCTGAAGGCCAGACAAGGAATAACGGATGGAAACTGATCCAGGAGAGATTCAACCTGGAAATAAGGAGAAACTTTCTGACAGGGAGAACAATCAACCCCTGGAACAGAAGTTGCCTTTGGAAGTTGTGTGAGCCCCATCGCTTGAGACCTTCAAGAAGAGATTGGACTGCCATTTGTCAGAAATGGTGTAGGGTCTCCTGCTTGGGTGGGTGGGGTTTGGACTAGATGACCTACAGGATCCCGTCCAACTCTGTCAATCCATTAATTCGCCTAAGTACTTTATAAGCCACAGTCGATGATGTGGGGTTGTGTTCACATGTTACAGAAAGCTGTCCTTGGATCTGGTGTCTGCTTTTGCCTTCTGCAACTCTGTCTGGGGTGGTTGTTAAGCAAGAAAAGAGAATATTTGCGGCTCGGGGTTGGAAGTGGAAGGTTCTTGGCGTTCTCTGAGCTTAGTGATTTTCTTGCAGACATTTCAGGACCTAACTAGGTAACATCAGTGCTGGAAGGGGAGAGGTGTCTGCAAAGAGGAGGAGGAGGAGGAGGAAGAGGAGGAGCAGGAGGAGGAAGGGGAGGAGGAGGAAGAGGAGAAACGGAAGGAAAGGACAAGGGGGCGAGGAGGAGACCTGTGGGGTCCTTGGTGCTTTCTGAGCTGGGTGGTTTTCTTGCAGAAGTTTCATGACCCAACTAGGTAACATCATCAATGCTAGAAGAGAGAGGGATTTGCAAGGAGGAAGAGGAGGAGGAGGAAAACGACAACTGTGGGGTCCTTGGTGCGCTCTGTGCTTGGTTGTTTTCTTGCGGACATTTCACGACCCAACTAGGTAACGTCATCAGTGGTTCTTAACCAACTCTTTGAATGAGTGTTGATAACAGATCCTAGTCAGTTCTTGAAAAAGCCAGGCTAGAAACCTGCAATCTTTAAACCAGGCCTCTGGGGTAGGTTTTCCTCACTTTGGGTAGCAAAACGGGCAGCATATACATTTCGTAAATGCATAATAAAATGAATAAGTAAATACTTGGACAGGAAAGATTTTGAAGGCCTCCTTGGGTTTCTGGCACTGCTCCAGGTGTCTTGGAGGGCAACAAACTCACCCTCTCTCGGACACCCATGATGAGAAAGACAGGAGGTAACCTTAACCCCAACAAGGCTTGCAAAGATGTATCCCAACTTAAACCCTAACTGTTGGAAATGCAAACAAGCGCAATGTACTTCTTTCCATGTCTGGTGGCTATGCCTGGAAATTAAAAAATATTGGATTAAAATACAAAAATGGCTAAACAAAATCACCGACTATCGAATGGAGTTGAAGCCTCAACTGTTTCTCCTGATGATCATTAAGGGTAAATACCCCCTAAAAGATTAAATATTTGACCATACATATTATTACGGCAGCAAGAATTGCACTAGCTCAAGCTTGGAAAATGTCTACCATGCTGTCAGATTGTTTAATAATCCAAAAAAAAATTTGTTTGAATGTGCAGAATAGAATAGAATACTTTATTGGCCAAGTGTGATTGGACACACACGGAATTCTTGGATAGAACTGAATAACAAGGAAGACTCGGAGTATTATGCAACTTGGAACAATTGGTATCAATGGATAGACAGTAGAAATAGGAAAGGTATAGGTTAAAAATAAGTTTAAATTTTTCTTTTCTTTTCTCTCGTGTTGTATATGATTAATGAGAACCTGTTGAAATGGATGAACATTTGAATGTACAAATATAGCCAAGATTTGTATCTATATTTGTCAAGGAACGATGGTAAATTGTACCAACTTATTTTCTTTTTATAGATATATTTGTATTTTAATATTTTAATATCAATAAAAGCTTTTTAAAATTTTAAAAAAAGAGAGAAAAAGACAGGATCATCGTGCTGGCTAGGAATTATGGGGGTTGTAGTCCAGCGCTTTTAGAAGACGCCCACTTCCTTCATCTGGATCTTCCTTGATTGACACTGGGGAGAAGTGTGAGAAGACAGGCAGGTAGAGTGGTAGGGTGTTGGTGCAAGAGGCTTGTGCAAAGATTCCTGTTTGCACAAAAGGACAAAGCGGAGTCCTTATATTGAGGAAAGTGGATCGTTATCCCTTCCTTCAATTTGCTCCTCCTCTGCCAAAATTTGCACTTGCAGCCCCGACGAATCTGGTGGGCACCAAGTTGGAGAAGCAGGCCTGGAGACCCCTCCCCCCCATTGACCCCCTCCCCTCCCCCCCCCCCCATAGGATGGGATTGTGATTTCTAAGGCAGGAGTGTTCAGATTTGCTCTATAGCTTTGGCAACTCAAAGGTGTATGGACTTCGACTCCCACGATTCCCTAGCCAGCACGGTCATTGCAAAGGATTCTGGGAAATTGAAGTCCATGCATAGAGAATGGCCAAGGCCGGTGTTTCTCAACCCTTGGCAACTTAAATAGGGGTGGACTTCAACTCCCAGAATTCCCCAACCTGCGTGGTCGTTGCAAAGGATGCTGGGACTTGAGGTTCAAGCATAAAGAATGATCTAGAGCAGCGGTCGCCGGGGAGAAAATTTTGTTGGGCCGCAGAGAAATGTCACCCCAGAGCACCCCCAAAGCAATTAATCCAGGCTGCGCAGAAACACAAGGCTGCGCCGCCCACATGGCCCGCGGAACCCTCCCCGCCTACTCCTTACCCGGTAAACTTGCCCGCTAAATTGCTATTTTACCTTTTTCCAACCTTCATCTGTTCTGCTGCGCCGGGAGATTTAGATTAGCGAGGAAGCAGGAAATGGTTGGATTTCTTGCTTTCAAGCTAATTTTTAGATCTTCAGCTCTGCTTTTAAGCAGAGCCAAACCTCCCTTAGGACTGAAGGTTCTGTTATTCAGTGCAGACTCACGGCAGGCAAATTTTATGTGACAGACTGAGCTAGCCGATGGCAGATAGATAGATCACTGAATGATTCTGTGAGCAACTCAATCTGCCTGCCTGCTTTGCCTGATTTTGCGTAAAAGCTGCTCTTTTTTTATATAAAAAAAATCAATATTTATGTAAATATTAATATTTACATACGAGCCATGCCCAGCCAGTCACATGACCATCAAGACACACCCACAAATTAGGCCATGCCCACAAAACCGGTTAGTGGTCCGTGGGATTTAAAATGAGTTTGGTGGTCCCTGAGGTCCAAAAGGTTGGAGATCCCTGGACTAGAGTAGGCTATGGTTCTCAACCTCGAAAACTCTTAGGATGTGTGGACTTCAACTCCCAGAATTCCCCAAGCAACATGGTCATTGCAAAGAATTCTGGGAGTTGAAGTCCAGGCATAAAACATAGTCGAGGCTGGTGTTTCTCAACTTTGGCTACTCTTAAGATATGTGGACTTCAACTCCCAGAATCCCATAGCCTGCATGGTCATTGCAAAGAATCCTGGGAGTTGAAGTCCATGCATAAATAAAATAGAATAACAGAGTTGGAAGGGACCTTGGAGATCTTCTAGTCCAACCCCTCCTGCTCAGGCATCATCATCATTGCAAAGGTTTCTGGGAGTTGAAGTTCAAGCATTAAGAATGATCTAGGGTCGATGATGTTTCTCAACCTTAGCAACTCTTTAAGATGCATGGACTTCAATTCCCAGAATTCCCCAATCTGCAAGGTCATTGCAAAGCATACTGGGAGTTGAAGTCAACACATAAAAGAATGGTCAAGGCTAGTGTTCCTCAATTTTGGCAAATCAAATATGCACGTGGACCAATTCCTAGAAATCCCCAGCCAGCACGATCGTTGCAAAGGATTCTGGGAGTTGAAATACGTGCGCAAAGAAGGATCCATGTTTCTTAACCTTAGTAAGTCGCAAGATGAGTGTACTTCAATTCTCCAGCCATCATGGTTGAAATTGAAACACCAAAATCTTAAAGAGAATCCCCCAGCCAGCCTGCTTTAAGAGGGGTGGACTTCCACTCCCAGAATCCCCCAGCCAGCCATGCTTTAAGAGGGATGGACTTCCACTCCCAGAATCCCCCAGCCAGGATGCTTTAAGAGGGGTGGACTTCCACTCCCAGAATCCCCCAGCCAGCCTGCTTTAAGAGGGGAGGGCTTCCACTCCCAGAATGCCCCAGCCAGCCTGCTTTAAGAGGGGAGGGCTTCCACTCCCAGAATCCCCCAGCCGGCCTGCTTTAAGAGGGGAGGGCTTCCACTCCCAGAATCCCCCAGCCGGCCTGCTTTAAGAGGGAGGGCTTCCACTCCCAGAATCCCCCAGCCAGCCTGCTTTAAGAGGGGTGGGCTTCCTCTCCCAGAATCCCCAGCCAGGATGCTTTAAGAGGGAGGACTTCCACTCCCAGAATCCTCCAGCCAGCCTTCTTTGAGAGGGGTGGGCTTCCACTCCCAGAATCCCCCAGCCAGCCTGCTTTAAAAGGGGTGGACTTCCACTCCCAGAATCCCCAGCCAGCCTTCTTTGAGAGGGATGGACTTCCACTCCCAGAATCCCCCAGCCAGCAGGCTTTAAGAGGGTGGCTTCCACTCCCAGAATCCCCAGCCAGGATGCTTTAAGAGGGGAGGACTTCCACTCCCAGAATCCCCCAGCCAGCCTTCTTTGAGAGGGATGGACTTTCACTCCCAGAATCCCCAGCCAGCAGGCTTTAAGAGGGTGGGCTTCCACTCCCAGAATCCCCCAGCCAGCCTGCTTTAAGAGGGGTGGACTTCAACTCCCAGAATCCCCCAGCCAGCCTGCTTTAAGAGGGGAGGGCTTCCATTCCCAGAATCCCCCAGCCTGCCTGCTTTAAGAGGGGAGGGCTTCCACTCCCAGAATCCCCCAGCCAGACTGCTTTAAGAGGGGTGGACTTCATCTCCCAGAATTCCCTAGATGTTGGCTAGGGAATTTTGGGAGTTGAAGTCCACAAGTCTTAAATTTTGGGGATCCCTGTCTTAAACCATGGCTGACTAGGGAATTCTGGGAATTGTAGTCTACACCGAGTGGCTGAAGTTGAAAAACACTGGTTTAGTCTATAAAGGCTTGAAGACAAAAGGCCTTTCCTTTATAGTTTTTGTTCTACAAGCCTCCAAATTCGCCAAGGACACGGTGAGAATGTCAATTCACCCTGATAACATTTAAACTTTCTGTTATCTGGCCTCTTCCTCCCAGCTGAACTTCATCGGTTGTAATAAACGGATGGGGAGGAATTCACATTTGCACAGATATCTGTTTTTCTCTCGGTTTCACGGCAAAACTTGCTTATGTCATGGGGTTTTTTTAGTATTGTGTGGGAGTGCCAGAACCTGTAGGAGAAGACAAAACCTGGAAGTTGATTTAACTGCTCATTCTCTGCCCGCAACCCCTTGTGATTTAAAAATCTCTTTCTCAGGCAGCTTGACCCACACAAACACGCTCTTTGCACACCCACCTAATTGAAAGTACTCCTCTTCAAAGCTGCAGACAGTGGGTTTGTGAGAACTGAAAACATAGGGTGGCTTTGGGGACCTTTTTTTAAAAAAATAAATAAATATGGAGCTGTTTTAACAAGACGGGGGACTCCTAATCTCTCCATAACCTTGGCAGACACAATTGCTATTTTTTTGGGGGGTTGAGGAGAAAGGCCGGGTAGGGTAGGAGCTAATAAATGCCAAAAACAGGAAACCAGCTTGTGTGGTAGGAGAGAGAATGCTGAGGTCAGCAAAAACCCTTTTGAGCAGCTTCTGATAAATTTAAGGATCCTTCTGGGAGGCCTGAGGATTTTAAACTGTTTGGGATTTCTGCAAAGCGCTCGGTTGATTCCAGTCGGGGTCTCTTGATTGCGCCAATAAGCCATAAATGACTTTATAAATAAATAAATAAAAGAAAGAAAGAAAGAAAGAAAGAAAGAAAGAGAAAGAAAGGAAGGAAGGAAGGAAGGAAGGAAGGAAGGAAGGAAGGAAGGAAGGAAGGAAGGAAGGCAGGCAGGCCTGGTTTGGTTCTATTTGGATTGTATAATTTCAAAGCAGAATTTCTCAACTGTCCACAAACTCCCAGAATTCCCCAGCCAGCATGCTTGAAGATGCGTGGACTTCATAGATAGATAGATAGATAGATAGATAGATAGATAGATAGATAGATAGATAGATAGATACTGCAGATAGATAGATAGATAGATAGATAGATAGATAGATAGATAGATAGATGATAGATAGATAGATAGATAGACAGACCTGAGAGAGAGAGGATAGATAATAGACAACAGACAGACAGAGATAGGAGAGAGATTGGATGGGTGGATGGATGGATGGATGGATAATGATAGATAGGAGAGAGAGAGATTGGATGGATAGATGATAGAGAAAGGAAAGAGATTGGGTGGATAGATGAGTGATTGGATGGATAGATGAGAGAAATAAAAAGGAGAAGAAAGAGATTGGATGGATAGATGATAGATAGAAAGGAGAGAGAGATTGGATGGATAGATGATAGATAGAGATAGGAGAGAGAGATTGGATGGATAGATGATAGAAAGGAGAGAGAGATTGGATGGAGACAGACAGATAAATAGATGCATAGACAGACAGACAGACAGAAATAGTCAGAGAGAGATACATAGGACCCAAATGAATCTGAGTGACAAAGACCTACAAAAATTTAGCAAACCCAAAAGGGTGTGAATCCTTTTTCGCAAAATCGTGCATTATGTGCCAGTCCATAAATATAAACCTCCATTCTGTGTAGGGGAGAACAGATCCGGTTGGCATCTGTACTTGTGTTACCAAGATGGTATAAAATCTTAGTGAAAAACATGTGTGTGTGTGTGTGTGTGTATCAGAGCCTGGCTTGCTTAGAAAGTTCCCCGAAGCAGCTGCCGCTTTCTGCACATGTTCAGGTGGCCTGTTGTTCCTTTTTTCCTTTTGCGCCTTTCAAGCTGCCGACAATCCTCCACTTGCAAACCATTCATTTTAGTGACCGACATTACGACAGCCTTGAAAAAAAGCAACGGGGCCTGCTTTTTTTTTCGCTCTGGGATTGGTCAGAAATGGTGCGGGGTCTCCTGCTTGGGCAGTGGGGGGATTGGACTAGATGACCTCCATGGTCCCTTCCAGCTCTATTCTGAATTAATTAAAGCGGTGGGAGCTTCACCCCGGAGGCTTTCAAGAAGGACTGGACTGCCATCGGCCAGCAATGGCATAGGGTCTCCTGCTTGGGCGGGGGTGGGTGGGGGGCGGTTGGACTAGATGACCTCCAAGGCCCCTTCCGACCTCTGTCAATCTGTCCGCCCGTGTTCCGAACTTAACTAACGGCAACGATTCCCTTTAACGAGGCTGGCCAGCCCGGTCGTAAAGCGGGACGAAAACTCGAGGACTGTTTTTGTGGGTTGGTTGGTGAGGCTGATATTCGGGGCCTCGCAGTCGTGGAGAGTCGCGATTCCCAGGGAGTCGGGGCGGGGGGTGGGACGGGTGGGGGGGAAGAGATGAGGGGTGGGGAATGCTGAAATTGAAGGGAGGGAGGTCTCCCGACTCAGGATTGGCAGGAACAGGCCGATCTCCCCGCAGCGCCCACTTTCCGGCCTGCCTGGGAGATGCCAGGCGTTTCCTGGCAGGCTGCCTCATCGTGCTACACCACCACCCGAGTGCTCCAGCGCCTGGCATCTGCTCTGAGGAATTGTGGCTGGTGCCCACGCGCCTGGCTCCCCGTGGCTAGTCTTTCCTTCTTTTTTAAAACATCAGTGTCCACGTGAACGGTGTACTGTCTGGGCACGGTTAATTGTGAGAAAGAGCAGTCATAAGAACCACAATAAATATTCATAGCATTGATCGTGATCACGCAGTAATAGTAGTGTTTGCTTATGTTAGTAACCCATCACCATGATCTTGAGACTTTCAAGAAGAGACTGGACTGCCATTTGTCAGAAACGGTGGAGGGTCTCCCGCTTGGGCGGGGGGTTGGACTAGATGACCTTTGAGGTCCCTTCCAACTCTGGTTATCTGTTATCTTATTTTTTTTACTTTTTAAACATAACATAATAATAAATCTTGACTTCTAACATTTACTTGTACATAGTAACTAATAACTTCCATCATTCTCTCTCTCTCTCTCTCTCTCTCTCTCTCTCTCTCTCTCTCTCTCTCTCTCTCTGTATATACACGCGCATGTTAATTTTTCGCAGGTACTTACATGTATGGTATTCAGCTTTGTTCGGGTATTTTCCCACGTTGTGCTTTTAAAATATATATTTTAAATATTTAAAATATATATGGAACTTTGGTTATTTGGGTTTTCTCCCCTAAGATTGGAAGTATCTAGCAACGTTTGATGAAGTCTCATTCATCATCTTCAGGCTTGTGTCTTCGGCTCTGTGCTTCTCAGAGTTCACTCAGAGCCAAAGACACAAGCCTGAAGATGATGAATGAGATTTCATCGAAACGCTGCCTAGATACTCCAATCTTACAGGGAGAAAACCCAAATAACCAAAGATCCATATACAAATACCCACGAGAACCTCAGAAAATATATATATATATATATATATATATATATATATATATATATATATATATATATATATATATATATATACACACACACACATACATACATACATACATACATACACACAAAACACCATTGTAACTTTGAAACGGTCAGTAAACGAATTGTTGTAAGTCAGTGACTTCCTGTAAGGAACTTTCTTACTGAGGAAAAAAAAAACAGGAGGAAAAAAATATCAGGATTAATCTTCTGGTTCTCACAAGAAAGGCTGAAAATGGCATTTTTGTCGGAATATTTTGCCTTTTGGCATTGTATAAGTCTGCCTTGGAAATGCGTGAAATTTTAAATGTTTCATACTTTGATGTCCCACTTTTGGTACTTTACAGATTTTCCTAGGCCTTCTTCCCAAATGCCTAATTTCACACCTTGAACGGCCAGATATAGAACAAATGTAACATTTAACAGTGTGTATTAGCTCCGAACTCCTGTTGAAAAAGTTTTGGGCACAAAAATGGATATTAACATTAAAGATAAAAGGCAAAGAAGATGCAGAATATTTTTTAACGTGGGATTTGTTCTATCGACGGTTAGATAATAGAGGTAGAAGTTAGAAGTTGAAAGATTGTTAGTATGTATACATAAACAATATTACTACTACTATTACTATGTATAAAGTAAATTGACCAAGACAATACACTGTTTAACAAGCACCAATGTATGTTAAAGAAAAATGGAGAGAGAGGGAGAGAGAGAGAGAGAGAGAGAGAGAGAGAGAGAGAAAAGCAAAATTACCACTCACGCATCATCACAAAATCTCCAGAATCGTAAAGTCTACAAACTTGAAATTTGGCCCGTATTTTCCTCTTGGCTTCTAGGGGCTCCCTAAGAAAGGAATTTTCCAAATGACCCTCAGAGCATTTAGAGTATTTCCTATATTATTATTATTATTATTGTTATTATTATTATTATTATTAACACGCTCTGATGCTAAGGAGTTCTACTCCCCCTCCCCACCTGGAAAGAAGAAATCTCTTCCAAATGCAAAACACAAGCAGAGGAGTTTCCGTTTCAGAGCACCAAGCCGCTTTAGTACAGAGCAGTTGAGCTAAGCCACGCCCAGGCTCCTTGCTGTCTCCTCCTCGCTCACACAGCAAATACTCTTTCAGTTTCCAAACAGACCTCAACTCTCTCTCACACACTGACAGGACACTAGCCAGATGAATACTGATGGATGCTGGTAGGCGGAATTTCCCCCCCCCACGTCCTCTTTATTTTCCTCCCCATAAACTAAACCCCACCACACAGTTTCGGGTATTGAGCTAGTGTATGTATGTATGTGTGTATATTTAGTAGTTTGAAAATTGGCGTCTCTGGGCTCAGGACTCTTCCTGGAAATCCCTGCCCGTCACTCAAGGGTTAATTTGACACGTGCTTTTTACTGTATAGAAGTCTGGCTTTCTGGGAGGGAGGTGGGGGGGATGAAAAGGAGGGGGATTTTTCAGGAAGCTGATGTTTGCAGTTGTGCCCTTTGCATGCACCCGCCTGGTAATTGTGGAAAAAGTTGTCTCACGAGTCAGAAGTGAGGCGAGTTGTTTCCCACAGGCTTCCTTTCAATGGGGCACGTTTGGTGGGTATTCTGTGCCAGAGGGGAAGTCACGACAGTGCAGTGTGTGTGTGTGTGTGTGTGCGTGTGTGAGTGACAAGGAGGATTGGTGGCTTATTCCCCAAATGGTGGGATTATTCCCCCAAATGGTGGGTCTGGGGCTTGACCTAAGGAGGGCCTTGTTTCACTTTTTTCCCTTTTTTTCTTTTTTTGTTTTTAAAGGCTAGTGGTTGTCGCGTTTTTAAAAAGGCCTTTGTGTTTTTAGAAAGGTACTTGGCTATTTTAAAAAGGGCATGAGTTTTTAAAAAGGCATTTGTTTCTTTGAAAAGGTACTTGCTTTTAATGAGGTATTTGTGTTTTAAAAAAGCATTTGTTTTTTAAGAAGGTGTTTGTGTTTTTAAAAGATATTTGCGTTTTAAAAAGGAATTTGTTTATAAAAAGGTGTTTATGTTTTTTAAAAGGCCTTTGTGTCTTTAAAAAGGTGTTCGAGTATTTCAAAAAGGGTATGTGTTTTTAAAAAAGCATTTGTTCCTTTAAAAGGTATTTGTTTTTAATAAGGCATTTGTGTTTTAAAGAGGTATTTGTTTTTAAAAAGGTGTTTGTATTTTCAAAAAGGTGTTTGTTTTATAAAGGTGTTCGTTTTTAAAAAGGTGTTTATGTTTTTAAAAAGGCCTTCGTGTTTTTAAAAAAGCATTTGTTTCTTAAAAAGGTATTTGTTTTTAATAAGGTATTTGTGTTTTTAAAAAGGTGTTTGTTTTTAAAAAGGTGTTTGTGTTTCAAAAAGATATTTGTGTTTTAGAAAGGAATTTGTGTTTTTAAAAGGTATTTATTTTTAATAAGTTATTTGTGTTTTTAAATCATGTATTTGTTTTTTAAAAGGTGTTCGTGTTTTAAAAAGATATTTGTGTTTTAAAAAGGCATTTGTTTTTAAAAAAAGGTGTTTGGATTTTCAAAAAGGCATTTGTTTTATAAAGGTGTTTGTTTCTTTAAAAAGGTATTTATGTTTTTAAAAAGGCCTTTGTATTTTTAAAAAGGTGTTTGAGTATTTAAAAAAGGGTATGTGGTTTTAAAAAGGTGTTTCATTTTAATAAGGCATTTGTGTTTTTAAAAAGGCATTTGTGTTTTTTTAAAAAAATATTTGTGCTTTAACAAGCTTCTTGTGCAGGGCAGGTATTAAGTGAGTGATACCCAATTTTACATCCTTTTTTTTTGTTTTTTTGGATAAAGTTTTCAAGTGAACCACTGCAGTTGTTAAGAGAATCGGGAGGTCATTAAGCGAATTCGGCTTCCCCCGCTGAGCCTGCTTGTCTGGGAAGTTCAGACCCTGGGACATGGTCACTGTGCTAAACACATGCCAGTTGCCAAGTATCCAATTTTTCATCACACGAGTGTAGGGTTGCTGCAACAGTTGTTCAGTGTGAGGACCAGGTGCAAGACCACACCTGGAATCCTGCATCCAGTTTTGGGCACCGCAGTACAAAAACAGATGACGAGGCTCTGGAAAAAGTGCAGAGAAGAGCAACCAGGATGATGGAGGATACTGGAGGCTGAAACATATGAAGAACAGTTGCAGGAACTGGGCCTGGCTAGTCTAGGGAAGAGAAGGACCAGGGGAGACAGGAGAGCATCTTCCAATATTTGAGGGGCTGCCCCAGAGAGGAGGAAGAGGATCAAGCTATTTTCCAAGGCATCTGAAGGCCAGACAAGGAACAATGGATGGAAACTGATCCAGGAGAGATTCAAACTAAGAAATAAGGAGAAACTTTCTGACAGTGAGAACAATCAACCGATGGAAGAGAAGTTGTGGGAGCTTCATCCCTGGAGGCTTTCAAGAAGAGACTGGACTGCCATTGGTCAGAAATGGTGTGGGGTCTCCTGTTTGGGAGGGGGGGCTGGACTAGACAACAGATAATAGATAATCAGAGTTGGAAGGGACCTTGTAGGTCATCTAGTCCAACCCCCCGCCCAAGTGGGAGACCGTACACCGTCTCTGACAGAGGGCAGTCCAGTCTCTTCTTGAAAGCCTCCAGGGATGAAGCTCCCACAACTTCTGAAGGCAACTTCTGTTCCATTGGCTGATTGTTCTCACTGTCAGAAAATTCCTCCTTTTGCAGGTTGAATCTCTCCTTGATCAGTTTCCATCCATTCTTCCTTGTCTGGCCTTCGGATACCTTGGAGAATAGCTTGACCCTCTCCTCCTCTCTGGGGCAGCCCCTCAAATATTGTAAGATGCTCTCCTGTCTCCCCCGGTCCTTCTCTTCCCTAAACTAGCCAGGCCCAGTTCCTGCAACCGTTCTTCGTATGTTTTAGTCTCCAGTCCCCTCATCATCCTGGTTGCTCTTCTCTGCACTTCTACTGAACATCATTTTTATAATGTGGTGACCAAAACTGGACGCAGTACTCTAGGTGTGGCCTTACTAAGGCTTAATAGAGTGGGATTAGTACCTCCCCTGATTGTATCCTCTGTTAACGCAATATAGGATTGCATTAGCTTTTTTGACTGCTGCTGCACAACATCGGCTCCTATTTAGCTGGTTGTCCACTAAGACTCCACTAAGAGATGACTTACAAGATCCAAGTTCTGTTAATCTAATCTAATCACTCTTTCAATGCTGTTCCCACTTCAAGTGGCCACTAAACAAATGTTTATAAGTTGAGGGTTACGTGTGCATCCCTATCCATAGAGGTTGAAATCTCACAGGTTGCTGGTTGTCATATTTCCTCCCTTCCTGTATTTCTGCAAGGGGCAGGACTCCAGAGCTGAAATTTCTCCCCTTGCAGCTTCCTTTGGCTTCTCCCTTAAGAGGACTAGCACCTTGCCTTTTTTTTTTAATTGTCAAAAGAGGAAGCTGCAGCCAAGCGAGGAGGAGTTTTAGGCCACGTTAGACAGGCTCATGGTCCAAAAACTGCACAGCAAGAGAAAGGATTTGCACCGGATTCCTCCATCCCAGCCTTGGGAATTTGATTTAATTTCAGATTTCTGATCATTTTTTTTTTTGGCTCCGTGTTGTTTTTCCTCTATTCCTCAGTTTGTGAATTCCTGGCTGCACCAACGTTCCTTCTTCCTAGCTTGCACGGTTCAGGAACTTTTTTTGCACACGTCAGTGTTTGGAGCAAGCCAACTTATTAAACGCTAATGGGTCGTGTGTGTGTGTGTGTGTGTGTGTGTTTTGTGTGTCCAAATTCTACCCGATCCCCCACTTCGAGTGTGCAGATCGAGGCTGCCCTGCTTCGAAAATGGCAGAAACGGGACACGCTCGATTCCAATGGTTTCCTGCGAAAGAGGTTTTTAATTCAGCCCCAGAGGAGCCCAGAATGTTTGGGGTTGGGTGGGGGGTGCTGGATCCTCCCCACCTCTCTTTAATGCAGACACACCTGCCAAAGGAGCCAGGAAATCTCTGGATCCAGCTGAAACCGAGGTGGATTCTTAAAATCCGAGGGCGGGAAAGGGATCCTGGAGGTCTTCTAGTCCAACCCCCCCCACACACACCTTGGTCAAGGCCAAAGTTGCACCCAATTATGTGCAAGGGGTGGGGAAGGAATGGAATTTTTCCATCTTCTCCCACGCCTTTTTTTTTTAAGGCCATAACTCTTTCGCCCCCTCCCCATGCCAACAGTTGTGGTTGTGGTTGTGTGTTTGATTTATTGGGGCCCTTTGCAGCAAATCTTGCAGTAGCAGCCAAGTTTGGGGCGAGGGCTGTTGGTCCAAGGGGGTGTTTGCCCCTCCCTTTCCCCCACTAGTTCGGTGGTGCCCTTTTTCCACATCCTTCCGCCAAAATGCCTCTTTTTAGCGAAGTTCATTCTCTGGCTAAAAAGAGTCTGGATTAAGAAGCCCCCCTCTCCTCTCACCTTCTGTCCAGGATCAACCAAAGATGCCCCCCTCCTCAATTCTGGGGGGCCAGAAATGGCTCCCATCTAGAGGTAGGATTCTACCTGGTTGGTCCGATTCTATAGAACCGGTTGTTATGATTCTGCCCAGTTCAGAGAACTGGCAAATTGGGCCACTGGCAAGCAAATTTTATGTGAGAGACTCAGGTAGCCGATGGCAGATAGATAGATCCCAGAACGATTCTGTGAGCAACTCAATCTGCCTGCCTGCTTTGCCTGCGTTTGCTCTTTTTAAAAATAAAAAAATAAAAAATTCAATATTTACATTCTTGGTGTGTTGTGAGTTAATTTTGTGAGTTTGCTTGCCAGCAAATTTTATGGGACAGACTCAGGTAGCAGATTGCAGAATCCTAGATCTCTAAGTGAATCTGTGATTCTGCGAGGAGCTCAATCTGCTTTGCCTGATTTTTGGGTGAAAGTTGCTCTTTTTTATACAAAATTCAATATTTACATAAATGTTTATAATATTGAGATACAAGCCACATCCAGCCAGTCACAGGACCATTAAGCCACGCCCAGCCAGCAAGCCACACCCACCCAGTCACATGACCACCAAGCCACACCCACAAATTAGGCCACGCCCACAGAACCGGTTGTTAAGAAATGTAAATTCCACTCCGGCTCCCATCATCCTAGCCAAGCACATCTGGAAGTAAGCAGCTGTAGATGCAAATCTGGAAGGAAGGCAGAGGCACATGGGCTACCAAGGGGATTTCTACCCCCTGCCCAACTAGTGTGGGATTTTCAGCTCCAGTAGCCTCCAGAGAGGGCCGTGCACCCCTATAATCCCTCACATCCTGGACATAAACCGTTTCAACTCCCTCCCTCAAAACGACGCTATAGAGCCCTGCACACCAGAACAACTAGGGCACAAGGGGAGTTTTTTCCCTGAATGCCATCACTCTGCTAAACAAATAATTCCCTCAACACTGTCCAGCTATTTACTAAGTCTGCATTACTATTATTATTACTACTAGAGCTCTCACCTCACAATTGGGAGGCTGTGAGTTTGATCCTTGGTAGAGGCTAATATTTGGAATAGACTCTTCTGCTTGAGCAGGGGGTTGGACTAAATGACCTTCAAGGTCCCTTCCAATTCTGTTATTCTATGATCTTCCCGTCCTTCCTTTTACCCTTCTCCCACTTATGACTGTATGACTGTAACTTTGTCACTTACAACCTAATGATTTTTATTGACTGTTTCCTAGTATGATTTGATTGCTTATTGTACCCTCTGACTATCATTACCTGTTGCACCTGATGATTCTTAACCCTTGACGAACGTCTCTTCTCTTTTTATGTACACTGAGAGCATTTGCACCAAAGACAAATTCCTTGTGTGTCCAATCACACTTGGCCAATAAAGAATTCTATTCTATTCCCTATTCTATTCTATTCTATTCTATTCTATTCTATTCTATTCTATTCTATTCTATTTCTCAATAAAGATTCTATTATTATTCTCTATTCTATTCTATTCTATTCTCCTTCCTTCTCTATTATATTCTCTATTCTATTCTATTCCTATATTCTCTATTCTATTCCCATTTTCTCTATTCTACTCTACTCTACTCTACTCTACTCTACTCTACTCTCTATCCTGTTCCATCCCGTCCCATCTCATTCTATTTAAATTCTATTCCTATATCCTTCTATTCCATTCTATTGTCCCCTATGACTATTATTAAGTGTGATGATTCTTGACTCTTGACAAATGTTTCTTTTCTTTTATGTACACCGAGAGCATTTGCACCAAGACAAATTCCTTGTGTGTCCAATCACACTTGGCCAATAAAAGAATTCTATTTTCTATTCTATTCTATTTTTATTGTATCCTACGACTATTATTAAGTGTTGGACCTGATGATTCTTGACTCTTGACGAATGAATTTTTTCTTTTATGTACACCGAGAGCATTTGCACCAAGACAAATTCCTTGTGTGTCCAATCACACTTGGCCAATAAAAGAATTCTATTTTCTATTCTATTCTATTTTTATTGTATCCTATGACTATTATTAAGTGTTGGGCCTGATGATTCTTGACTCTTGACGAATGAATTTTTTCTTTTATGTACACCGAGAGCATTTGCATCAAGACAAATTCCTTGTGTGTCCAATCACCCTTGGCCAATAGAGAATTCTATTCTATTCTATTCTATTCTATTCTATTCTATTCTATTCTATTCTATTCTAACTCTAATACCCTGTTTCCCTGAAAATAAGAGCCAATTGGAAAATAAGCCCCAGCATGAATTTTTTTTTAGAATGCTCATAACATAAGCCCTACCCTGAAAATAATCCCCAGTTAAGATTGTCAACATTTAGTTATCATCTAAATACTACATATCACATATAAATTTTAGGTTAGATTCCACATGGTAATTTTTAATATGAGTTAAAGGGGAGTAAACTGAATGATGTATAAGACAAAAGGGTGGTGCACTCAAACAGGCAATTAAGGGGGACTGTTTGGAATTATTAAAACTAAGATGGAATTTATTGAATCATGAAATAAGAATATGTGATGAAATTGCAAATATGACAGACAAAGGTATAACAGTATGATGAATATAGATTAAGAAATAAGAATTTTAAGATCTTATATGAAGAAGATATGAGTATAATTAAAGAAAAATGGAATAAGATATGAATTAAAAATGGATAAAATAAGTGTGAAAAACATGAGAATATTTGTGAAAATTTATAGAAAATGGAAAATGTAATGATACGATAAGCAACTGAATATGAAAGATAAATATGTAATTATGGTCATGTTTGTATGAAAATGTAAAAACCTGGAACCACACTGTTCACCAAAAGAGAGGTTTGTAGAAGATAAAAATGAAAAAAACATTTTTGGGAAAGAAAAAGATTGTCAACATTTAGAACCATATTTCCCCAAAAATAAGACCTAACCGGAAAATAAGCCCTAATGCATCTTTGGGAGCAAAACACTGATATCAGACTCAGTCTTATTTTCGGGGAAACACGGTATTCTACCAAGAATGAAATTTGGGCATTTCCTGAGCAGCTTTCCAAGGCTGATTTTTTTTTGGCTCCATTTTACGACCTTTCTTGCCACCATTGTTAAGTGAATCCATTGAGGTTCTTGAGTGAGTCCCAGGGTCGTTCAGCGAAACTGACTTCCCCATTGACTTCCCTTGTCAGAAGGTCGCAAAAGGGAACACTGCAGGGGACACTGCAGCTGTCATAAATACAGGGTGTCCTTGACTTATGACAGTTCATTTAGTGACCTAAATTACATCGTCACTGAAAAAACTGACTTATGACCACTTTTCGCGCTTACGACAGTTGCAGGTCCCATGATGAAAATTCAGACGCTTGGCAACTGACTCATATTTATGACAGTTGCCGGGGGAAGCCAGATTCACTTAACATCCATGTGACTCGCTTAACAATGGCAGTGATTCACTTAACAATGGTGGCAAGCAGGGTCGTAAAATGGGGCAAACTTCGCTGAACAAATCTCTCGCTTAGCCACAGGTGTTTTTGGCTCAGTTGTGGGCGCTAACTTGAGGACTACCGTATTTCCCCATGTATAAGCACCCCCTTTGTATAAGCCACCCCCCCAATTTTTGGACTGTGAAGTTTTGAAAAAAATATTTTATTAGAGAAACAAGTTATGAAGAAAGAAAATTTACAAAGAAACAAAATTCGACGTCTAGATCTACAACTTCGGTCATGGCGAAGCGGTGCGGCGGCGACGCTAGCAATCTACGCATCGGAGCGAGAGTAGGAGCGAAGCATTCAGGCCGATGCCTAGCGTATGCATTTCTATCGCGTACTCGCGATAAAACCAGTTTATTCCTACTTTATTATTTTATGCATTTTTCACGTATAAAAAGTGTACCTGCTTTGTATATGCCACTCCCCTACTTTTTGGGCTTGAAAATTTTGGAAAAAAGGGGTGGCTTATACATGGGGAAATACGGTACCTGCCTGCACCGGTTGCAGATCGTCTGAATTCTGATCATGGGACCACAGGGATGTTGTAAGAGTCGTAAGCGTGAAAAATGGTCACAAGCCACCTTGTTTCAGAATAACAGAACAGAAGAACGGAATAACAAAGAGTTGGAAGGGTCCTTGGAGGTCTTCTAGTCCAACCCCCTGCTCAGGCAGGAAACTCTATATCATTTCAGACAAGTACTTATCTAATCTCTTCTTAAATTCCATTGATGGAGCATCCACAACTTCTGTTGTTCCACTGATTAATTGTTCTAACTGTTCAGGAAATTCCTCCTTAGTTCTCGGTTGCTTCTCTCTTTGGTTAGTTTCCATCCATCGCTTCTTGTCCTGCCTTTCAGGGGCTTTGGAGCATAGCTTGACTCCCTCTTCTTTGGGGCAGCCCTTGAGATACTGGAAGACTCTGCTATCCTCTCACCCTCTAGTCTAGTCCTTCTTTTCATTAAACTGACATATCCAATGTCAGCAACGGCTCGTACAATTTAACCTCTGGTCCCCTAATCGATCACCTTGGGTTGCTCTTCTCTGCACTCTTTCCAGAATCTCAATATCTTTTTATATATATAGTGTGGCGACCAAAACTGGTTGCCATATTTGAAGTGTGGCTTTGCCAACGGCTTATAAAGTGGTATCAACGCTTAACAGAACAGATGAACAGCCTTGGAAGGGGCCTCAGAGGTCATCTAGTCCAACTCCCTGCCCATGAAGGAGACCCTATACCATTTCTGACAGATAGGAGTCCAGACTCTTCTTGAAAGCCTCCAGGGATAAACTCCCACAACTTCTGAAGGCAACTTCTGTTCCATGGGTTGATTGTCCTCCCTGTCAGAAAGTTTCTCCTTATTTCCAGGTTGAATCTCTCCTTGGTCAGTTTCCATCCATTCTTCCTTGTCTGGCCTTCGGGTGCCTTGGAAAATAGCTTGACCCCTTCCTCCTCCTCCCTGTGGCAGCTCCTCAAATATTGGAAGATGCTCTCCTGTCTCCCCTGGTCCTTCTCTTCCCTGGACTAGCCAAGCCCAGTTCCTGCAACTGTCCATTGTATGTTTCAGCCTCCAGCCCCCTCATCCTCCTGGTTGCTCTTCTCTGCACCCTTTCCAGAGTCTCAACCTCTTTTTTTACCATCGTGGTGACCAAAACTGAATGTAGCATTCCAGGTTTGGCCTTAACAAGGAAATATAAAGCTATATTAACACTTCATGTGATCTTAATTCTTTCCCTCTGTTGATGCAGACTAGAACTGTGTTGGCTTTTGTGGCAGCTGTAGCCCACGGCCGGCTCCTATTTCAATGGTTGTCCCCTCGGACTCCGAGATCCCCCTTGCAGTTCCTGCTATTGAGCCAGGTACCACCTATCCTGTACCTGTGCGTTTGGTTTTTCTTGCCTGAATGCAGAACGTTCCTTTTTTCACCCTTGAATTTCACATTGTTAGATAAGTACCCCGTGTTCAAGTCTATCGAGATCCTTCTGTATCTTTACAGAATGTTGTCAAGATAAATTCATGTTGTGCCTTTGGATAATGGATTTCCTGTCTGGCCGCTCACAGAGGGTCCGATTAGGTCATCACACCTCTTCAGCCCTTATTCTTAACACTGGGTACACCACAGGGTTACGTGTTGAGTCCCTTACTCTATACTCTTTTATGGGCATGACTGCATTCCCACTCACGTTAGTAATACTATTGCTAAATTTGCAGATGATACAACAATGGTGGGACTCATCTCCAGGGTGGGTGTGGGGATGAGTCTGCCTACCGAGATGAGGTGGACCAACAGTTGCTTTCACGATGTGGAGACAATAACTTGGTCCTCAACACCAATAAAGGCCAAGGAGCTTATAGTGGACTATAGAAGGAACAGATCAGACCTCCAGTCCTTGTTTATCCACGGAGACCGAGGGGAGCAAGTGGCCAGTTTTAAGTTTCTGGGTGTTACCCTAAAAGAGGACCTGACCTGGGGGGCTCACATTGCAGCCCTGGACAAAAGGACCCAGCAGAGATTAGACTACCTGAGGCTTCTCAGGAAACAACAACTGGATGGAAAACTGCTGGGGACCTTCTACCGCTGCACCAGAGAGAGTATCTTAGCTTCCTGCACACCTGTGTAGGGTTTGCCAATTGCACAGGGGCAGATAGGATGTCACTCCAGAGGGTTGAGGTCATTGCCCCTCAGAGGATCCTGGGTTGCCCTCTCCCCTCTTTGGAAGAGCTTCATAGCTCCCGCTGCCTTAAAGACGTTCAAAACATCCTCAAAGATCCATCTCATCCTGGGCACCCTTTCTTTTTTCTTTTTGAACTATTACCATCTGGCAGACGGTACAGGACAATAATAAAAACAAGGACAAATAGGCTGAAAAACAGCTTCTATCCCAGGGCAGTAGCTCTGTTGAATTCTGCTGTATAATAGTGCAATTTGAATACAATATCAAGGGTTTTCAATTCAATTGTATAGAATGCCAAGGAGGTGTGCTTGTGTTTTTATTTTCATAATCATAAGGTACACTGAAGATGGTATTTAATTTCGTCGTATGAGGTGCAAGGACAATAAAGTAAAATAAAAACAAGGACAAACAGGCTGGAAAACAGCTTCTATCCCAGGGCAGTAGCTCTTTTTGAATTCTGCTGTATAGCGCAGTGTTGGTGTGGTGTCGGGGGTTTCCGGTTCAATGTGTGAAGGGTGAAGGATGTGTGGTTGTGTTTATTTTCACGGTCATGATGTGCACTGAAGATGGTGTTTGATTTCAGTCGTACAAGGTGCAAGGACAATGAAGTAAAGTAAAGTATCTTAAGCCTTTATCTTTTGGGGCCTGTATTCCTGGCCACCTTGGTGTCGTCTGCAAATTTCCAGTGCCGTTGTGTTGTAACTTCCAGCGGTTGTCTTTTCCTCTTCCTGAGCGGAGATTGCTTTCGATGGGATCTCCAAAATAGAGTTGCAATCTTAAAAAAAACCACCCTAAAAGTTATATAATGAGAATAGTGTGTGAGAGAAAGACTTTTTTTTTTTTAAAAAAGAGCTTTTTTTCTGTACCACTTAATACCCCTCCAGGCGTCTTTGGCCTGCGTGTGCAGAAATGGGGACGGCCCTGCGGTTTGTTTCCCTTCCGCCTCGCTTGCATCCGGTATTTGCTTTAATCCTCAATTAATTAATTTTTCTTTCTTTAAAAAAAAAGATCTGTTGGAAAATCCTGAAAGGTAACTCCTCGATGTGTTTTTTCCCTCCCCCGGAGCGTTTCTTTGAAGTTTGCGTTGGCTTGCGAGACACGGGTTCAAGACCTTGGTGATGCATCCTGCGGTTGTGTAAAGGCCTGGACTCTGTGCATCCTGGGGTTGTGCAAAGGCCTGGACTTTGATTGTGCATTCTGGGTTTGTGCAAAGGCCTGGACTCCGATTGTGCACCCTGGGGTTGTGCAAAGGCCTGAACTCTGATTGTGCACCCTGGGGTTGTGCAAAGGCCTGGACTCTGTGCATCCTGGGTTTGTGCAAAGGCCTGAACTCTGATTGTGCACCCTGGGGTTGTGCAAAGGCCTGGACTCAGTGCATTCTGGGGTTGTGCAAAGGCCTGGACTCTGATTGTGTATTCTGGGGTTGTGCAAAGGCCTGGACTCCGATTGTGCACCCTGGGGTTGTGCAAAGGCCTGGACTCTGATTGTGCAACCTGGGTTTGTGCAAGGGCCTGGACTCTGTGCATCCTGGGGTTGTGCAAAGGCCTGGACTTTGATTGTGCATTCTGGGTTTGTGCAAAGGCCTGGACTCCGATTGTGCACCCTGGGGTTGTGCAAAGGCCTGGACCCGATTGTGCACCCTGGGGTTGTGCAAAGGCCTGGACTCCGATTGTGCACCCTGGGGTTGTGCAAAGGCCTGGACTCTGTGCATCCTGGGTTTGTGCAAAGGCCTGAACTCTGATTGTGCACCCTGGGGTTGTGCAAAGGCCTGGACTCCGATTGTGCACCCTGGGGTTGTGCAAAGGCCTGGACTCCGATTGTGCACCCTGGGGTTGTGCAAAGGCCTGGACTCTGTGCATCCTGGGTTTGTGCAAAGGCCTGAACTCTGATTGTGCACCCTGGGGTTGTGCAAAGGCCTGGACTCGGTGCATTCTGGGGTTGTGCAAAGGCCTGGACTTTGATTGTGCATTCTGGGTTTGTGCAAAGGCCTGGACTCCGATTGTGCACCCTGGGGTTGTGCAAAGGCCTGGACTCCGATTGTGCACCCTGGGGTTGTGCAAAGGCCTGGACTCTGTGCATCCTGGGTTTGTGCAAAGGCCTGAACTCTGATTGTGCACCCTGGGGTTGTGCAAAGGCCTGGACTCGGTGCATTCTGGGGTTGTGCAAAGGCCTGGACTCCGATTGTGCACCCTGGGGTTGTGTAGCCTCTCTGCCTTTTCAGATTAAATCCCATCTTGGTTTGCAGAAATCGGAGAGGCTTGCAGGCAGAATAAGAATTTGGAGGGAGGGGGAGGAGAAAGGGTGGGTGGGGTGGCTGCCCCACCCCTGAAAGCCTGGCTGCACCCTTGATCTTGGGATCTCAGAGGCTGGCAAGGATCTAGGTCAATCCAGTTTCTCTGTGTATTGGGGGGCGGTGGGGAGGAAAGCGGGGTGACTCAGACTGGAAGAATCCGGAGTGGGTGGGAGACAGCGGAACCGACAGCAGCAGCCCAGAAAGGGGGAGGAAAGGCCTTGAGCTTTCTCTGCAGAGCAGTTTCTCGAATTTGGCAACCTTACCAGGCCTGGATTCCTTTCCCAGAATCCCCCAGCCAGGATGCTTTAAGGTGGGAGGGCTTCCACTCCCAGAATCCCCCAGTCTGCTTTAAGAGGGGGAGGGCTTCCACTCCGAGAATCCCCCAACCATCCTGCTTTAAGAGGGGGAGGGCTTCCACTCCCAGAATCCCCCAGCCATTATGCCTTAAGAGGAGGACTTCCACTCCCAGAATCCCCCAGCCAGCCTGCTTTAAGAGGGAGGACTTCACTCCCAGAATCCCCCAGCCAGCCTGCTTTAAGAGGGGTGGGCTTCACTCCCAGAATCCCCCAGCCAGCCTGCTTTAAGAGGGAGGACTTCCACTCCCAGAATCCCCAGCCAGCCTGCTTTAAGAGGGGAGGACTTCCACTCCCAGAATCCCCCAGCCAGCCTGCTTTAAGATGGGTGGACTTCCACTCCCACAATCCCCCAGCCAGCCTGCTTTAAGAGGGTGGGCTTCCACTCCCAGAATCCCCCAGCCAGCTGCTTTAAGGTGGGAGGGCTTCCACTCCCAGAATCCCCCAGTCTGCTTTAAGAGGGGGAGGGCTTCCACTCCGAGAATCCCCCAACCAGCATCCTTTAAGAGGGAGGACTTCCACTCCCAGAATCCCCCAGCCAGCCTGCTTTAAGAGAAGAGGACTTCCACTCCCAGAATCCCCCAGCCAGCCTGCTTTAAGAGGGGAGGACTTCCACTCCCAGAATCCCCCAGCCAGGATGCTTTAAGAGGGGTCGAGTTCCACTCCCAGAATCCCCTAGATGTTGGCTAGGGAATCCTGGGAGTTGAAGTCCACCCATCTTAAAGTTTCCCAATTTGAAAACTACTGTGGTATCATGCCTCTTAGGAAGGGTCAATCATACAGGTGGTACTTATGGCCAGAATTGGCAGTGGAACTTCTGTCAATGTTGAGTTTTGCCTAATTGTACAACCTTTTTTTTTTTACTGCGGTCATTAAGTGAGTCTGGCTCATCTGTCTTCGCTCATCCAGAAGCTCCCTGGAAACAGTGTCAATGGCCACTCACGACCCATCATGGCAACCCACACAAAGCCATGTGGGTTGCCGGTGGGTTGACTTTTGATCATGTGACCGCAGTCGTAAGTGCCGGGACCGATCCATAAGTCACGTTTTTCCTCAAGCCGTCACTAAACGAGGGGTCTTAAAATGGAGGACTGTCTTGAACATCCTTTGATGGGGTCAGCTGGGGCATCCATTCTGGGTTTCCCCGACTGGTGGGGCAAGCCGGAAGCTCTTGAGGAACACGCTAAGCTAGACTGCTTCTGAACATGGAGGGTCATTTTGGGATCACGTCTCAGTCCGTTAACTGTGCATGGCTGGCATAGGAAGGGTGGGTGGGGGCAATCACATGTGAATTCCTGAGTTTGGTGGTCTTAGAATTGTTTTTTTTTTTAAATTTTTTGTGGCACCGAAAAGGTCCATGCAAGGCCATCTAGTCCAGCCCTCCTTCCATCTCCACAATCCTGCTGTCAGAACATTTTTTTCTGCCTTACAAGGGCCGTCCTTGACTTGCAACCACAAACAGGGCCGAACATTCCCATCGCAGTGCGTGACCCCGTGATTAAGCGAGCTTTGCCCCGTAGTATGACCTCTCTTTTGCAGTCGTTAAGTGGTTAAGTTAGGAACACGGTCGTTAAGTGAATCCGGCTTCCCTGTTGACTTCGCCAGTCAGAAGGCTGCAAAAGGGGATCGTCATGGGGCGCCGCGACCGTCGGAAGTATGAGTCAATAGCCAAGCGTCCGAATTTTGACCGTGGCGATGGGGTACGACGGTCGTAAGTCTGAACGCCGGCCCTAAGTCGCTTTTTCCAGCCCCTTTGTAACTTCCAACGGTCCCTAAACGAAACAGTTGTAAGCTGAGAACTCCCTGTAATCATATATTTAACAGAATATCATACAATAATGGAGTTGGAAGGGACCTTGGAGATCTTCTAGTCCAACCCCACCTGCTCAGGCAGGAGCCCTTATGCCAGTGACGGCGAAGCTTTTCGGCACCAAGTGCCCAAACCAGAACACGTGTGCATGCTTATGTGCTGGAGCGCCAGAAAACCAAAGAAAAGTGTGCGCATGCCTCTTTTGTGGACGTTTTGGAGCCCATTTTGGGGTGTTTTTCAGGGTGTTTTTCAGGCCGTTTTTGGCCATTTTCGGGCCATTTTCCAGGCCTTTTCCAGGCCATTTGTTCGGTCTGTTTTCAGGCCATTTTTCAGACCGTTTCTCAGGCCATTTTTGGGCCGATTACAGGTCACTTTTCGAGCTGTTTTTCAGACCATTTTCTGGCCATTTCCAGGTCATTTTGGGGGCTGTTTTCAGGCCATTTTCCAAGCTGTTTTCAGGCCATTTGGGGGCTGTTTTCAGGCTGTTTTGGCTGTTTTCCAGGTCGTTTTATGGACTTCAGGCTGTTTTCGGGCCACAAACATCCTGAAAAACGGCCTGTAAAAGGCCCCAAAACGGCCTGTTTTTTTTGGCTCATTTTCGGACCATTTTCCGGTGCTCTGGCACCCGTGAAGACCAGCTGTCCAGCAACACCAGGAACCAGGAGAGCAGCTGGCGATGGCACGTATGCCCATTGAGAGGGGCGCCATAGGTTCGCCCTCTCGGCCTGATACCCTTTCAGACCAGTGACTGTCATGTTGAAGTGAGGGGGGGGAGAGAGGAAAACCCTCTGCCCCATTTTATGCCGGCACCCCATAGATGCAGCTCCAGTGGCCTTAGAGAGGCTTGTGAGTTCGATCCCGGGTAAGAGGCTCATATTTGGAATGGACTCTCCTGCTCGGAGCAGGGGGTTGGACTAGATGACCTCCAGGGACCCTTCCAACTCTGTGAATTCTATGATTCTATGCCGTAATGCCAGCTTTCTTCCAATTGTGCCTTTGTGTTGAACGGAGGGCTTTGTTGGTCTGAAACACTGCGGCGTTTTGTGTTCTGTTTGGGGAACAAAGAGCCCCAGTTCTTGTGGGATGGGGGGCAATGGGGGGGAAGAGAGCATTGCTGGGCCTCCCAAGGAAGAGACGGATGACATCATCCCATCCTGGCCTGGAGGGGAGGGGGGGCTTCTGTGACCCAGCAAGCCCCTCCCCTTCCTTTAAAAAAAAAATATATATATATATTAATATTTTCATTTTGTAGTTCTATAAACACATCATTCTGTGAACAGTGGAGTTCCAGGGTGTTTTACATTTTAAAACAGAACATGACAATAATTCCACCTTGCTATTATTAACTTTCTTACATTGTTTGATATTAATACATATTATCAATCTTCATTATTCGATATTCTCACATATTATTTTATTATCAATCTCTATATTCTTAACACCATTTCTTTTATTGTAGCTTCTACATTAATAGTCATATTTACAGTATTCCACAAATTGTATATATACCTATCCTAAACAGTATAGTTTATAAACTACTTTCAATTTTAAAACAAGCATGACAATAGTTTCACATTAATATTATTAGCTTTCTTACATCATTTGATTTTAATACATATTATCAATCTTATTCAATATTCTCATATATTATTTTATATCACTCTCTATTCTTAACATCATTTTTTATCGTAGCTTCTATTGTAGCTTCTAATACATATTATCAATCATTATTCAATATTTTCATATATTATTTTATATCAGTATATTCTTAAGACCATTTGTTTTATCATAGCTTCTACATTAATAGTCATATTTGCAGTATTCCAGAAATTGTATATATAGTATATACCTATCCTAAACAATATAGTTCCAAATTACTTTAAATTTTAAAACAAACTTGACAATACTTTCACATTAATGTTATTAGCTTTCTTACATCGTTTGATATTAATACATATGATTGATCTTCACTATTCAATATTCTCACATATTATTTTATATCAATCACTATATTCTTAACATCATTTCTTTTATCATAGCGTCTACATTAATAGTCATATTTGCAGTATTCCACAAATTTACATATACCTATCCTAAACGGTATAGTTCCAAGCTACTTTAAATTTTAAAACTAAACATGACAATAGTTTCACATTAATATTATTAGCTTTCTTTCATAGTTTGATATTAATACATGTCACCAATAATAATTATTCAATATTTTCATATATTACTTTGTATCGATCTCTCTATTCTTGGCATCCCTGCTTCTATTATAAATTCTATATTAATAGTCATATTTGTAACATTTATTTAATTATGTATTTCAAATATCCATCCATAAATTCATGTTAATTTGTATTTTCTATTTATTTATCCCCTTTTTAATTTTTAGCCACCCTCCTTCCTGACAGGGCTGAAGTCCCAGGCTGGAATTTAACCTTCGGCCTGTCTTGGGGGGCAGGTGGGGGGCTTTGCTCTCCTACCCACCCACCAATGGCCCCCAGACCCCCATTAGAAATTTTCAGGCGTTTGTTGTCAGGTGAACCATTTGTAAACATGCTCAGAGATCCTCTTGGCTGGGGCATTGTGGTGCTGGCTTCGAGACTGGCCTGCAGGCTTGGGACTTGGGGAGGTGATCCATTTTGGGGTGCAAACTCCCTCTCTCTTGTGTACTTTTCTGGGTGGGGGTGATTAATATTGGGGTGCAGAACCCTCCCTCTTGTGCACTTTCCTGGGGGTTATTAATATTGGGGTGCAAACTCCCTCTCTCTCATGTACTTTCCTGAGGGGAGGGAATGATCTGTATTGGGGTACAGAGCCACCTCTGTTGTATAATTTCCTGGGGGGGTGTGATTAATATTGGGGTGCAAACTCCCTCTCTCTCGTGTACTTTCCTGGAGGGGTGATTAATATTGGGGTGCAAACTCCCTCTCTCTTGTGTACTTTCCTGGAGGGAGGGAATGATCCGTATTGGGGTGCAGAGCCACCTCTGTTGTATAATTTCCTGGGGGGGTTGATTAATATTGGGGTGCAAACTCCCTCTTGTGTACTTTCCTGGAGGGGGGATATGTTTTGCGGTGCAGAGCACCTCTCTATTCTGCACTTTACTGGAGGGGCGTGATTAATACTGGGGTGCAGAGCCTCCTCTCTTGTGTACTTTCCTGGGGGCATCATCCATTTTGGGGTGCAGAGCCCTCTCTCTTGTGTCCTTTTCGGAGGGAATGATCGGTATTGAGTGCAGAGCCCCCTCTGTTGTATAATTTCCGGGTGTGTGTGTGATCCATGTTGGGGTGCGTATCCTTCTATTTGCAGCCCCCCTCCCCAATTTTCCATGCCTGGGATTCTGGATGCCAAGATTTGGCCAAAGTCTTTGAATTCTGCACATGCTCAGCCTTAGTGAAGCTGAAATGAGACACACACACACACACACACACACACACACACGATGCCAGCCACACCCTGGCACACCGGATATCCCCCCTCCCAATCTTCTTCTCCCGGGGGTGGGTGGGAGGGCTCGCTCTGGGGATCTGGGTGTGGGGACGCAGCCCAGAATAGTCGAGCGTGGGGGGAGGCAGAGGGAGGTGTGACAAACAGCGTTGTGTGTTGTCACGCATCCGGAAACGATCAATTAGGACAGGATAAAAGGTTGGCACATTGGCATCCTTTTGCTCATCTCCCTGGCGAGATTGGCAGCCGTGTGCTCACTGTCTACCTGGCCTCTTTTAAAATCAGGGCTAGCCTACCTTGGTCCCTTTAACACAGGGGGCTTCAAACTCGACAGCTTTAAGACCGGTGGACTTCAACTCCCAGAATTCCTCCTCTAGCCATGTTAGCTCAGGAATTCTGGGAGTTGAAGTCCACAGGCCTTAAAGTTGCCAAGTTTGAAGGCCTCTGGATTAGAAGTACTTGTACCTATTTGTATTATTATTATTATTGTTGCTTATAAAGGGCTTGGCCCAGTTAATGCAAGGTTCACAAAATATGCATGTTTATATTGAAAATAAAAAAAAACTTATTTGAGAGCAAATTGTGGTTGTTGTCGTTGTTGTGGTTATAGGTAACAGGTCTTCAAACTTGACAGCTTTAAGACCTGTGGACTTCAACTCCCAGAATTCTTCCTCCAGCCATGTTAGCTCAGGAATTCTGGGAGTTGAAGTCCACAGGCCAACTTTAATTGCCAAGTTTGAAGACCCCCTTGCTTTAAGGCCTGTGGACTTCAACTCCCAGAATCCCCCCGGCCAGCCATGCGTGATTAACTGAGGAATTCTGGTGTTTGAAGTCCACCGGTTTTATATCTTTTGGGGTTGTTCCTTCGGCTGGGTGACATCATCTGGAGGAGTGCAAATGAAGGAGAGGGAGACGGAGGGAGGGAGGGAGAGAGAGAGAAAGGGGGCATCACTTGGAATTCTGGGAGTTGAAGTCCACTGGTCTGAAAGCGGCCAAGGTTGGAAAGCCATGTTTTAAATTTGGAGGGGTTCTTCCTATCTCAGGGGACCCCGGCAGGTGAGGAATGGAGGGGAGTGGGCATTGCTTGGTGGCCTGTTGGAAGGGATACGATGGGATGAGATGGAATGGAATGGAATAGAAATAAGAAGAGAGTGGGATGGGATGGGATAGCATAGAACTGAATTGAAATAGAATGGAATTGAAATAGAATAGAAAGAATAAAATAGAATAAAGAATAGAATAGAAATAGAATATAATAGAATTAGAAAGAGTAGAACAGAGTAGAATAAAGAATAGAATAGAATAGAATAGAATAGAAGAATAGAATAGCATAGAATAGAATAGAACAGAATAGAATACAATAAAGAATAGAAATAGAATAGAAAGAATAGAATAGAAATAGAAATAGAATCGAATAGAATTAGAAAGAATAGAATAGGGTAGAATAAAGAATAGAATAGAAATAGAAATAATAGAATAGAGTAAAATAAAGAATAGAAATAGAATAGGGTAGAGTAGGGTAGGGTAGAGTAGAGTAGAATAGAATAGAATAGAATAGAATAGAATAGAATAGGAGTTGTAAGGGACCTTGGAGGTCTTCTAGTCCAGCCCCCTGCAATGTCAGGAGGCCCTATACCCGTGATGGCAAACCTATGGCACGCGTACTACAGGTGGCACGCAGAGCCATTTGTGCCGGCATGTGAGAGGCAGGCAAACTTACCTTACTGTGCATGCGCGCACTTCATAGCTAATTTTGGCCGGTTTGAGGCCTTTTTCGGTCTCCTAGAGGCTTCAGAAAAGCTTCTTCAGGCTTTTCAGGCCGAAAAACTAGGCCCGTTTCCTCACTTCCTGTTTTTCCAGAAATACTGGAAGTGATGAAACGGGCCCAGTTTTCATCCTGAAAAGCCTGCAGAAGCTTTCCTAAAACCTCTGGGAGGCCGAAAAAGGCCTCAAACTGGCCAAAAATCAGCTGTGAGGTGCAGTGCAGATAAGGTGGCGGCGAGGGTGGGGATTGTGCATGTATGCGTAGGGAGCGTGCACATTGCCTTCTGGGTGCTGGCGCACGAGTGCGAGCGTGCAAGCGTGCGCACAGTTTTTGGCACAGGAGCTCAAAACGTTTAGCCACCACTGCCCTGTACCATTTCAGATTCACAATAGCTGGGTTTTTGATGCTTTTAAGAAGAGATTGGGCCACCAATTATCTGAAAGGGACCAGGTTGTCCTGCTTGGGCAGGGGGTTGGACTAAAAAGGCCTCCGGGGAGATCACGTGGCCTCGGGAGTCGGGACACTACGACCGTCATCAATACGAGCCGGTTGGGCCAAATGTCTGCATTTTGACCCCCGTGACTGTGGAGATGTTGCAGCGGCCATTAAGTGCGATAGACTTTTTTTTCAATGCCCTTGAATGGTCACTAAAACGGATGGCTATAAGTCGAGGACCGGCTGTATTCTGTATTCTAGCCTGGAAGGAAGAACTTGGAGTCTTTCAAATGGCAGGTCCTCCTTTGTGACAGGTGTCGGATTTGGGCCGGGGTGGGGGGCAGGAGGGAGGGAGGGAGGGAGGGTTTGATGCCTCTGTTCTCTTTTTCCTCCTCTTGGCTGCCAACACAAACGGAGGGTTTCCTTAGCGACTGGCAGAACCCCTTGGCGGTTGCTAGGGAGGCCTTTAGGGTTTCCTTAGCAACCGGAGAGGAGGGGAGAGAGAGAAAGATGGAGAGAGAGAGAAATGAAGATGTAACTCTCTCCATCTCTCTCTCTCTCCCTCTCCCTTCCTCTCTCCCTCCATCTCCCTCTCTCTTCCTCTCCCTCTCCCGCTCTCCATCTCTTCCTCTCTCCCTCCATCTCTTCCATCTCTCCTTCCCCCACTCCCTCCCCCTCTCCCTCTCTTCCCCCTTTCCTTCCCTTCTCCCTCTCTCTCCTTCCCTTTCTCTTTCTCTCCCTCCTTCCCTTCCTCTCTCCATCTCTCCCTCCATCTCTCTCCCTCCCTTTCTCTTTCTCCCCTCTCTCTCCATCTCTTCCTCTCCCTCTCTCCCTCCATCTCTTTCCCCCTCTCTCCTTCCCCTTCTCTCTCTTCCTCTCCCTTTCTCCCTTCCTCTCTCCATCTCTCCTCCCTCCCCTCCCCTCTTTCCTCTTCCTCTCCCTCTCTCCATCTCTCTCCCTCCCTTTCTCTTTCTCCCCTCTACATCTTTTTCTCTCCCTCTTTCCTTCCATCTCTTCCGTCTCTACTTCCCCCACTCCCTCCCTCTCTCTCCCCTCTCTCCTTCCCCTCTCCCTCTTTTTCTCCCCTCCCCTCTATCTCTTCCTCTCCTTCCTCTTTCCCCCTTTCCTCCTTCCCTCCCTCCCTTCCTTCCTTCCTTCCTTCCTTCCTTCCTTCCTTCCTTCCTTCCTTCCCACTAGAGGGAAGAAAGAAGAAACTGCTGCCAACTGTCAGAAATGGGGTAGGGTCTCCTGCTTGGGCAGGAGGTTGGACTAGATGACCTACAAGGTCCCTTCCAGCTGTACTCTGAATTAATTAAAGTGGTGGGAGCTTCACCACTGGAGGCCTTCAAAAAGAGATTGGACTCCCATCTGTCAGAAATGGGGTAGGATCTCCTGCTTGGGCGGGGTGGATGGGTGGGTTGGACTAGATGACCTCCAAGGTCCCTTCCAGCTCTATTCTGAAATTAAACTGGTGGGAGTTTTACAGCTGGAGGCTTCCAAGAAGAGACTGGACTGGCCATCTGTCAGAAACGGCGTACGGTCTCCTGCTTGGGTGGGTGGGTGGGTGGGGTTGGACTAGATGATCTCCAAGGCCCCTTCCAACTCTGTTAATCTGTTAAAAAAAAAAAAAAGGAAAATAAGAGAAACAGAGGCTTCCCTGCCCTCCATCCCTCCCTCGACCGATAATGGCATCATGTTGTGACTACAAAAGGATGTGACACCTTTGTGTGCAAAGCACACTGGCCTCTCCGGAGCAATTTTTAGCAAAAATCAAAATAAAAAAAGAACCGCAGAGAAAACAAGCAGATTTTCAGGATTCCTTGAGAAGAAAAATGGGGATTTCTTTTTAAGCGCCCGGCCTCCGTCCAACCATTGGCACCACAACCCCGAAAGCCTGGCATACACACCCCAAACCGAGGCCTCCCCTTTTCAAACAACCAGACTGCGTTGTTTCTCTGGGACGTAGAGTGGATGGGGGTAAACGCACAACATTGCAATTATTTATTTTGTCATATTTATACATAGGTAGTGTGTGTTGGCGTGCAACGAAATTTCATTTTAACGTCTGTTGATTAGGGTACCTTCAAAGTCACAGTAAAGTTATTCTAAGTCGAAGGGAGGGAGGGAGGAGAATGAGAAAGGGAACGAAAGGGGAGGAAGGAAGGAAGATGAGAAAGGGAAGAAGGGGAAGGAAGGAAGGAAGGAAGGAAGGAAGATGAGAAAGGGAAGAAGGGGAAGGAAGGAAGGAAGGAAGATGAGAAAGGAAAGAAGGGGAAGGAGGGAAGAAGGGGAAGGGTAGGAGAGGGAGGGAAGGAGGGAGGGAGAGAGAAGGAAAGAACTGAAGGAGGGGAAGGGAAGGAGGGAGGGAGGAAAAGGAGGGAAGGAAAGGGGAGGAAGGAAGATGGGAAAGGGAAGAAGGGGAAGGAAGGAAGGGAAAGAGGGGAAGTGGTGAAGGAGGGAGAGAGGGAGAGGGAAGGAAGGAAGATGAGAAAGAGAAAAAGGGGAAATGAAGGGAAGGAAAGGGAAGGAGGAAGGGAGGAAAAGGGGAGGAAGGAAGGAAGGAAGGGAGATGAGAAAGGGAAGAAGGAGAAGGGAAAGAAAGGGAGGGAGGAAAGGAAGGAAGGGAAAAGGGAAGAAGGGGAAATGAAGGGAAGGAGGGAAGGAAGGAAGGAAAGAAGGGGAAGTAAAAGAAAGGGAAGGAAGAAGGGAAGAAAAAGGGAAGGGGAGGAAGGAAGGAAGATGAAAAAGTGAAGAAGGAGAAGGGAAAGAAAGGGAGGGAGGGAGAGGGAAAAGGAAGGAAGATGAGAAGGGGAAGAAGGGGAAATGAAGGGAAGGAGGGAGGAAGGGAAGAAGGGGAAGTGAAAGAAAGGGAAGGAAGGAGGGAAGAAAAAAAGGAAGGAAAGGGAAGAAGGGAGCGAGGAAGGAAGGAAGAAAGGACACCTATGAAAAGGTGGAGGATGCATTTCTCACCTGTATTTTTTTTAATATGTTTATTGAAAGTTTCAAAAAATACATATTTTAAAAAAAGAGAAACACATTCTCACATTTTTGCGACGTTTTCATAGCTGTGTCCATTTCTAAGTGTCAATGAAAGTCATTTGTCCCGTGGGCTGTGTTGATGGAGCATGGTTTCTGGAGTTCCCCTCAACGGGCCTCCTGAAGGGTTGGGGTTCCCAGGCGGCCCCCCTTGTTTCACAACGGTCCTCCCCCACTCCCCTCCCTCTCTCTCTGTCCAGATCCCGGCTGGGCATCCATCAACCGAGGCGTGCTGGTGTGCGATGAATGCTGTAGCGTCCATCGTAGTTTGGGCCGCCATATTTCCATCGTGAAGCACCTGCGACACAGCCCCTGGTCGGCCACCTTGCTACAGGTGAGTATGGGGGCGGGGCTGTCTCTGGCCTGGGGGTGGGGGCTTATGGATACCTCCTGCTTCCCTTCCCCTGTTTATCGGGTATGGATCTTTATAAGGTTGGGTGGTGCAGTGGAGCTGCTGTGAGTTCAATTCCAAGTAGAGGCTGATATTTCTCCCTCTGGGCGCCATGAGAATATATCTGCTGAACAAAACTCCGTACTGGCAACAGGACGGGCATCCGGCCAGTAAATACTCAAAACTCCATTTAATTGCCCAGTCTCCATCCCGCAAGGGATTATGGTGTTGTTAAAAGAAGACGATGGATGATCGGTTTTTATACGGTTGCCCCGCCTGCCAAGATCACTCCCAGGTTTTAAAAAAAATACGTAAAAAATATATATGAAAGCAAATATTTTTAATATTTTAAAGCTAGCATGCTTCAAGGTGGATGGACTTGAAAAGCAGGTGAACAGGCCGGCTGGGGTTTCTCAGTACTGGCTGGGGAATTCTGGGAGTTGAAGTCCACCTATCTTAACGTTGCCAAGGTTGAAAAATTCTGGCATAGGGTGTAAAAATCAATGGAATAAGTGGGTTTTTATTAGGGGTTGGAGGGACAGAGGCTTACATCTTTTGTGTTTAGCTTTATTTTGCTTTACTTTATTTTATTATTTTGGTTTTCTTTTTGTTTCTTTTATTATTCGTTTTGTTTTACTTTCTTTTTAGTTTCCTTTCCTTTTATTATTTCCTTTTCTTTTATTATTTTAGTTTTTCTTTTTTTCCTTTTCTTTTCATTTGCTTTATTTCAGTTTCCCTTTAATTTTCTTTTCTCCTATTATTTTATTTTAATTTGTTTTTTATTTTATTTTATAGTTTATTTTACCTTATTTTCTTTGTTTTTGCTTTTCTTTTATTATTTTCTTTTTAATATTTTATCATTATTATTTTTTGCTTGGCTTTATTTTTGTTTGTATTCATTAAATTTATATGCCGCCCTCTTACTATCGAGCAACTCTGGGCTGCTTACCAACTTGATCAAAGCAACCATATAAAAAATTAAAATGATAGTTTCCTTCCTTACTGGCCCCTTACTCCCAAAACAACAGGGAGGCATCCAACATAACCCTGAAAGATCCCTCCCACTCATTAATAAATAGTGAAAGCAAGCAGTGACCTCTCCAAAAATCGCCCTCCTTCTTCCACCCCAGAAAACAAACCAAGATTCCCAATTTAAGGACAGTGAGAGAGAGAGAGAGAGAGAGAAAGAGAGAAAGCCAGAGACAGAGATCGATTGAGAGAGAGATTGAGAGAGACAGAGACAGAGACAGAGAGATCGAGAGAGAGAGACAGAGAGAGACACACAGAGAGAGAGATTGAGAAAGAGAGAGAGACAGAGATTGAGAGAGATTGAGAGAGACAGAGAGACAGAGATTGAGAGAGATTGAGAGAGACAGAGAGAGAGAGACAGATTGAGAAAGACAGAAAGAGAGATTGAGAGAGAGATTGAGAGAGACAGAGATTGAGAGATTAAGAGAGAGAGACAGAGAAAGATTGAGAGAGAGAGAGATTGAGAGAGACAGAGAGAAAGAGATTGAGAGAGACAGAGAGAAAGAGGGATTGAGAGAGACAGAGAGAGAGAGAGAGATTGAGAGAGTGATTGAGAGAGAAAGAGACAGAGATTGAGAGAGAGAGACAGAGAGAGAGACAGAGAAAGAGAGAGACAGAGACAGAGAGATTGAGAGGGAGAGACAGACAGAGACAGAGAGAGACATACACAGAGAGAGATTGAGAGAGAAAAAGAGAGACAGAGAGAAAGAGAGATTGAGAGAGAGATTGAGAGAGACAGAGAGAGAGAGAGAGAGAGAGAGAGATTGGGAGAGACAGAGAAAGATTGAGAGAGACAGACAGACAGAGACACACAGAGAGAAATTGAGAGAGAAAGGGATTGAGAGAGCCAGACAGAGAGAAAGAGAGAGATTGAGTGAGACAGACACACACAGAGAGAGATTGAGAGAGTGATTGAGAGAGACAGAGATTGAGAGATTGAGAGAGAGAGAGATTGGGAGAGACAGAAAGATTGAGAGAGAGACAAAGAGAGAGATTGAGAGAGAGATTAAGAGAGAGAGAGATTGAGAGAGATTAAGCGAGAGAGAGATTGAGAGAGAGATTAAGAGACAGAGAAAGATTGAGAGAGAGATTGAGAGAGAAATTGAGAGAGAGAGATTGAGAGAGAGATTAAGAGAGAGAGAGATTGAGAGAGATTAAGCGAGAGAGAGATTGAGAGAGAGATTAAGAGACAGAGAAAGATTGAGAGAGAGATTGAGAGAGAGATTGAGAGAGAGATTAAGAGACAGAGAAAGATTGAGAGAGAGATTGAGAGAGAGATTAAGAGACAGAGAAAGATTGAGAGAGAGATTGAGAGAGATTGAGAGAGAGATTAAGAGACAGAGAAAGATTGAGAGAGACAGAAAGAGAGAGAGAGAGAGACACACACACACACACAGAGACAGAGAGATTGAGAGAGAGACAGACAGACAGGGACAAAGTCGAGTCAGACAGTGAGAGAGAGAGAGAGAGAGAGAGAGGGAGGGAACCTCAGGAGGGAACCTTGGGTTGCCATCTTGATGCCAAGGAAGAAAGCCAGCTGGGTGAACAGGAGGGATGAGCCCTGTTCCCTGGAAAGCCTTCCTGGCAGGGAAGGGAGTGGAGGGGTCCCTCAATATGTGCCCATCATGATCTCCCCCCACCCTCTTCCTCTCAAATCCCCTCCCCCTCCCCCCGCAAAAAAATATTGCCTTCTCTTCCAGATGGTTCACACGCTCGCCAGCAATGGCGCCAACTCCATCTGGGAACACTCCCTCCTCGATCCGGCACAAGTGCAGAGCGGACGCCGTAAAGCGAACCCTCAGGACAAAGTCCAGTGAGTGGGGTTGTATTTGGCGGGGGGGGGCTTCAGTTGGGGGTGGGGTTGTCAGGGAGGAATGCCTCGATGTCGGGGCTTTGTGCTTGGCCCAAACGGTTCTGGAGTCAGGAGAGAGGGATTCCATGCCAGGGTTTCAAAATTATATATATTTTTAGTTTGTCCCCTACCCAACGCACACATATGCCTCCCCAGTCTGGTTTATTTATTAAATTTATTTGCCCCCCCCAAAAAAAAAAATCTTGCACAGGTAGTCCTTGACATAGGACCACAATTGGCTGGGCGATTCTGGGAGTTGTAGTCCACCCCTTGCCAACTCGTAAAGCATTCTTGGCTCATGAATTAATTAGGGCGTTCGTTGGAACCCTGACACCCCTCTTTACAATCCCCAAGGTTGAAAAACAGAGAGAGGTGTGTGTATGTGTGTGTGTGTGTGTGTGTGTGTGTTCTAGAGCTATCCACATGGGGGTCCAAAGAGGACTGTGCCAACCAAAGATCTCCTACGTTAAAGGAGGGCAGGGAATAATGGTAGCCTGCCCTTCTCGGATGGACTTGTGCCTGGCCTTGTTGTGGCCTGCCGGCAGAGCTGGCAGCAGATTTGGACAGTGAGGAGGTTGAGGAGGAACCAGGGCCAGTCCTGGAGTCTGGGGAAGGCTCTATCCTGTGTTGGAGGCAGAGATGGGACCAGGACCCTCCAAACAGTTATCAGCTGCCTTCGGAGTCGGAGATCAGTGGGGAAGAAGAACAGCTGGAGCCTGTTCCCAGTGTGCGCATGCACAGAGCTGCCAGAAGAAGGGAATAGCTGAGGAAAAAGAGGCAGAAATGGGGCCAGGGACATCCAACAGTTATCAGCTGCCTTCGGAGTTGGAGATCAGTGGGGAAGAAGAACAGCTGGAGCCTGTTCCCAGTGTGCCCATGCACAGAGATGCCAGAAGAAGGGAACAGCTAAGGAAAACGGGTTGACTTGGGAGTGAAGGCACAAGTGGACAGTGAATGGCCCCTCCCAGAGGGAATAACAGAGGCGCAAAAGGAGGAGAGTGGGACTTTGCAGGATACAATTAGTTCATTTGGGTGAAGATCTATTCCTGCATCCTTGCCAAGTGTTGTCTGCTACAGTGCGGTGTCTGAAAGATACCGGCCTGGCAACTCTCCAAGCCTGATCAAGGTCTGGAATTGTGGAATCTCTTGAAAGACTGTTGGCCGGGACTTTGCTGGAGAGGAATTCCCTTTAACCTAAATAAAAGGGGTTTATCGAGGGACGAGGAGCCGGCTTCGTGTTGTTGGAGAAGCCTAGGTCAGAACAGGCCTGAGCTTGAGGGGTGGGGGCTTTTGTTCTTGTTTCTTGCCCTGTCTCCACCATAGCTTTGCCCCTCAAGGCCACAGCCCCCCCCCCAGTTAAGGATAGTTGTCAGGGCTCCGACAAACCACCCTCATTCGAATCGTAAGTCTCTAGCCGCATTTCTCAGAGTTTAAAAAGAATCATTTATTAGGAGTGACCATGTCGGCGTTACCTGGGTGCAGCTGACTCTAAGACCCATCATTCATTTCCCCCTTGACCCTGGTCTTCCCCCCCCCACACCCCTTGATGTATATTCTCCAATGGGTCACATCCATAGCCAAGAGTCATCAATCATGCTCTACCAGTAGTAATCTTGTGCGCCAACAGCTTCGGCTGCCTAGCAATTATCTGAAGCATTTAAGGAATGCACTGCTCCCCCCGCCCCCCGCCATCCTTTCTGCTGGCAACTCTACAAGACCGAAGGAATATTTTTCAGTTGACGGATAGGGCCGGCCATGGGGGCAGAAAGAGCCCTAACGGATCCTTTCTTTCGTCTCCCTCCCCCCAGCCCCACCAAGTCCGAATTCATCCGTGCCAAATACCAGATGCTAGCCTTCGTACATAAGCTGCCGTGCCGGGATGATGACGGGGTCACCGCCAAGGATCTCAGCAAGGTGGGTGTGTTTGTGGGTGTGTATGGTGTGTGGAGGGGTGCGCATAGCCTCCTTTATGACCTTCTCAAAAAATTCTTTTCTGAAAACATTTATGTTTGTTTGAAGAGATGGATGGATGGATGGATAGATGGATAGATAGATAGATAGATAGATAGATAGATAGATAGATAGATAGATAGGTAGATAGATAGATAGATAGATAGATAGATAGATAATCATCTGTAGCGACTAGATAGATGATAGTAGGTATGTAAACAGTTGTATGGATGGATAGATAGATAGATAGATAGAAAGATAGATAGATAGATAGATAGATAGATAATCATCTATAGCGACTAGATAGATGATAGTAGGTATGTAAACAGTTGTATGGTTGGATGGATAGATAGATAGATAGATAGAGATAGATAGATAGATAGATAGATAGATAGATAGATAGATAGATAGATAGATATGAATGGATGTATATATAGAGAGAAGATAGATAATCATCTGTAGCGACTAGATAGATGATAATAGGTATGTAAACAGTTGTATGGTTGGATGGATGGATGGATGGATGGATAGATAGATAGATAGATAGATAGATAATCATCTATAGCGACTAGATAGATGATAGTAGGTATGTAAACAGTTGTATGGATGGATGGATGGATGGATGGATGGATGGATGGATAGATAGATAGATAGATAGATAGATAGATAGATAGATAGATAATCATCTATAGCGACTAGATAGATGATAGTAGGTATGTAAACAGTTGTATGGATGGATGGATAGATAGATAGATAGATAGATAGATAGATAGATAGATAGATAGATAGATAGATAGATATGAATGGATGTATATATAGAGAGAAGATAGATAATCATCTGTGCGACTAGATAGATGATAATAGGTATGTAAACAGTTGTATGGTTGGATGGATGGATGGATGGATAGATAGATAGATAGATAATCATCTATAGCGACTAGATAGATGATAGTAGGTATGTAAACAGTTGTATGGATGGATAGATAGATAGATATGGATGGATAGAGAGAGAGAAGATGGATGGATGGATGGATAGATAGATAGATAGATAGATAATGGGAGATTAGATAGATAAATAGATAGATAGATAGATAGATAGATAGATAGATAGATAGATAGATGGCTGGTTTAGAGGTGGAGCCCTCGTCTCACAATCAGGAAACTCTGTGAGTTTGATCCTTGGTAGAGGCAAATATTTCTCTCTGTGTACAATGAGAATTTATCAGCTGAACAAAACTCTGCATTGGAGACAGGAAAGGCATCCGGCCAGTAAACACTCCGCTAGCTCCATTTGGTTGCCCGTACTCTACCCCGCAAGGGATTTTTGAGTCATTAAAAGATGATAGATAGCTAGATAGATAAACAGACAGACAGACGATTGATGATAGATCAACGTTAGAACAATGATGATGAGAAAGAGATAAAACCAGATAGATAGACAGATAGATAGAGATTGGTGATAAATAGATCAATGTCAAAACAATGATGATGACAGACAGAGACAGCTATATAAATCAGATAGAGATTGATGATTGAAACAGTATTATCAATTAATGGGTTAATATCTATTATAGTATTAGCTATGAGTTTCGTTTCTTGTAAATGGTATACTCTGACAAAACGCTGTTTTCAAAAATGTTTATGAATAAAAATTTTCTTAAGTTTTCACAGGAATCTATATGTATGGTATTCAGCTTTGTTCGGCTATTTTCCCACGTCATTATAGTTGTGCTTTCAAAGTTGTAGCGACGTTTCGGCAGAATCTCATCTGCCATCTTCAGACTTCTGTATTGTGTTCATATGTGAGTCAGGCTTTCACAGCTGTTTCTGTTTTAAATTTGGGGCTAGCCTACTGCTGTGTTAGAATGGTTTTTTCTTCATCCTGATTGGTTGGGAGTCTTGGTCTGTGTTTATTTACCAACCAGCTTCAAATTAACATTTCATCACAGCACAGCAGCTACCAAACGTATCCTGACAAGAACTGAAATAGCTCTACTCAGGAACAAGCTCCACAGAAAGAGATTCCAACTCAACCAGTTAAACAAAGACCTCCTAACCCTACACCTGGAATTGAGCAACAAAATTCACCCTCTACTTTGGGACAAGATAAAACAATTCACAACTTGGAGAGCTGAAACTGAAACCACTTACAAAAATGACAAACTCCTGAAGAAACTAAAGAAATTAGAACATGATAAGAAAGCCCCCAACAACTCACAACACCTGAAACAATTAGTATACAATATTTCCAACAGAGAACTCACCAAAACAGAAACAGATGTCCTAACCAAAGGATTCAATTATGCTATAGCACCCCCCAAAAATACCCACAGAATCCATCATTTGTGGAGTGGAATCCAGCCTAACTAAATTAAATACAGATGAAGCTGATAGAATAAGACACTAAGTCACTAGCATCCTATGCACAAGCAAACCACCCAAAGGCAACTTGCACAAAGAAGAACTAAAAGCCCTGCAAGCCCTAAAAAAGGATAGCAGCATAATCATACTTCCAGCAGACAAAGGGAATGCCACGGTAGTAATGGATAGAAAAGACGACGAAACAAAATTGACAGACTTACTCCAAGACTCCACATACAAACCCATAAACACGGACCCAACCACATATCTGGAAAAATTAACCAAGAAGAAAATTATAACCAGCCACATGAGCAAAGAGATCCAACAGACGATCATCCCAAGAGAAAAATCTTCCAGATGCCCCAAACTATATGGCCTCCCAAAAATACACAAAGAAGGCATACCTCTCAGACCATAGTCAGCTCCAGAGGAGCACCACTACAAAACCTAGCAAAGCAGCTACAGCCCCATGCTGAAACAGCAGCTTCACATGTACAAAACTCATACCACCTCTTGGAAATGATCAAAGATCTACACTTGGAACAAAAAGATCTGCTTGTAAGTTTCGACGTGGTTTCACTATTCACTCAAGTCCCGATAAAAGAAACCATAGAAATCATCAAAAATAAATACCAACCAGCCAAACACCTCATGGAACTAGCAGAACACTGCTTAACCAACACATATTTCATATACAAAGGACAAAGATACAAGCAAATTGAAGGAGCCCCTATGGGATCACCACTGTTACCCGTCATTGCAAACCTGTTCATGGAAAAATTCGAATCCAGAGTCCTAGCCAATGCCACCCTCAAACCCAACTATGGCTAAGATACATCGTTGACACATTTGTTATTTGGCCCCATGGAAAAGAAAACCTAAACAATTTCCTAACACACCTAAACAGCACACACCCCAAAATCAAATTCACCATGGAAACGGAAACAAACAACTACCATTCCTAGATGTACTAATTTACAAAAAAACAGATGGGACACTAGGACACACCATATACCAGAAGAAAACACACACCAACCACTACCTCAACGCCCAATCCCACCACCACCCAGCACAGATAAACTCCGTGGCCAAAACACTAATTGCCAGAACCAAACACCTGACAGACAAGACACACATAAAGACTGAACTATGTACCCTGACTAAAATATTGACAACCAACGGCTTCCACAGAAGCAAAATCACAGGCCTGATCCACAAAAACACACTGAGACATAATGGAAACCTAGAAGATGAACAGACCTATGGAACAGCTGTCCTGCCCTACATAAGAGGTATTACAGACAAAATCAGTAAGATACTACAGAGGCATCACATCAAGACTGCCTTCAAAACAGCGAGAAATATAGCAGCCATCCTTAGAAACCCCAAAGATAAAATTGACCTGGAAAACCAAGACATATACGAAGTCCCCTGCGCATCATGCCCAGCCACATACATTGGACAGACCAATAGAAGAATAAGTACCGCCTGGATGAACACAAAAATGCAGTCAAAAAGCTGGAACACACTTCCTCACTGGTCCAACA
Organism: Pseudonaja textilis; assembly: GCF_049901715.1. NCBI lineage: Eukaryota > Metazoa > Chordata > Lepidosauria > Squamata > Elapidae > Pseudonaja > Pseudonaja textilis. The sequence continues at coordinate 1,989,014 of NC_141990.1, read as the reverse complement.
CATGAAAGCCACAGGTCATAGCATCAACTTCAATGGCAACAAAACCCTAGCCACTATAGAAAACCCCAGCCACAGAATTATCAGAGAAGCCATAGAGATTGAAGAAAGACCTGAAAGTATGAATAGAAGAGATGATTCCACCAGACTGTCAATTATTTGGAAACCTGCACTCACAAACAAAAAAATCTCCACACCACAAGCCAGGCAAACATCTGGGCACAAACAGACACCCCCGATACCTCCAGCTCAAACACACCCCAACCAGGCACCCAGATGAAACCTAGCTTCCTAACAAATGATAGCCGTCCATTTACTCGGAGCCAAGCTGCACTAAAAGCCTCCAATACAGGAACACAATGTTGCCAGCCAACCAAGACAAAAAAAAAGCTACAAAACAGACAGAAGATATTAGAAACACCAATCAAGCAGAACACAGCAAACTCCAAGACCAATAAACACAGACCAAGACTCCCAACCAATCAGGATGAAGAAAAAACCATTCTGGGACAGCAGTAGGCTAGCACCAAATTTAAAACAGAAATGGCTGTGAAAGTCTCACTCACAGACGAACACAATACAGAAGCCTGATGATGGCAGATGAGATTCTGCCGAAACGTTGCTACAACTTTAAAAACACAACTATCATGACGTGGGAAAATAGCCGAACAAAGCATACATACATACATACATACATACATACATACATACATGACAGGAAGATGCTCTTCCATAAAAGAGGATAATTATATGAAATTACTTTTACAGATAGAGACCTGGCCAATTGGGGAAAATTACAACTATCACTATTAGGCCGAATAGCGGTCATAAACATGAACATACTACCGAAACTATTATACTATTTTCAAACAATACCTATAAAATTGGATAAGAAATTTTTTTCAGGAATTAGATAGGACAGTAATGAAATTTATATGGATGGGGAAAAAAGCATGAATAAAATTGAAGACGTTACAAGATAGTAGAACCAGCCTTGGACTCCCAAAATGGGAAACGTATTATCAAGCAGCAATTTTACGATCAGTTAAGGAGTGGATAAATTTTAAAAATAAAAGAATTTTGGCGATAGAAGGTCACGACCTCCAATATTGGGTGGCATGCCTTTCTATGGGATAAAAAGAATAAGATCCACTCCTATTTCCATAGAGATTTGATAAGGGACTCACTTTTACAAACATGGGAGAAAATTTTAAAGAAGTATTATTTGAAAAGACCAAACTGGATCTCACCCATGGAGGCTATATTATATCCAAATACAAGGGACATTAAAAAAAAAAGATTAGATATAAAGAACTGGTAGATGAACGGAGGGAATTAAAAACACCGGATAAACTAAAAGAACAAGGGATAACATTAGACTGGTGGGTATATTTGCAAATTCAAACTAAATTTAAGAAAGATGTAAAGGAGCTAAGGATAAATAAAGAATTACAAAAATTGGACCAAATATTGACAGGCAAGGATATAAAATTTATAACTCGAACATATAATTTACCTACTGGAGGTGGAATTAGAGGAGGAAATTGTTAAGGGATCAATGATTGCCTGGGCGAGAAATGTGGGTCATAATATAAATTTGGATGAGTGGGAGAAGACTTGGACCGAGAACTGAAAGCTGACTTTGTCGACAGCATTCAAAGAAAATCAATATAAAATGTTTTGTAGATGGCACTTAGCGCCGGCACGACTGGCGAAAATGTATCCGACCTTGAAACCGGAATGCTGGAAGTGCAAACAAAAGAAAGGAACGTTTTTCCATATGTGGTGGCAGTGTATAGAGGTCAAAAAATACTGGAAGAAAATACAGAGGTGGCTTTTTGAGATTACAAAATATAAATTGAAATGGGAACCCGAAACTTTTTTTTAATTAGGTATGATTAAAGGGAATTTGAATAAAGATAAAAGATACCTTATTGTACACGTCTTAACTGCAGCAAGAATCACATTAGCACAACCTTGGAAGAGTGACAAAATACCACCAGATGAAGTTTTGATTCAAAAAATAACGGAGTTTGCTGAATTAGATAAATTCACTATAGAACTGAAAGGCAAAGAGGATCGAGAATACAATGCGACATGGGAGAGGTGGTACGAATGGGTGAAGAATAAGGATAAAAATAATATATAGTCACAAAACAGGAAACATATATATACAATGACACAATAACGGTTAATGGAAAGGAGATTTTTGTATTTTTGGTTTTTTAAAGACTAAAACAAATGATAGATAGGCGATAGAAGGATAGATCAGTGATGATAGACAGACAGACCAGGCCATATGGGGGGATTTGATCCAAGTTTCTCCACCTTAAGAACGTTTTAAGACCTTTGGACTTCAACTCCCAGAGTTCCCCAGCCAGTGATGGGGGAAATTGGCTGGCCAGGGAATTCTGGGAGTTGAAGTCCCTTCTCAGCCCTCTTAATCTCCTTTTTCCATCCCGACAGCAACTGCATTCCAGTGTCCGAACAGGAAACCTGGAAACTTGCCTGCGCCTTCTCTCCTTGGGGGCTCAAGCCAACTTCTTCCACCCGGTAAGTCCAAGCTATCCTCTACCTCGGTCCCGAGCAGGGGTGGGATTCTACCGATTCGGACCAGTTCTATAGATCCGGTTGTTATGATTCTGCGCAGTTTGGAGAACCGGCAAATCGTGCCACTGGCTGGCCCCGCCCCGCCCCGCCCACTCACTCCTTACCTGGCATGCGCGCCATCCAACTGGCCTGCTTTGTGCCTTCGCCTAATTTTGGGTAATTTGCTATTTTTCCTTTTTTTTTTTTTCTCCCCCAACCATCAGTTATTCTGACTATCAGCTGTGCTGGGCGATTTAGATTCGCTAGAAAGCAGGAAACGGTTGGATTTCTTGCTTTCTAGCTAATCTAAAAGCAGAGCAGAAGCTTCCTTAGGACCGAAGCTTCTATTTTTTCAGTGCAGACTCAGGCAGCAGATGGCAGAAAGATAGATCTCTGAATGAATCTGTGATTCTATGAGCAACTCAATCTGCCTGCCTGCTTTGCCTGATTTTGGGTAAAAGTTGCTCTTTTTTAAATAAAAAATTCAATATGTACATACGTGGTGTGTTGTGAATTAATTTTGTGAGTTTACTTGCAAGCAAATTTTATGTGACAGACTCAGATAGCAGATGGCAGAAAGATAGATCTCTGAATGAATCTGTGATTCTGTGAACAACTCAATCTGCCTGCCTGATTTTTGCCTGATTTTGGGTAAAAGTTGCTCTCTTTTGAATAAAAAATCAAATATTTACATAAATATTTACGTACAAGCCACGTCCAGCCAGTCATGTAACCACGAGCCACACCCACAAATTAGGCCATGCCCACACAACCAGTTGCTAAGAAACTTTAATCCCACCCCTGGTCCAGAGCTTCTGGGCATGTGCAGAATTCCCACCGGCTTCTTTTTCATTTTGTTTTTAGGAGAAGGGGACCACACCTTTGCACGTGGCTGCCAAAGCTGGCCAGGTGCTACAGGCTGAGTTGCTGGTGGTGTATGGAGCTGATCCGGGCGCTCCCGACATAAACGGCCGGACACCCATCGACTATGCCAGGTGGGGGCCGTGGGGCTGGGTGGCTGGGTGCAGGATCAAAAGCAGAGCTGAACCAATCCATCCCAAGTGGGAAAGGGGCATCTAGAGGTCATCCAGTCTAACACCCCCACCCACCCACCCCCGAGAAATGGAGGAAGGCACTACCAGGTAATCCCTAGATTTAAGAACGGCAATTGGGCCCGGACTTCAGTCATATAAGTCATTGTGGTCGTAAATCAAAGCTGGGCCCGATTCAGTGACGTTTATGACGGCCATTAAGTCAGTCGCTTACCAGTTAAGGAATCCAGCCTCCACCAGGGGCCACGTTTTGCTGGAAATCAGCGGAAAAAAGGTGAGAAACTGTAAATCCCATGACCGCAGAATGGTTAGAGCAGGTCATAAAGGCAGATGGTGCCAGGGTCATAAGCGTGAATCCAAGTTCCACAGGTAGTCCTTGACTTACGACCCCAATTGAGCCCATCGCTAAGCAAAGCAGTCGGGTTTTTCTTTTTGTAAAAAACGTTTTTTTTATTTTTTTCACATTTCAAAAACATCTTTTTTGGTGAACAACATGGTTCCAGGTCTTCACATTTTCATCCAAACGTGGCCTTGGTGACATATTCATCTTTTCACGTTTGATTTCATGCCATACCATCACATTTCGTATTTTCTGCAAATTTTCTCAGACATTCTTTTTTTTTTTGAACAAATTTTATTGATTTTCCAAAACAATACACAGACAAACAAACATAAAATATAATGACATAAGAGTTTTTTTTCTTAAAAAGCCAATACGACATCTTATTTAAAGACAGAATTGTTCCAAGTTATCACATTTCCAAACAAGCACAATTTGATATATATATTTACCTTATCTGTTCATCCTCATATCTTATCCCAAACTTCTCTTTATTACTTCCTTTCCTTCTATTTATTCAAATTATATCTCTTTAACTTTAGATTGTGTACATTTTTTATATCCATTTTTTATATACATTTTCATTATTCTCTTCCAATAAAAAAACAAACAAGACATAAAACATAAAACCATAAACAACTTTTCTGAAAGTTGCTTGATCCCGGGTTAAAACTCATCGTACAGACACCTCTTCAAAAATCATATTCCTTTTATATATCATTCCATATCTTATTACCGTTTTCCATTTTCTATATAGCTTCTTCCTTTTTTTAACTCTCTTAGTTTTATTCTACTTATCTCAGTTCAAGTCATAATACTTAACATTCTTTGTCTGTTCTCAACTATCCATTCATTTTTTCTCTTTAAACAAAACCTCTGCTGTACACTAATTAGAGTATGACGCCTGTTCTCAGACATTCTTATATTCTTCAGACTTATTTTATATATTTTCTATTCATATCTGAACTTACTTCTTTTTTACTTTAAATAATTCTCGTATCTTCATGTTCGTTATACTTTATATGTGTGTATGTCACGTTTGCAATTTCATCGCATGCTCTTATTTCATTACTCCCAAAGTTCCACATTAATTCTAATAATTAAAAAGAAAAATTCCCCTTTAATTACTTTAATTGAGCGTACCACCCAGCAAAGCCGTTGTTAAGTGAGTTTTGAACATGGCATATTTAGACCGTCTACTAAGGGAAACTGATCCAGGAGAGAAGCAACCTGGAATTAAGGAGAAACTCCCTAAGGGTGAGGACAATTAACCAGTGGAACTGCTGGCCACCAGAAGTTGTGTGTGCTCCTTCACTGGAGGTTTTGAAGAAGAGACTGGACAGTCGCTTGCCTGAAAAGGGCATAGGTTCTCCTGCTTGTAACAGATAATCAGAGTTGGAAGGGACCTTATAGGTCATCTAGTCCAACCCCCACACCGCCCAAGCGGGAGACCCTACACCATTTCTGACAAATGGCAGTCCAGTCTCTTCTTGAAGGTCTCAAGGGATGGCGCTCCCACAACTTCCGAGGACAAGCAGGGGGTTGGACTAGAAGACCTTCCAAGGTCCCTTCCCACTTCTGTTAAGGACCAGGGGTGACATGATAGCAGTCTTTCAATATTTGAGGGGCTGCCCCCGAGAAGAGGGGGACAAACTATTCTCCAGAGCCCCAGAAGGCAGGAGAAGAAGCAACTGATGGAAACTAACCAATGAGAGAAGCAACCTCCTGGAATTAAGGGAGAAACTTCCTAAGAGGGAGGACAATTAACCAGGGGAACTGCTGCCCACAAGAAATCGTGGCTGCTCCATCACTGGAGGCTTTTAAGAAGAGACGGGACAGCCATTTGAGATGGTATAAGTTCTCCTGCTTGAGAAGGGGGCTGGACTAGAAGACCTCCAAGGTCCCTTCCAACTCTGTTATTCTATTATTCTATAGAAGAAAGGAAGGAAGGAAGATGAGAAAGACAAAGAGGAGAGGGGAGGGGGGAAGGAAGGAAGGGAAGGGAGGGAGGGAAGGGAAGGAGGGAAGGAAAGGAAGGAAGAAAGGAAGGAACGAAGGAAGAAGGAAGGAAGGAAGGGAGAAAGACAAAGAGGAGAGGGAGGGAGGGAAGGGAAGGAGGGAAGGAAAGGAAGGAAGAAAGGAAGGAACGAAGGAAGAAGGAAGGAAGGAAGGGAGAAAGACAAAGAGGAGAGGGAGGGAGGGAAGGGAGGGGGAAGGGAGGGAGGAAGGAAAGGAAGGAAGAAAGGAAGAGAACGAAGGAAGGAGGAAGGAAGGAAGGGAGAAAGACAAAGAGGAGAGGGAAGGAAGGAAGAGAAGGGAGGGAGGGAAGGAAGGAAGAGAAGGAAGGAAGGAAAGGAAGGAAGGAAGGAAGAAGGAAGGAAGGGAGAAAGACAGGAGAGGGGGGAGGGAGGGAGGGAAGGAAGGAAGGAAGGAAGGAAGGAAGGAAGGAAGGAAGGAAGGAAGGAAGGAAGGAATATGGTTGGAGACTAATCCAGGAGAGAAGCAACCTGGAATTAAGGAGAAACGACCTAAGAGTGAGGACAATTAATCAGGGGGACAGCTGGCCACCAGAAGTTCTGGGTTCTCCACCACTGGAGATTTTAAAGAAGAGATTGGACCGTCACTTACTTGATGGAGTATAGGTTCTCCTGCTCCAGCAAGGGGTTGGACTAGAAGACCTCCAAGGCCCCTTCCAGCTCTATTCCATCCTAAACATTCTAAAGAACCGGGGGTATCTCCCGTGCCCTGCACCACAAAACACCTAGGCCCGTTTTGGCCCAGGAAGGGCGAAGGGGTGACCGTAACCCAGGTGTGTATGCCATTCTAGGTCAGTCTCCTGCCCCTCCGGATTCCCCACGATGCAACTCTGGGGGGCTGAATTGAGCCCCAGGGGGGCAGGGGGGGACCTGGCTTACCTGCTCTTTCCTCTCCGCAGACAGGCGTCCCAACACGAACTGGCGGAGCGGCTGGTGGAGTGCCAGTATGAGCTGACCGACCGACTGGCCTTCTACCTTTGCGGGCGCAAGCCAGGTAAGGAATGGCGGCCCGGGGGTGGGGGAGAGGGGGCCAAGGTGGGTGTTGACTGGATGAGGGCAGGCAGGGAAGTTTGGGGAGGAGAATATGTGTAGCACGGGGTTGAAATGAGGGGTGCTCTTTGGTGCTCTCTGAGCTGGGTGGGTTTCTTGCAGACGTCTCGTGACCCAACTAGGTAACGTCATCAGAGCTAGAAGGGAGTGGGGTTTCGGAGGAGGAGGAAGAGGAGGAGGAGGAGGAGGGAGGGGGGAGGAGGGGAGGGAGGAAGAGGGGAGGAGGGGGTGGAGGAGGAAGACTGTGGGGTCCTTGGTGTTCTCTGAGCTGGGTGGGTTTCTTGCAGACGTCTCGTGACCCAACTAGGTAACGTCATCAGAGCTAGAAGGGAGAGGGGTTTCCTGGGAGGAGGAGGGGAGCGAGGAGGAGAGGGAGGAGGAAGAGGGGAGGAGGGGGTGGAGGAGGAAGACTATGGGGTCCTTGGTGCTCTCTAAGCTGGGTGGTTTCCTTGCAGACGTCTCATGACCCAACTAGGCAACGTCATCAGGGCTAGAAGGGAGAGGGGTTTGCAGAGAGGAGGAGGAGGAGGACTGTGGGGTCCTTGATGCTCTCTGAGCGTGATAGTTCATATATAATCAGATTGGCTGATTATTGATCATTATTGATCAGACAATTATTATTATTGATCAGATGGGCTCAGCCATGTTTCCCGCCCCCTCCTTTTTTTCATTCAGATCACAAGAACGGGCATTACATCATCCCCCAGATGGCAGACAGGTAAGAGCTCCTCCCCCTCCCCTTTGACACCCCTCCTCCCCTTTCTGCCCTTTGAGGGAAGACATGCTGCCCCCTTGTGGCCATTCTGGGCCAGGCGTCGCCCACCTGGGATCCTGTCCCAAAATAGATTTTTCTCGTTTGGGCTGCCGAGAATTCCTCCCTTTTTAACCCACAAAAAAAGTGTTTTGTTCACGCAACCACATCAGAATTAAAAATAATAATAAAGAAAATCTCACACAACCACATCAGAAATATCCTGTCCTAAAGTGAGAACGACCTTCGTGGATTAATTGGTTTTAGTTTTCTTCCTGCTTTGCGTTAAAGGCAGTTTCTTTGATTCTTTAGGATTTATATCCTTTAGTCTTAAAGTGAGATTCAGTAAGGCAGAACTTTGCGGGGAAGTGAAATTATAATCCATGAAATGCAATTTATTGGTTATTCCTGTAGAAGAGGTGGAAGCCCTTACAGGCAGGCTGTCCTCGATCCCAACAGATCCCAACAGTTCTGTTGCTAAGCTGTTAAACAGGTTTTGCCCCATTGTACAACCGTGCTTGCCACCGTTGTTAAGTGAATCACTGCAGTTGTTAAGTGAGTCACATGGCTGTTAAGTGAATCTGGCTTCCCCGTTGACTTTTGCTTATCGGTAGGTCGCCAAAGGGAATCGCGTGACCCCAGGACAGTCACAAATATACAACCCCCTGCGACTGTCACAAATATGAGTCACTTGCCCAGCGTCTGAATTTGGATCATGTGACCAAGTGGAATGATGCAAAAGTCATCGGTGTTTAAAATGGTCATAAGTCACTTGTTGTAGCTTTGAATCATCACTAAATCAAGGGTTGTGTTGAGGACTACATTAGATGGATGGATGGATGGATGGATGGATGGATGGATGGATGGATAGATAGATAGACAGAGTAGAGATAGATAGATAGATAGATAGATAGATAGATAGATAGATAGATAGATAGGCAGGCAGGCAGGCAGGCAAGCAGGCATAGATAGATAGATAGATAGATAGATAGATAGATAGATAGATAGATAGATAGATAGATAGATAGATAGATAGATAGGCAGGAGGCAGCCAGGCAGGCAGCCAGGCAGGGAGAGATGATAGATAGATAGATAGATAGATAGATAGATAGATAGATAGATAGATAGATAGATAGATAGATAGATAGATAGATAGATAGATAGGCAGGCAGGCAGGCAGGCAGGGGAGAGATGAGAGATAGATAGATAGATAGATAGATAGATAGATAGATAGATAGATAGATAGATAGATAGATAGATAGACAGACAGACAGACAGATAGATAGATAGATAGATAGATAGATAGATAGATAGATAGATAGATAGATAGATAGATAGATAGATAGATAGATAGATAGATAGATAGATAGATAGACAGAGGAAGGCAGGCAGGCAGGCAGGCAGGCAGGCAGGCAGGCAGGCATAGACAGATTAGGACTACATTGGATGGATGGATGGATGGATGGATGGATGGATGGATGGATAGATAGATAGATAGATAGATGATAGATAGATAGATAGATAGATAGATAGATAGATAGATAGATAGATAGATATAGAATATATAGAGATGATAGATGTTAGATATAGATGAGAGAGAGATAAACAGAATATAGATGAGAGAAATAGAGAGAGATATGATAGAGATAGATAGATATAGATGAGAGAGAAAGATAAAATATAGATGATAGATAGATAGAATACATATATAGATGATAGAGATAGATAGAATATATATAGATGATGGATGGATGGGGAGAGAGAGAGAAAGAGAGAGGGAGGGTGGGAGGGAGAGAAAGGGAGAGGGGGGGGAAAGGGGGAGAGAGAAAGAGAGAGAGAGGGAGAGAGATTGCAGAAACCACTTATTTGTATGTTTTCAGGAGGATAGGATAACTCCAGGAGAGCAAAATCCCTCTGTCTGTAACCTATGGTAGTTACCCACTTAACGGTATTCCTCAACCGTGGTCCCTTTAAGAAGGATGGACTTCAACTCCCAGAATTCCACAGCCAGCATGGAATTGAAGTCCCACCCTTCTTAAAGGGACCACGGCTGAAAAAAGCGTTGCTTTAGTTTAGTGAATATGAGACGTTGTAGCTTTTCCAGCATTTTGGGATCCCCAAATCCTTTGCAATTTGGGGAGATGGAAGCCCGCACCGTGTCCTCAGAATCCAAGTCGCCCTCGACTTTACCGCAGTTCATTTAGTGTCCCTTCAAAGTTACAACATGGCTGGAAAAAAAAGGGACCACTTTTCCACACTTACGACCGATGCAAGACCACCCCTACCCCATGTGTCTCATGGGATGAGAAATCCAGACCCTTGGCAACGGACTCCCACGTACGACCTTTGCAGGGGGGGGGGTTGGACTAGAAGACCTCCAAGGTCCCTTCCCGCTCTATCCTGACTGATCGATTAACTTCCTCCTCTTTCTTCCCTGCTGCGCTTTATGGAACTCAGAGTGCGCCCCAAATGCATGTCGCAAAGGTACGGAGGGCTCGGCTCTCCCCTGCATGCATCCCCCTCGCCTCCCCCTCCCTGGTCCCCCCCCCAATTGGTGGGGGCCTCGTGCATGTGGGGAAGGGTCTGCAGAGAGGGGGAGGCTGGAACGTCTCAGGCCCAACGGGGTCACCCGTGTCTTCTTGCTCCCACGGGGGAGAAATCCCAAAGCTCGGTTATTCTGGATGGATATTTTATTAAATTTACAGGCTGCTTTCTTCTCCCTGTCCAGAGATCTCCGGGTGGGGTTGAGGTTGCATCCAGGATCCCGGGAGATTTATTCATTCGTTTGTTTGTGTGTTTGTTTATATGTTTATGTGGTCATTTGCTCATTTGTGCATTTGTTCATTTGTTTATGTGGTTATTTGTTCATTTCTGTATTTGTTCATTTGTTAATTTGTGTATTTGTCCATTTGTTTATGTGGTCATTTGCTCATTTGTGTATTTGTCCATTTGTTTATGTGGTTATTTGTTCATTTCCGTGTTTGTTCATTTGCTCATTTGTGTATTTGTTCATTTGTTTATGTGGTCATTTGCTCGTTTGTGTATTTCTTGATTTGTTTATGTGGTCATTTGCTCATTTGTGTATTTGTCCATTTGTTTATGTGGTCATTTGCTCATTTCTGTATTTGTTCATTTGTTAATTTGTGTATTTGTCCATTTGTTTATGTGGTCATTTGCTCATTTGTGTATTTGTCCATTTGTTTATGTGGTCATTTGCTCATTTGTGTATTTGTTCATTTGTTTATGTGGTTATTTGTTCATTTCCGTATTTGTTCATTTGTTAATTTGTGTATTTGTCCATTTGTTTATGTGGTCATTTGCTCATTTGTGTATTTGTTCATTTGTTTATGTGGTTATTTGTTCATTTCTGTATTTGTTCATTTGTTTATGTGGTCATTTGCTCATTTGTGTATTTGTCCATTTGTTTATGTGGTCATTTGCTCATTTGTGTATTTGTCCATTTGTTTATGTGGTCATTTGCTCGTTTGTGTATTTGTCCATTTGTTTATGTGGTCATTTGCTCGTTTGTGTATTTGTTCATTTGTTTATGTGGTCATTTGCTCGTTTGTGTATTTGTTTATGTTGTCATTTGCTCATTTGTGTATTTGTCCATTTGTTTATGTGGTCATTTGCTCATTTGTGTATTTGTCCATTTGTTTATGTGGTCATTTGCTCGTTTGTGTATTTCTTGATTTGTTTATGTGGTCATTTGCTCATTTGTGTATTTGTCCATTTGTTTATGTGGTCATTTGCTCATTTGTGTATTTGTTCCTTTGTGTATTTGTTCATTTCTGTATTTGTGTTTTTGTTCATTTGTTTATTTGGATCCCGCCGTTTATGATTTTAACAAAGAAGTCCAGGTGGCAAATAGATCTGACAGTTTTTCTTCCTCCTTCTATTTTCGCCACAACAGCCCTGTGAGGTTGGGTTGGGCTGTCAGAAAAAGTGGGGGGAACTGGTTAGAAGTCAGCCAGCTGGCTTTCATGGTTAAGGTGGGACTAGAACTCCCAGTCGCCTGGTAATTGGCCCAGAGTCATCCAGCTGGCTTTTATTGCCTATGGCAGGACTGGAACTCCCAGTCGCCTGGTGTTTGGCCCAAAGTTATCCAGCTGGTTTTCAAAATGTCTAAGGGAGGACTAGAACTCCCAGTCGCCTGGTGTTTGGCCCAAAGTCAATCTAGCTGGTTTTCCTGACTAAGGAGGACTAGAACTCCCTGTCACCTGGTGTTTGGCCCAAAGTCACCCAGCTGGCCTTCATGCCTATGACGGGACTAGAACTCCCAGTTGCCTGGTGTTTGGCCCAAAGTTATCCAGCTGGCTTTCATGCCTAAGGAGGGACTAGAACTCCCAGTCACCTGGTGATTGGCCCAAAGTCACCCAGCTGGCCTTCATGCCTAAGGTGGGACTGGAACTCCCAGTCGCCTGGTGTTTGGCCCAAAGTCATTTAGCTGGTTTTCGTGACTAAGGCAGGACTAGAACTCCCAGTCACCTGGTGATTGGCCCAAAGTCACCCAGTTGGCAGTCATGCCTAAGGCGGGACTAGAACTCCCAGTCACCTGGTGATTGGCCCACAGACACCCAGCTGGCCTTCATGCCTAAGGTGGGACTGGAACTCCCAGTCTCCTGGTGTCTGGCCCAAAATCATCCAGCTAGTTTTCAAGCCTAAGGAGGACTAGAACTCCCAACCTCCCGCTTTCCAGCCTGGTACCTCAACCTCTGGACCAAACTGGCTTCCTTCCTCTAATGGGAGATCTTCGATCTCCATCCATCAACCCACCAGTGATTCTCTCCTTTTCTTCGTTTCCCCTCTAAATTAACGTCTTTCTTCACCGGGGGGATCCCAGAGATTTGAATGGGGTCCCTGAGTTGGGGGGGGGCATCCAGTGGGACGGAGCAATGGGGAAGGGGCGCTGATCCATTTTTCCTGCCCCCCCCCAGCTTAGATCTTTCGGAGCTGGCCAAGGCGGCGAAGAAGAAGTTGCAGGCGGTAAGTGAGATGGTTTTCGAACTCAAGACCCGGCTCGGGCTGGGCTCTCCTCGTGGCCACCTTTCCTAATCCTTTAAGGTGGGCCAAGTGAGGTTTCTAAGGCAGCATTTCTCACTTTGGGCTGCCGGAAGAGGAGGGGACTTCAATTCCCAGAATTCCACCCCCCCAACCGGGGGAATTCTGGGAGTTGAAGTACACACATTTTCAAGGCGCTGAGTTTGGGAAACAAACCTATAACGTTTTAAAACCAACATACAACATCCCCTTTCTGTCCATCCACACTTTCCCACCCCATTCAGCGAGGCAAAATTTAACACTGGTGTGAATGACCCCTGGAAGGATCCCATAAGATCATCTATTCCATCCCTCCGCAACGTGCAGAAAAAGCGATTTAACCAGTGTTTCCCACTGTTAGTAGCTTTAAGAGGGGTGGACTTCAACTCCCAGAATTGAACTCAACCCCCCAAAGCACGCTGGCTGGGGGATTCTGGGAGTGGAAGTCTTCCCCACTTAAAGCATGTTTCCTGGGGGATTCTGGGAGTGGAAGCCCCCCCTCTTAAAGCATCCTGGCTGGGGATTCTGGGAGTGGAAGCCCTCCTCTTAAAGCATCCTGTCTGGGGGATCCTGGGAGTGGAAGTCTTCCCCACTTAAAGCATGTTTCCTGGGGGATCCTGGGAGTGGAAGTCTTCCTCACTTAAAGCATGTTTCCTGGGGGATTCTGGGAGTGGAAGTCTTCCCCACTTAAAGCATCCTGGCTGGGGATTCTGGGAGTGGAAGCCCTCCTCTTAAAGCAGGCTGGCTGGGGATTCTGGGAGTGGAAGTCCTCCCCTCTTAAAGCAGGCTGGCTGGGGGATCCTGGGAGTGGAAGTCCTCCCTCTTAAAGCAGGCTGGCTGGGGATTCTGGGAGTGGAAGCCCTCCCCTCTTAAAGGATGCTGGCTGGGGATTCTGGGAGTGGAAGCCCTCCCTCTTAAAGCAGGCTGGCTGGGGATTCTGGGAGTGGAAGTCCTCCCCTCTTAAAGGATGCTGGCTGGGGATTCTGGGAGTGGAAGCCCTCCCCTCTTAAAGCAGGCTGGCTGGGGGATTCTGGGAGTGGAAGTCCTTCCCTCTTAAAGCAATGTTTCCTGGGGGATTCTGGGAGTGGAAGTCTTCCCCTTTTAAAGAAGGTTGACTGGGGGATTCTGGGAGTGGAAGCCCACCCCTCTTAAAGCCCTCAAGGTGATACATCGACTCTAAAGGGTATCTCGTCCCCATTTCCGAGCCCGAAAAGGACTTTCAAATTGGGTGTGTAATGTAATCTCCAATAAGTCTCACAACACTCTGCCGTTTCTATTCATTCTGGGAAGTTGCAACCTTGAGACCTTGTTCTGCCCATCTGCGGAAGGGGCCCGTTATACCTGCTCCCTGGCACCCAAGCCCACCCCCCACAGCCAAAGCCCCCGTGCCCCAAATCCCCTCCTTAAATTACACCCAAAGCTGAATGTTCCTCCCTCCTCGGTTCCCCCATATAGCTAAGCAACCATCTTTTCGAAGAGCTCGCGATGGATGTCTACGACGAAGTGGATCGCCGCGAAAACGACGCCGGTAAAAGCTTGAATCTGTTTTTTCGGGGAGCGGCTCTGTTCTTTCAAGGATTAAGGACTAGAAACTTGCACAGGCTCATCAAAAATCCTTCAGCGCCATATGCAGGTTTCTTGGCCAAATGGGGACCCTCCCCCCCCCCCAGGCCTGTCCAAATTCCGGGGCGGCTGACAGGGAAGAAGGCTGGCGCTTTGACTAACGGTGGCTGCTTCTTCTCTGCTTTCTCACCCCACAAAAGTCTGGCTGACCACGCAGAACCACAGCACTCTGGTGACGGAGCGCAGCGCGGTGCCCTTCCTGCCGGTGAATCCCGAATATTCAGCCACACGGAATCAGGTTATTCTCTCTCTCTCTCTCTTTCCCCCTCCCTTTCCCTTTCTCTCTCCCTATCGTCTGTCTGTCTCTCTCTCTCTCTCTCTCATTTATCTATCTGTATCATCTTTCAATCTGTTAATCTATCTGCCTTTTCTCTCTCTCTCGCCATACACAGACATATATATGTATTTCTACTTACGTATCTACCTATCTCTATTTCCCTCTCTCGTTTTTCTTTCTATCTACGTATCTCTCTCTTCATTATCTATTATGTATCATTTTCTATCATCTATATTTATCAATTATCTACCTATCATCTCTCTATATCTATCTCTATATCTATCTATCTATCTATCATCTATCTATCATGTCTACCTAAGTGTCATTTAGCTCTCGCTCTCTCTTTCTGTCTCTCCAAACACAGATTCACATGTATGTATTTCCACCTATATACCTACCTATCTATCTCTAGTCCCCTCTCTCATTTTTCTTTCTAATCTACATATCTCTCTCTTCATTATCTATTATGTATCATTATCTATCATCTATATTTATCAATTATCTACCTATCATCTGTCTATATCTATCTCTATATCTATCTATCTATCATGTCTATCTAACTGTCATTTCGCTCGCTTTCTCTCTTTCTGTCTCTCCAAACACAGATTCACATGTATGTATTTCTACCTATATATCTACCTATCTCTATTTCCCTCTCTCATTTTTCTGTCTTTCTATCTACATATCTCTCTCTTCATATGTATCATTATCGATCATCTATGTCTATTTATCAATTATCTATCCATCCATCCATCCATCCATCAGTATCTGTCATGTCTAACTGTCATCTCTCTCTCTCAATGTCTCTCTCTCTCTATATATATATATGTTATATATAAGAACACACACACACACAAACACACACACATATGTTTTCTTAAATTTTCGTGGGCACTTACATGTATGGTATTCAGCTTTGTTCGGCTATTTTCCCACGTCATTATAGTTGTGCTTTTAAAGTTGTAGCAACGTTTCAGCAGAATCTCATCTGCCATCATCAGGCTTCGGTATTGTGTTCGTCTGTGAGTCAGACTTTCACAGCCGTTTCTGTTTTAAATTTGGTACTAGCCTACTGCTGTGCCAGAATGGTTTTTTCTTCATCCTGATTGGTTGGGAGTCTTGGTCTGTGTTTATTGGTCTTGGAGTTTGCTGTGTTCTGCTTGATTGGTTTTTCTAATATCTTCTGTCTGTTTTGTGGCTTTTTTTGTCTTGATTGGCTGGCAACATTGTGTTCCTGTATTGGAGGCTTTTAGTGCGGCTTGGCTCCGAGTAAATGGATGGCTATCATTTGTTAGGAAGCTAGGTTTCATCTGGGTGCCTGGTTGGGGTGTGTTTGAGCTGGAGGTATCAGGGGGGATCTGTTTGTGCCCAGGTGTTTGCCTGGCTTGTGGTGTGGAGATTTTTTTGTTTGTGAGTGCAGGCTTCCAAATGATTGACAGTCTGGTGGAATCATCTCTTCTATTCATGCTTTCAGGTCTTTTTTCAATCTCTATGGCTTCTCTGATAATTCTGTGGCTGGGGGTTTTCTATAGTGGCTAGGGTTTTGGTGCCACTGAAGTCGACGCTATGACCTGTGGCTTTCATGTGTTGGACGAGTGAGGAAGTGTGTTCCAGCTTTTTGACTGCATTTTTGTGTTCATCCAGGCGGTATTTATTCTTCTATTGGTCTGTCCAATGTATGTGGCCGGGCATGATGCGCAGGGGACTTCATATATGCCTTGGTTTTCCAGGTCAGTTTTATCTTTGGGGTTTCTAAGGATGGCTGCTATATTTCTCGCTGTTTTGAAGGCAGTCTTGATGTGATGCCTGTGCAGTATCGTACTGATTTTGTCTATAGTACCTCTTATGTAGGGCAGGACAGCTGTTCCATAGGTCTGTTCATCTTCTAGGTCTCCATTATGTCTCAGTGTGTTTTTGTGGATCAGGCCTGTGATTTTGCTTTTGTGGAAGCTGTTGGCTGTCAATATTTTAGTCAGGGTGCATAGTTCAGTCTTTATGTGTGTCTTGTCTGCCAGGCGTTTGGTTCTGGCGATTAGTGTTTTGGCCACGGAGTTTATCTGTGCTGGGTGGTGGTGGGATTGGGCGTTGAGGTAGCGGTTATTGTGTGTTTTCTTCTGGTATATGGTGTGTCCTCGTGTGCCATCTGTTTTTTTGTAGATTAGTACATCTAGGAATGGTAGTTGTTTGTTTGTTTCCGTTTCCATGGTGAATTTGATTTTGGGGTATGTGCTGTTTAGGTGTTTTAGGAAATTGTTTAGGTTTTCTTTTCCATGGGGCCAAATCACAAATGTGTCATCGATGTATCTTAACCATAGTTTGGGTTTGAGGGTGGCATTAGCCAGGGCTCATACATGTAAGTACCCGCGAAAACTTAAGAAAACATATATATGTTGTGACTCTGGGATTTGAATCTGGTCCGTCAGCAGATGGGAGCTCAAGTGAAGAAGACCTGGCACTGAGATTTGAGCCTGCATTGTTGAGTGATTTTGAAGGTAGCCAGGATGAGGAAGTGGACTTAGCTATGAGAGACAAACCTGATTTATTGAAGGTGTCAGACTCCTCCCCCGAATCTCCCTCTCTGATTACACAGCAGCGGGGAACAGATAATCAGGAAAACGTGCCAGAGGTTTCAAGTGAGGAGGAGGGCTTTGGGGGATCTTGGCTTGACGTGAGAAATAGACGGAGATTGAGACGTCAATCTCAATTGGGAAAGAAGCGTCAAGCCAGTGATTAAGTAATGAGACTAACACGCCCCCTTAGGGGATAAAAGGAAACGGATCGGCTTGAGAAATTTGCCAGAAGCAAAGTGTCTTGTTAGAGCGAAAGTACTGTGAAGAGTATCTGAGGCATTGTGATTTATAGGCACTTCGGGATTGCCAGACAGATTTCAGAATTACTGCTGAGGACTGGAAAAAAACTCAGCAGTTATCTTTATTGGGGTTTGTTTTTGATTGCTCACCTGTGGATACAGATGAGAGATAACATATATATATGTTTTCGTAGATTTTCACGGGTACAGGTATGTAGGTCAAGGTGTGTTCGGGTCTTTTCCGGTACGTGTGTGTGGTGGGGGCTGGTGTGCTGGGCTGGTTGGCTGCGCTGCTGCCTCTTGATTCGTTGATGGAGTTGATGTTGGTATAATGGGCTGTGTGATGGCCTTGTGAGTTTTGTTGTGGAGATATCCTGGATCTTGTGCTGTAATCTCCTGGGTCGTTTGTTTTGTAGTGATCTTTTTTCCATGAGCCTCTTGTATTTTAACAGCTTAGGTAATGGGTTGTGTGATGGGCTTGCGAGTTCTTTGGTTCCTTCGAAATTAATTTCATGTCCTGTGGCTTTAAGGTGCTGGAAGAGGGAGGAAGTATTCTCTTCTGACTACGTTTTTGTGTTCTGCGATGCGTGCATTTATTCTCCTGTTGGTTTGTCCAGTGTATGTGGCTGGGCAATTGTTGCATGGTATTTCATAAACTCCTTGGTTTTCTAGCTGGATCTTGTCGTTGGGGTTTCTTAGGATGTTGGCTATGTTTTGGGTCAGTGCCGAAGGCTGTCCTGATATTGTGTTTGTGGAGAATTTTGCTGATTTTGTCTGTGGTGCCTTTGATGTAGGGGAGGAGGGCGATACCGTTGTCTTGTTCTGTATCTTGGTTTTTGGCAGGTATCTCTTTTCAGATTAGATTGGTAATTGTGTTCGTTTGGAATCCGTTGGAAATTAATACGTTAGTGAGGGTGTGTAGTTCTGTTCTCAGGTGGTCTTTGTCACTAGGTGTTTGGTTCTGGAGATGAGGGTCTTGGCTACGGAGTTGATCTGTGCAGGGTGGTGATGGGATTGTGCATTTAGGTAGCAGTTGGTGTGTGTTTTTTTCCGGTAGATGGTGTGTCCTAGGGAGCCATTGGTTTTTTGGTAAATTAGGACGTCCAGGAAGGGAAGTTGGTTGTTGGTTTCTGTTTCTGTGGTGAATTGTATTTTGGCGTGTAAGTTGTTAAGATGTGTGAGGAAGTTGTCCAGTTTTTCTTTCTCGTGTGGCCAAATTACAAAAGTGTCATCTACATATCTAAGCCAGAGTTTGTGTTTGTGTTCGGATTTGTCTAGAGCGTTGGTTTCAAAGTGTTCCATGTATAGGTTGATGACGGGTGAGAGGGGTGAACCCATGGCTGCTCCTTCTATCTGTTTGTATCTTTGTCCATTGTGGATGAAGTATGTGTTGGTTAGGCAGTGATTGGTCAGATCTAGGATGCGTTTGGCGGGGTTGTATTTGTTTTGGATGGCTGTCAAGGCTTCTTTGATGGGTACTTGGGTATATCCCTCTTCACAGCAGAAGACCAAGGATACCACAGCAATAAATCTCACAAGGTCATCACACAACTCATTATCCAAGCCGTTACTACACAGGAGGCTAATGTTAAAGAGATCAAAACACAAAACGACCCAGGAGATTACAACGCAGGACCCAGGATACAAAAACAAAAGAACTCGCAAGCCCATCACACAACCCATTACCTAAGCTGTTAAAACACAAGAGGCTCATGGAAAAAAGATCACTACAAAACAAACGACCCAGGAGATTACAGCACAAGATCCAGGATATCTCCACAACAAAACTCACAAGGCCATCACACAGCCCATTATACCAACATCAATTCCATCAACCAATCAAGAGGCAGCAGTGCAGCCAACCAGCCCAGCACACCAGCCCCCACCACCAGTATATATAGAGAGACAGCAGCTCCGATCACACACTGCTTGCACGGCACGAAGCCGAAAGCAACAGCCTGAAGATGGCGAGTCGGGCCTCGCCGAAACGTCGCCAAGATACTCTTAATCTTACACAGGAAAAGACCCAAACACACCTTGACCTACATACCTGTACCTGTGAAAATCTACGAAAACATGTATATATGTTTTCTTAAGTTTTCGTGGGTACTTACATGGAAAAAAGATCACTACAAAACAAACGACCCAGGAGATTACAGCACAAAATCCAGGATATCTCCATAACAAAACTCACAAGGCCATCACACAGCCCATTATACCAACATCAATTCCATTAACCAATCAAGAGGCAGCAGCGCAGCTAACCAGCCCAGCACACCAGCCCCCACCACCAGTATTTATAGAGAGACGGCAGCTCCGATCACACACTGCTTGCGCTGGCACGAAGCCGAAGCACCAGCCTGAAGATGGCGAGTCGGCCCTCGCCGAAACGTCGCCAAGATACTCTTAATCTTACACAGGAAAAGACCCGAACACACCTAGACCTACATGCCTGTACCCGTGAAAATCTATATTTCTGTCTCTCCATACACAGACACACATATGTATTTGTACCTACGTATCTATTTCTCTCATTTTTCTGTCTTTCTATCTACATCTCTCTCTCTTCAGCATCTATTATCTATCATCTATCTCTATATCTATCTATCTATACATACACACACGTATGTATTTCTACCTATGTATCTACTTCTCTCTCTCTCATTTTTCTGTCTTTCTATCTACAGTATCTCTCTTCCTCCCTTTATTATCTCTCTTTATCTATCTATCAACCACCTATCTGTCATATCTATCTGTCTCTTTCTCTCTCTCCATCATCTTGACTTTTTCGACCACCCTTCACTGAGACCCCCGGGAAACAGACATTATCCCAATCCCGGCTGTCTTTAGATTTTCAGAGTGTCAGAACCATATGTGGAGTCAAGAGAGGCAACCACCCCAAATCCCTACATAGCCACAAGCGAATTAAGTCCAACTTTCTTTTGCATTCCATTGAGCGCCATCTAACTCCGGGAGGCAGGTGCTGACTGTGAGCGGGGATCCGTTTTAGCCATAAGGTAAAGGTTCCCCTTGCACACATGTGCTGGTTGTTTCCGGCTCTAGGGGGCGCTTCTCATCTCTGTTACAAAGCTGAAAAGTCAGCGCTGTCCAAAGACGTCTCCGTGGTCATGTGGCCAGCAGGTCTCAACGCCTTCGAAGGCGCACGGAACGCTGTTCCCTTCCCACCAAAGGGGTCCCTATTTTTCCACTTGCGTTTTTTTTTTACCTGCTTTCGAACCGCCAGGTTGGCAGAAGCCGGGACAAGGAACGGGAGCTCACTCCATGATATGGCGCTAGGGATTCGAACCACCAAACTGCCGACCTTTCTGATCGACACTGTTAGGAATTGATAGTCAGCTAACAGTTGGGTTGGAAATATATAAGCCAGGATAGACATTCAATACTGCCTCTTTAAGGGAATGCTAAAATTGTAATTGGGTGTGGTTCCTCAAATGGCTGTTAGATGGAGTCAGAAACCTGGGTTGTTCTGTTGTTGGTAGTTGCTAGTTGGTCGATGTTCTGATGTTCACTGTTTTTGGTTCCCTATTAACTATTGCTGATCGTCGTTCTCCTTGGACTGCTGTGATTCTTTTACTGAACTGTTTATGATACTAGACTTTGTTATTTGGATTATCCCTGGATTGAATACTGACTACTTTAACCGTGTATGACTTGGACTGTTTGTTGGACTTTTACTGGACCCGTTTACTGGAAGTAAAACCTACATTTTACTATTCAGTGTATCTGTGTGCTGGTCGTGTGTTATTCAACATCACTCTCACTACGTCTCCCTGGGTGCACTCATTCTCCTAACAGGGAATTACCTCAACAGACACGCTCAGCGTCTTCGCCACCGAGTCCCCCCTTCTTTTAAGCCATAAATCTGTTTTAACTGGACGTTCACGTATGCAAGTCCAAGTTTTTGCAACTAACTCTTTATTCTTAATAGCTGCTCTGGCCCACCTCCCTGTCCCGGTACCTCCGACGGATTTTGGGCACATGCTCAACGTTGAGCCTTGCGAGCGAAGTTTTGGGTGGTCTCCATGCTCCTGTCAACTGATTGAAATATTTCTCGGGTCTTTTTAGAGTTGCCAACCGAAAGAGAGGGGGGAGCAGTGTGGCAGCTTGCCAACCGAAAGCGCATTTCATAATATATTTTTTTTCAAAGATAATAACTAGGGAACCAAAGTTTCTGCCGTGCAAAATTCTAACTGGAGAGCCTGATGGATGACTCTGGGCTATGGATGTGTCCCATTGGAGGATACGGATTACGATACACTCAGAGAGGTGGAGGGAAAACCAGGGTCAAGGGTGACAGTGAATGATGTGTTTCAGAGTCGGCTGCACCCAGGCAGTGCCGGCATGTTAACTCCCAATAAATCCTTTGGAAGTTTGGCTCGAGACTCCTGATTTAAATGGGTGTGTGTGTGTGTGTGTGTGTGTCACTGCTAGAATCTAGACAGCTGCTTCTTGGGGGAGTAGAGAGCTTCGGTCTGACCGCCTCCTTTCCTCCCTTGCCCGCAGGGACGGCAGAAGCTGGCCCGTTTCAACGCCCGGGAGTTTGCCACCCTCATCATCGACATCCTGAGCGAAGCCAAGCGGCGCCAGCAGGGCAAAGGTCTGACCAGCCCCACTGGTGAGTCTGGAGAGAGACAGCGGGGGGGGCTGTGGGCAGAGGGGTCTTGGGGTGTGTGTGGGGCGGTTTAACCCCTTGGTTGTTGCTGCAGAGGCCTTCGACTCCTCCGTCCACGGGACCAGCGACCTGGACGACCAACACGACTACGACAGCGTGGCCTCCGACGAGGACACCGACCAGGAGCCCCTGCGAAGTGCCAACGCTGCGCGCAACAACCGTGCTCGGGTGAGACCCCCGGGAACGGGGCAGGGAGGGGAGGAAAGGAGGGAGGAGATATTCGTGGCAGGGAGAGCAATAAGTCAGCGGAACGACCTGCCACCGGAAGTTGAGGGTGCTTCATAAGTGGAGGTTTTTAAATAGGGTCTCCTGCTTGCTCGGGGGGGGTTGGACTGGATGACCTCCAAGGTCCCTTCCAACTCTGTTATTTTATAGGAAGGAAGGAGGGAGGGAGGAATAGAGGGAAAGGAACAAAAAAGATAAGAGAGGGACAGAAAGAAGAGGAAGGGAAGGAAATGAGAGGAAGATGAAAAGAAGGAATGGAAAGAGAAGGGAAAGAGAGGAAGGGAAAGGGGAGGGAGGGAAGGAGAAAAGGAATAGTGGGAAAGATAAAAGAGATAAGAAAAAGATAGAAAGAAGAGGGATGGAAGGAAGGAAAAAAGTGGAAGGAAGATGAAAAGAAGGAATGGAAAGAGAAGGGAAGGAGGAAGGGGAAGGGAGAGGAAGGGAAAGGGGGAGGGAGGGAGGGAAGGAGAAAAGGAATAGTGGGAAAGATAAAAGAAATAAGAGACAGATAGAAAGAAGAGGGATGGAAGGAAGGAAAAAAGTGGAAGGAAGATGAGAAGAAGAAATGGAAAAAGGGAAAGAAAGGGAAAGGAGGGGAAAGGAGGGGAGAGGGAAATGGGGAGAAGGGAATGAATGAAAGAAGGAAGGAAGGAAGGAAGGAAGGAAGGAAGGAAGGAAGGAAGGAAGGAAGGAAGGAAAATGGGAGGCAGATGAGAGGGAATGGAAAGAAGGGGAGAGGAGAGGAAAGGAGGGGAGGGAAATGGGGAGAAGGGAATGAATAGGAAGGAAAAGGAAGGAAGGAAGGAAGGAGGGAAGGAAGGAAGGAAAGAAAAGAAAAGAGCACATTCCACCAGAGGCCAGCCTTCTCCAGTCTTCTTCACTGTCTCCCATGGAAGAGTACCGTCCATCTCAGAGCAAACCAAAGCTGACCCTTCTCTCCCCCCCCCCGGGCAGAGCATGGACTCCTCCGACCTCTCGGATGGGGCCATCACCCTGCAGGAGTACCTGGAAGTGAAGAAGGCTCTGGCCGTCTCCGAAGCCAAAGTCCAGCAACTCATGAAGGTGAACAACAGCCTGAGCGACGAGTTGCGGCGGCTGCAGAGAGAGGCAAGTCACCCTTTTTGGGGAGGGGGCAGCAGAAACCCCTCCTCCCATGCCTGGGACCCCGGTAGGGCCACTCTCAGAGCTGGGGGGGTTTCGGCCCTTGCGGAAGGGCATCTGATTAGGGAAGTGAATCCGTTCTCGCTAACCTCGCAGGTTGTTAAGGGAGATTAGTTCTCACTGAACGACGGGAGGGATTCAACCAGGTGTAAACAACCCGTCTGGGGCCGGGATGGGATTCTACCGGTTTGAACCAGTTCTGTAGACCCGATGGTTACGATTCTGTGCAGTTCGGAGAACCAGCTCGGGCTGGCGCCTCCCCTCGCCGCCCATTCAGTCCTCACCGCGCATGCAAAACATCGCGCGCATGCCTGGCGTTGCTGACTGCATTGTCCCCCGCTCAGTCACTCCTGAAGGCCAGGATTCTTGTGAACCCTTGTAATTCTTACAAATCCTTGTGAATCTTTGCGATTCTTAGGAGTTCTGGTGATTCTTAGGAATTCTTGTGATTCTTATGAATTCTTGTGATTCTTATGAATTCTTGTGATTCTTATGAATCCTTGTGAATCTTTGTGATTTTAGTAATTCTTAGGAATTCTGGTGATTCTTATGAATTTTTATGAATTCTGCTGATTCTTATGAATTCTGGTGATTCTTATGAATCCTTGTGAATCTTTGTGATTTTAGTAATTCTTAGGAATTCTGGTGATTCTTATGAATTTTTATGAATTCTGCTGATTCTTATGAATTCTTGTGATTCTTATGAATCCTTGTGAATCTTTGTGATTTTAGTAATTCTTAGGAATTCTGGTGATTCTTATGAATTTTTATGAATTCTGGATTCTTATGAATTCTGGTGATTCTTATGAATCCTTGTGAATCTTTGTGATTTTAGTAATTCTTAGGAATTCTGGTGATTCTTATGAATTTTTATGAATTCTGCTGATTCTTATGAATTTTTATGAATTCTGGTGATTCTTATGAATTCTTGTAATTCATGAATTCTTGTGATTCTTACAAATTCTTGTGAATTCTTATGAATCCTGATTTTAGGAATTCTTATGAATTCTGCTGATTCTTATGAATTTTTATGAATTCTGCTGATTCTTATGAATTTTTATGAATTCTGGTGATTCTTATGAATTCTTGTAATTCATGAATTCTTGTGATTCTTATGAATTCTTGTAATTCCTGTAAATTCTTGTGATTCTTACGAATCCTTATGAATTCTTGATTCTTATGAATTCTTGTGATTCTTATCAATCCTTGTGAATCTTTGTGACCCTTAGTAATTCTTAGGAATTCTGGTGATTCTTACGAATTCTTGTGATTCTTATGAATTCTGGTGATTTTTACGGTGATTCTTGTGAATTCTTGTGTGTTGTTTTTTTTTTGTATCAGTTCATGTGATTCTTATCAATTCTGGTGAACTCTTTCAGATTCACAAGCTCCAGTCCGAGAACTTGCAGATCCGTCAGCAGGCGGGGCCCATCCACCCAGCGGCCCCCACCCCTACGGAGCGCCCCGAGCACAGCCACATGCCCTCCGCTGCAACGGGAGCCCACCGGCGCGACCGCCATGCCTTCTCCATGTACGAGCCAGGCGCCAGCACGCTCAAGCCCTTCAGCCAGGCGCCCATGGACGACCTGGTTAGCCGCCTGCAACCCTTCCACCCTGGGGTGAGTGTGCATGCGGATTGTGGCCCTGCCAAGGCTTGCGGTGTGTGTGTGTGTGTGTGTGTGTGTGAGAGAGAGAGAGAGAGAGAGACAAACCAACGGGCCTACGCGCAGTGGTGGGTTTCAAAAAATCTTTCCCGCTGGTTTGGAGAGCTCGCTTCGTACTCGCTTCACCTGTGCACGAATGTAGGAGAGGTCAGAGTGGGGGCTGGCGGGCAGACCCAGCCAGAGGTGGTATTTGCCACGGGGGGGTGGGATTAAAATTTTGTAACATCTGGTTCTTTGGGCATGGTTAGGTGGGCGAGGCCATGTTAGGGGTGAGGGGGGTGGCTTTTGTTTATTGTTTTTCGCAACAAACCCCCCTCCCCATTTGGGGGGCCTTCTGGGCCTCAAGGAAGCCCCCTGAGGGGCATTTTGGCTCCTAGGAAGCTTTTCTGGGGCTCAGGAATAAAAAAATGGCGCATGAGGAGCATGCAGCATCCCCCATGCTCTGTTTTGGGCCTCCTGTGCCGCAGGGGAGGCTCCTGGGGGGCATTTTTGCTCTCCGAAGGAGACCCTGGGGCCGAGGAAGGCCCCCCCCCCAAAATGGAAGGGGGTGGGTTGTGCAGTCAGCGATGTCGCGCATGCGCAATAAGCACTGACTGGGCGGGCAGAGAGAGTCAGGGTCAGCCAGGGGCACTTTCCGCCGGTTCTCCGAACTCCGCAGAATCGTAACCGCCGGTTCTATAGAACCGCTCTGAACCAGTACGACCCCACCCCATGATTGGCCGGTTCTCCGAACCAGTCCAAAAAATTTTTGCTACCGGCCCGCCAAAACCGGTGCGAACCGGCTGAACAGCCCCTCTGTCTAAGCGGCTTTTTAGCCTGGGGCAAGAGGACAAACGCCCAGGCGGCCATGGCCCCACGGATCTCGAAGAAGCCCGCACAAGTGCAAGAAGCGTGCACGGATCAGGGGAAAGTGTGCGACCTAACACACCCCTCTTGACCCCTGTTTTGACCCTTTCCAGGAATCTGATGAAGATGGGATGTATTCCGTCCACAGCCAGCCCAACATTTACCGAGTAAGTAAGTTTTTGGAGGAGGCGGAACAGACCTTGCCTCGCGTGCCTTCCTCCCTCTGGCTGCCCCCTTGGGGGGGGGGGGGCTCCAAGACATACATGCACCCCCTGCCCCACCCAGGGGTTTTCCCCACTGTCCTGGTCTGTGGTCCTCCCAGCTGATCGGTCCGTCTTTCTTTTGGCCTTTCAGATCCGGAAGGGGGGCTCCATTTCAGCCATGCCGTTCCCTCCGTCGTCTTCTCCGCTGGTGGTGGGCCCTCCAGAGGGCAGCGGGCGCCACTTGGTGAGTGGAGGAGGACTGCATTGGTGAGGGGCGGAGAGGGGGACTTGGGAGGGAGAGGGAGGAAGGAAGGAGGGAAAGGGAAGGAAGGGAGGAAGGGAGGGAGGGAGGGAGGGAGGAAGGAAGGAAGGAAGGAAGGAAGGAAGGAAGGAAGGAAGGAAGGGAGGGAGGGAGGAGGGAGGGAGGAAGGAAGAAAAGGAAGGAAGGAAGGAAGGAAGGAAGGGAGGGAAGGAAGGAAGGAAGGAAGGAAGGAAGAAAAGGAAGGAAGGAAGGAAGGGTGGGAGGAAGGGTGGAAGGAAGGAAGAAAAGGAAGGAAGGAAGGGTGGAAGGAAGGAAGGAAGGAAGGAAGGAAGGTGGAAGGAAGGAAGGAAAGAAGCCAGAAAGGAAGAAAGAGAAAGGAAGGAAGGAAGGAAGGAAGGGTGGAAGGAAGGAAGGAAGGAAAGAAGCCAGAAAGGAAGAAAGAGAAAAGGAAGGAAGGAAGGAAGGAAGGGTGGAAGGAAGGAAGGAAGGAAGGAAGGAAGGAAGGAAGGAAGGAAGGAAGGAAGATCTCATGTGAAAACCAATGATATGGAGAAAAGGAAGAGAAAGGAAGGGGGAGGGAGGGAAGGAAAGAATGGAGAGAGGGAGGAAGGAAGGGAGAGAAGGAGGGATGAAGGAAAGAAGGAAGTGAAGGAAGGAAGAAATAATGTGAAAAGCAATTATAAGGAGAAAAGTAAGGGAAAGGAGAAGGGCAGGCAGAAAAGGAAGGAAGGAAGGGAAGGGGATGTAGGAATGAAGGAAGGAGAGGGAGGGAGGGAAGAAGGGAAGGAAGGAAAGAAGGAATCATGGGAAAAGCAGTTATAAGGAAAAAAGGAAGGGGAGGGAGAAAAGGAAGGAAAGGAAAAGAAAGGAAAGGAAAGGGAGGAAGGTCATGTGTAAAAAACAATTATATAGAGAAAAGGAAGAGAAAGGAAGGGTAGGGAAGGATGAAAGGGAAAGAAGGGAGGAAGAGAGGAAGGAATGGAGAGGGAGGAAGGAAGCAAGAGAAGGATGGAGGAAGGAAGGAAGGAAGGAAGAATTAATGTGAAAAGCAAGGAGAGAAAGGAAGGAAGAGAGAAGGAAGGAAGGAAGGTCGATCAAGGAAGAGAAATGCTTTGTCCATGTGGGGACAAATGCCAATAGTGTCGAGGGAGACCATACTTGTTTGTGCTGGAAATCTGTTGCCAAGGTGGAGACCCCAAAGTGGGGATCGTCCCCCCACCAGAGCGAAGATCATGTTTCCCATAAATCCCTGTGGATGTCAGGGTTCTCTTCCCTGCAGCCCAAGCCCTTCAGGTCACCCCCAAGTCACCCCATAAAACTCAAAATTGCAAGCCCTCTTTCCCCCCTCCCCATCCAGCCCCGCCCCAATTCCATGGCCTGATATTTCTTTCTTTCTTTCTTTCTTTCTTTCTTTCTTTCTTTCTTTCTTTCTTTCTTTCTTTCTTTCTTTCTTTCTTTCTTTCTTTCTTTCTTTCTTTCTTTCTTTCTTCTTCCTTCCTTCCTTCCTTCCTTCCTTCCTTCCTTCCTTCCTTCCTTCCTTCCTTTCTTTCTTTCTTTCTTTCTTTCTTTCTTTCTTTCTTTCTTTCTTTCTTTCTCTCTCCTTCCTCCCCAGAGTGGGAAACTCGACCGGCACGGCAGCGGCACGGACAGCGACTACGACAACACGCAGGGGGGCGACCTGCCCCTTAGGTGAGCCAGCTCTCACCTGTCCTGGGGGGGGGGGGGGGCTCTGTAGACCCTCTGCCTGGGGGCGGGGAGAGAGATCTGACCTTAGCTTCGGGCATTATTAGATTTAAGATGGAATTTACTGAATAATGTAATAAAAGCATGGGATCAATTTGCAAACGTGACAGATACAAGCCTAAAGGTATGATGAATTTAGAATTATAAATTGAAAATGGACAGAATAAGTGTAAAGAAAATAAGAATAATGGAGAAAATTTATTGAAAACGGAAGTAATGATTTGATATCGTTCTGACCCCACGCCCTTTCCCAACAAATCAAACGCAATCCAAAGGGAACAGAAACCTTTTAACGCTTCTGCAAAATAAGTAGCCGTGATAAGCACCAGCCTTGCCAAATTTGTGCGAGACTTGCCAAAAAGACAACAGACAAGAAACAATCGTCAAAATAAAAATCTTCAAACACAAACTCAGGATACCGGAATGTCCACGAGGCTGGAGTTTCAAAACGTCTTTGCCTTCTGCAAAGAAGGTTTGTTTTCACAGCTGGCTTTTATCTTCTTGAAGGAGGAACCAGTACCTTGCAGCCTTATTCCCGAGTCGCCCGTGCTGTTGTAGCTGCTCTTTCCTGCGAGCAATTCTATGTGCACGTGGCACAGGCTCCTCGGGAACCTCCTCATCGCCGCTGCCAACCCCCACAATCTCTGAAGGCAGCGGTCCGCTCCCTAGTGGTCCTGGCCCCTCATCTGAGTCCTCGCTCTCCTCAGCCGTCCGCTCACCTGCGGCCAGCTAACCACAACAGATACAGAATTGAACGTGAAAGATAAATATCTACTAAGGCCCTGTTTGCACTGAAGTGTAAAAACCTGGAACCACGTTGTTCACGGAAAGAGATGTTTTTAAAATATCAAAAAATTATTGTTGAGCAAACTTCTTAAACGCCCATTTCCCTTTGTAAAAGGGTCTCTTGGCAGTTTGCAGTTAAAAATCGCCGTAATAAAATAGTAAAAACCCCAATATAGCTAGTCCTCAACTGTCCAAACGGTGTAGGTAGGGTTTCCTGCCTCAGCCGGGGTGAGGGGTTGGTCTAGAAGACCTCCAAGGTCCCTTCCAACTGTTATTCTATTCTATTCTATTTATGCATGGACTTCCACTCCCAAAATTCTTTGCAGTCACCATGCAGGCTAAGGGATTCTAGAAGTTGAAGTTCACACATCTTAAGAGTTACCAAGTCGAGAACCTAAATCGTTCTTTACGCGTGAACTTCCAACTCCCAGAATCTTTTGCAATAATGATGCTGGCAGGGGAATTTTGGGAGTCTACGATACAAATTTGCAACAGCCCTGAAAAAAAAAATGACTTAGGACCGTTTTTCACACTTAATGACCGTTGCAGCCTCCCCATGGCTGTCACGGAATGAAAATTCAGACCCTTGGCAAGTGATTTATAGTTATGACCGTTACAGTGTCCCAAGGTCACATGATAGCCTTTTCTGACCTTCTGGCCGGCGAAGTCCATGGATGGAGGCCAGATATTCACTTAACGACCGTGTCACTCGCTTATCAACTGCAGTGATTCACTTAACAACGGTGGCCAGAAAGGTCGTAAAAGGAGGCAAAGCACATTTAACAAATGTCTCACTTAACAATGTAAATTTTGAGTTCAGTTGTGATCGTATGGTGAGGACCACCTGTAAATCTATATATATATGAAAGCGAAATTACCCCTCACGCATCATCACAAAATCTCCAGAACCGTAAAGCCTACAAAGTTGAAATTTGGCACGTATTTTCCTCTTGGCTTCTAGGGGCTCCTAAGAAAGGATTTTTCCAAATGACCCTCAGAGCATTTAGAGTATTTCCTGTATTATTATTATTATTATTATTATTATTATTATTATTATTATTATAACAACATATTATGCCGATGCTAAGGAGTTCTACTCCCTTCTCCACCTGGAAATAAATCTCTTCCAAAGGCAAAACACAAGCAGGGGAGTTTCAGTTTCAGAGCACCCAGCAGCTTTAGTACAGAACAGTTCAGCTAAACCACTCCCAGGCTCCTTGCTGTCTCCTTGCTCACACACAGCAAATCCCGTTTCTGTTTTCAAACAGCCCTCCACTCTCTCACCCATGTCAGGACACTAGCTAGATGAATACCAATGGACGCTGGTAGACAGAGGCAGAATGTTTCCCCTTCCTTATTTTCCTCCCCCAAAACTAAGCCCCACCGTATAGTTTCTTGCTCACACAGCAAATACTGTTTCAGTTTCCAAACCGCCCTCCACTCTCTCACATACTGACAGGACCCTAGCCAGATGAATACCGATGGAGGCTGGTAGGCAGAGGCAGAATGGTTGCCCCCTTATTTTCCTTTCCAAAAACTAACCCCCACCATATAGTTTCTTGCTCACACAGCAAATACTTTTCAGTTCCAAACCGCCCTCCACTCTCTCACACACTGACAGGACCCTAAACCAGATGAATACCGATGGCTGGTAGGCAGAGGCAGAATGGTTTGCCCCCTTATTTTCCTTTCCAAAAACTAACCACCACCATATAGTTTCTTGCTCACACAGCAAATACTGTTTCAGTTTCCAAACCGCCCTCCACCAGGACCCTAAACCAGATGAATACCGATGGCGGCTGGTAGGCAGAGGCAGAATGGTTGCCCCCTTATTTTCCTTTCCAAAAATTAACCCCACCCGTATAGTTTCTTACTCACACAGCAAATACTGTTTCAGTTTCCAAACCGCCCTCCACTAACAGGACCCTAGCCAGATGAATACCGATGGACGCTGGTAGGACAGAGGCAGAATGTTTCCCCTTCCTTATTTTCCTCCCAAAACTAAGCCCCACCGTATAGTTTCTTGCTCACACAGCAAATACTGTTTCAGTTTCCAAACCGCCCTCCACTCTCTCACATACTGACAGGACCCTAAACCAGATGAATACCGATGGAGGCTGGTAGGCAGAGGCAGAAGGGTTGCCCCCTTATTTTCCTCCCCCACAAAAACTAAGCCCGATCGCATAGTTTCGTAGTGAAGCTC
The DNA here is from genome assembly GCF_049901715.1 of Pseudonaja textilis. Taxonomy (NCBI): domain Eukaryota; kingdom Metazoa; phylum Chordata; class Lepidosauria; order Squamata; family Elapidae; genus Pseudonaja; species Pseudonaja textilis. The sequence goes on along the minus strand of NC_141990.1, from coordinate 1,957,664 downwards.
GGGGAATCGAGCTAGTTTTAAGATTAAAAATAAAATAAAATTAAAATAAGCTGTCAAAGAGCTTTATAATATGACCCCAAAAATGTAATTTTGGTGGGTTTTTTTTTTTTTTTTGCAACCCTAGTTGTGATAAGCAAGTTGTGGGGGGAAACAGGGACACTTCAGGGGTGCTTCCGATCTTTGCAACCTGCCCCTCCCATGTCCTCACCTCCCCCCCGCCCCCTTCTTTCCAGCTGCATGGACGGGAAGCGCTTCCTGGAGCTGGGCAAGGAGGAGGATTCGCACCTGGAGCCGGAGCTGATGGAAGGCGACCTGGACGGCGGCCTCCCCAGCACGGAGGACGTCATCCTCAAAACGGAGCAGGTGACCAAGAACATCCAGGAGCTTCTGAGGGCGGCCCAGGAGTTCAAACACGACAGGTGAGGAGGGGGCTTCCCAGAGCCCTTTTTTCTGGGGCGGGGTCCTTAGGTTGGGGGTGGAGGGGTGGGCCTGGCAGGTGATGGAGGAGACCTCTCCGGCCGAGGACGATGGTCTTAGGGAAGGACTCGGGGTGAACGGGGATCAGGAAGCTCAGTTACTTGGGGAGTCAAAATTTGGGGTGGGGTCTGCAGTTCCTTGGCCAGTGGACGTGTCTCAAGACATCGAATTCGAATTGGATCGTAATTCATTTAAATCCGATTTCAGTTGTTCAGGGAACGCTTGATACGTCCCAAATGATGCTCTGGCTGGGGGATTCTGGGAGTGGGAAGCCCTCCCCTCTTAAAGCATCCTGGCTGGGGATTCTGGGAGTGGAAGCCCTCCCCTCTTAAAGCAGGCTGGCTGGGGGATTCTGGGAGTGGAAGCCCTCCCCTCTTAAAGCATCCTGGCTGGGGGATTCTGGGGAGTGAAGCCCACCCCTCTTAAAGCAGGCTGGCTGGGGGATTCTGGGAGCGGAAGTCCTCCCTTAAAGCAGGCTGGCTGGGGGATTCTGGGAGTGGAAGCCCTCCTCTTAAAGCAGGCTGGCTGGGGATTCTGGGAGTGGAAGCCCCTCCTCTTAAAGCATCCTGACTGGGGATTCTGGGAGTGGAAGCCCACCCTCTTAAAGCAGGCTGGCTGGGGGATTCTGGGAGTGGAAGCCCTCCCCTCTTAAAGCAGGCTAGCTGGGGATTCTGGGAGGAAGCCCACCCCTCTTAAAGCAGGCTGGCTGGGGATTCTGGGAGCGGAAGTCCTCCTCTAAAGCAGGCTGGCTGGGGGATTCTGGGAGGAAGCCCACCCTCTCTTAAAGCAGGCTGGCTGGGGGATTCTGGGAGTGGAAGCCCTCCTCTTAAAGCATCCTGACTGGGGGATTCTGGGAGTGGAAGCCCACCCTCTTAAAGCAGGCTGGCTGGGGGATTCTGGGAGCGGAAGTCCTCCCCACTTAAAGCAGGCTGGCTGGGGATTCTGGGAGTGGAAGCCCTCCTAAAGCATCCTGACTGGGGGATTCTGGGAGAGGAAGCCCTCCTCTTAAAGCATCCTGACTGGGGATTCTGGGAGTGGAAGCCCACCCTCTTAAAGCAGGCTGGCTGGGGATTCTGGGAGCGGAAGCCCTCCCCACTTAAAGCAGGCTGGCTGGGGGATTCTGGGAGTGGAAGCCCCCCTCCTAAAGTATCCTGACTGGGGGATTCTGGGAGTGGAAGCCTCCCTCTTAAAGCAGGATGGCTGGGGGACTCTGGGAGTGGAAGCCCTCCCCTCTTAAAGCATCCTGACTGGGGGATTCTGGGAGTGGAAGCCCACCCTCTTAAAGCAGGCTGGCTGGGGGATTCTGGGAGTGAAGCCCCCTCCTAAAGCATCCTGACTGGGGGATTCTGGAGAGAGAAGCCCTCCCCTCTTAAAGCATCCAGGCTGGGGATTCCGGGAGGCCACATGTACACATCGTTGTAAGTTGAGGAGTATCAGTGTTTGATGCCGGAGTCCTATTATCTCCAGGATACCTGCAGCTCCGCTCATTCGGGATCTTACCGTCTTCCTCTTCCTCCCCAGCAGCTTTGTCCCGTGTTCGGAGAAAATCCATACGGCCGTCACAGAGAAATGGCATCGCTTTTCCCCAAGGCAAACGGGGGGGGGGAGAAGTCCTTTCCTTCCCCCTTGCATCCCAGGAAGGTGGGATATGGGCGACGTTCCCCTAAAAAAGCCCCCCTTCCCCAAGAATTCTCAATAAATCTCTCAGTCAATGTTTGGGGTCTCCAACCTTTTGGGAGTTAAGAGATGGGAAAATCTGGGAGGGAAAAAAGCCAGAAAAATTGGAGGAAAACCTCCCCCCCCACCCACTTCCCCCCCCCTGTTTTTTTGCAAAGGCGTTTGGAAAAAATGAAAAAAAAAAAACAAAAACAAAACCCGACTGGTCCCGGATCCCTTTTTTTCAGGACCGTCGTAACTTCAAACGGTCACTAAGTGAACCCTTGTAAGTCGAGGACTCTCTCTAGATATCTGTTGCCAAGATCTTGAATTTTGGCCTCGCGGGAGGTTGCAACGGTTGTAAGTGGCCAGGGGTTGGGCAGGGGAGGTGGTTGGACTAGATGACCTACAGGGTCCCTTCCCAACTCTGATTATCTGTTATCAAACACCAAAACTGGTCCCGAGTCCCTTTTATCAGGGCCGTCAGAATCGGAACGGTCGCTAATGAATTTTTGCACGCCGAGGACTCCCTGTAGATACCTGTTGCCAAGGGCTTGAATTGGGTGGTTGGACTAGATGACCTACAGGGTCCCTTCCCAACTCTGATTATCTGTTATCAAGCACCAAAACTGGTCCCGAGTCCCTTTTATCAGGGCCGTCGTAACTCGGAACGGTCTCTAAGTGAATTGTTGCACGTCGAGGACTCCCTGTAGATACCTGTTGCCAAGGGCTTGAATTGGGTGGTTGGACTAGATGACCTACAGGGTCCCTTCCCAACTCTGATTATCTGTTATCAAGCACGGAAACTGGTCCCGAGTCCCTTTTATCAGGGCCGTCGTAACTCGGAACGGTCTCTAAGTGAATTTTTGCACATCGAGGACTCCCTGTAGATACCTGCTGCCAAGGGCTTGAATTGGGTGGTTGGACTAGATGACCTACAGGGTCCCTTCCCAACTCTGATTATCTGTTATCAAGCACGGAAACTGGTCCCGAGTCCCTTTTATCAGAGCCGTCGTAACTCGGAACGGTCTCTAAGTGAATTGTTGCACGTCGAGGACTCCCTGTAGATACCCGTGGCCGAGGGCTTGAATTTTGGCCTTGCGGGAGGCTGCGACCGTCGTATAAGTGCCAAAAAAACCCCCAAAAAACGGTCACCCAGTCACTCGCCGTTGTAACTTCCGTCGCCAAGCGAACCGTCGTGAAATCGAGCTCCGCCCGTCATCCTATCTCGTCCCCTTTCGCCCGCAGAAACCGGCCCTGGAGACGGTGCGCAGCTCCCTCCGCCTGCTCAACGCCAGCGCCTACCGGCTGCAGAGCGAGTGCCGCAAGACGGTGCCCCCGGAACCCGGCGCCCCCGTAGACTACCAACTCCTGACGCAACAGGTCATCCAGTGCGCCTACGACATCGCCAAGGCCGCCAAGCAGCTGGTCACCATCACGACCCGCGAGAAGAAGCAGTGAGGGCGGGAGGGGGAGGTCTCCTCCCTTGGTTCCTCCCCCCAACCCCCCCCCAAAACCCCCTCCCTCCCCAGGGGGATCAATTATTACGCCCTTCCCTCTGCTTGGCGCAACCGGGCCAACCGATAAGAAGAGGAGGGAGGGGTCCCTGGTGGGGAGGGGCTGTGGGGAGGGGGAGACAAGGTGGACAAGGGGATCCCTGGGCAGTCCAGAAACTGGTGGTGTAAATAAAAAACCCCTCCCCTCCCTCTGTCTCCCCCTCCTCCTCCCTTCCAGGAAGGACCCTCTCCCTTCCCCCAATATATAGTGCGTGGATCTGTCCATCCGTGCCCCTCCCTCCCCCTCCCTCCCCCTCCTCCGTGCCCACCTGTCTGTATAGAAAGAGACCAAGTGTGGGGCACACCTGGCATATTTCCCCCCCCCCCAATAGTGTTAACACTGGAATAAGAGCAAGCCACTGAGATTGGAGCAGCCCCGCCCCTGCCCCTCACCCCCCTCCAAAAAAACTGGGCTCTTCTGTCCCCTTCCCCCCGTTTCTTCCTCTCCTCCCTCCCCCAAAAAAGAGATTGGGGGGTCGTCCCCTCCCGTTTCTCTCCCTCTCTCTCTTTGTTCCTGCATCCTGCGGTTTTGCTGGCGGGACGGAGGACCGGGGAGTGGCGGGGGGGAGAAAGCGTGTGTGTGTGTGTGTGTGTGTGTGTGTGTGTCCCTTCCCCGCCCGCAGAGAAAGCTGTGAAGCTGAGGCCAGTCGTGGAGGTGTGTTGGGGGGGGGATTGGGGCGGGGCAGGGAGGCAGAGCAGGGTACCTGGGCGCCACGCTGGAATCTCTGGTTTCGAAATCTTGTACATTTGTAACAAATAAACAGAGGATGCCACAACGGCAAGCCGGGTGTGTGGATTGTGGTAGCGGCTGGGCGGGTGGGGAGGAGGTGGGTGGGTGGGGTCTCTCGATGCGCCTTGAGACACCTGGGAGGGGGAGGGCTGCAGCAAATCAGCCCTGGGGTGGGGGGCTGTTGAGGCAGCCTTCTGTTGCAAGGACCCAGGAGAAGGAGTCGGCACCCTGTTGCTCTAGAGCCGCATGCAGCTCTTTGGGCTCTTCGCTGCATCTCCGTGTCGGCTGAGCTTACCAACCAGCCTGCCCTTGAACGATGGAGGAATTGGGGGGTGGGGATGGGAGCCCCCCCTCAGTGCTGAGCCTTGGGCACTGGGCCAGCAACCTTTAAGAGGGGCTTCCAGGTTCACAGGAAGGGTTAAAAAGAGGGCGAGGTGCCCATTCTGCGTATTTGGAATCGAAGCACTTACAGCGCTTGAAGAGTCCGCAGTGCCTTGCAGGTGTATGGACTTCAACTCCCAGAATTCCTAGTTCCCGGCCAGAGAGAATTCTGGGACTCGAAGTCCATACGTACGAAAGATGCCGTGGATGAGGACTGCTGAATCCAGTCGTCCATAAGACCACAAGTGGCCCTCGACTTACAACAACTGGGAGTGGAATTTCTGCTGCTAAGCGAGGCGAGGGCGTCGCCCAATTTTTGCAACCGTCTTTGCCATCCCTGGAGGATTTTTTTAAGAAGACCGCTGGACAGCCATTGGCCCTGGAATGGTCTCTAGGCCGGTGGTTTGGACTAGAAGACCTCCCCGGGTCCCTTTCAACCCTGTTATTCTGTGTTCTAAATCGCTGGCAGTCATTAAGCAAATCAAAATGGTCGTTAAGCAAATGGGCTTTCCCCCGTTGTCGGGAAGCTTGCCAATGATGGGTCGCACGACTCCCAAGATGCGGCAACCGCCTCATCATAACGCGTGCAGGTCGCCAAGCACCCGAATTTAGATCGTACGATTGTGGGAATGCTGCAACGGTCGTAAGTGCGAGGAGCCAGAGACTTGAGTGCCGTTGCAACTTTGGACGGGGATTGAAAGAACGGTTGTAAAGTCGAAATCTACTGTGTTAGGTGTTCCTTCCCGTGGAAGGAAATGGGAGGGAGGAAGGGAAGGGAAGAATAAGAAGAGGAGAGAAGGAAGGGGAGGTGGGAAGAAGGGAAGGGAAGAAGGGAGAAAGGAAGGAAGAGAGGAAGGGGGGAAGAAGGGAAGGAGAAAGGAAGGAAGAGAAGAAGGAAGGAGATGGGAGGGAGGGAGGGAAGGGAAGAATAAGGGGAGAGAAGGAAGGGAGGTGCGAAGAAGAGAGAAAGGAAGAGAGGAAGGGGGAAGAAGGAAAGGAGAAAGGGAGAGAAGAAGGAAGGAGATGGGAGGGAGGAAGGGAAGGGAAGAATAAGAAGGGGAGAGAAGCAAGGAGGTGGGAAGAAGGGAAGGGAAGAAGGAGAAAGGAAGGAAGAGAGGAAGGGGGAAGAAGGGAAGGAGAAAGGAAGGAAGAGAAGAAGGAAGGAGATGGGAGGGAGGGAGGGAAGGGAAGAATAAGGGGAGAGAAGGAAGGAGGTGCGGAAGAAGAGAGAAAGGAAGAGAGGAAGGGGGAAGAAGGAAAGGAGAAAGGAGAGAAGGAAGGAGATGGGAGGGAGGAAGGGAAGGGAAGAATAAGAAGGGAGAGAAGGAAGGGAGGTGGGAAGAAGGGAAGGAAGAAGGGAGAAAGGAAGGAAGAGAGGAAGGGGGGAAGAAGGAAGGAGAAAGGAAGGAAGAGAAGAAGGAAGGAGATGGGAGGGAGGGAGGGAAGGGAAGAATAAGGGGAGAGAAGGAAGGAGGTGCCAAGAAGAGAGAAAGGAAGAGAGGAAGGGGGAAGAAGGAAAGGAGAAAGGGAGAGAAGAAGGAAGGAGATGGAGGAGGAAGGAAGGGGAAGAATAAGAAGGGGAGAGAAGCAAGGGGAGGTGGGAAGAAGGGAAGAAGGGAGAAAGGAAGGAAGAGAGGAAGGGGGAAGGGAAGGAGAAAGGAAAGGAGAGAAGAAGGAAGGAGATGGGAGGAAGGAAGGAGATGGGAGGGAAGGAAGGAGGAGAAAATGGAGAGGAATGGGAAGGAGGGAGAGAGGAAGGATGGAAAGAAGGAAGGAAATGGGAGGGAGGAAGGGAAGGGAAGAATAAGAAGGGGAGAGAAGGAAGGAGGTGGAAGAAGGGAAGGAAGAAGGGAGAATGGAAGGAAGAGAGGAAGAGGGGGAAGAAGGGAAGGAGAAAGGAAAGGAGAGAAAGGAAGGGAGAGAAGAAGGAAGGAGATGGGAGGGAGGAGAAAATGGAGAGGAATGGGAAGGAGGGAGAGAGGAAGGATGGAAAGAAGGAAGGAAATGGGAGGGAGGAAGGGAAGGGAAGAATAAGAAGGGGAGAGAAGGAAGGGAGGTGGGAAGAAGGGAAGGGAAGAAGGGAGAAAGGAAGGAAGAGAGGAAGGGGGAAGAAGGGAAGGAGAAAAGAAAGGAGAGAAAGGAAGGGAGAGAAGAAGGAAGGAGATGGGAGGGAGGAGAAAATGGAGAGGAATGGGAAGGAGGAGAGAGGAAGGATGGAAAGAAGGAAGGAAATGGGAGGGAGGAAGGGAAGGGAAGAATAAGAAGGGGAGAGAAGGAAGGGAGGTGGGAAGAAGGGAAGGGAAGAAGGGAGAAAGGAAGGAAGAGAGGAAGGGGGAAGAAGGGAAGGAGAAAGGAAAGGAGAGAAAGGAAGGGAGAGAAGAAGGAAGGATGGGATGGGAGGGAGGAGAAAATGGAGAGGAATGGGAAGGAGGGAGAGAGGAAGGATGGAAAGAAGGAAGGAAAATGGGAGGGAGGGAAGAAAGAAGGAATAAGAAGAAGCCTTATTTCACATGCACGCCAAATACCCAATCATCAGCTGTCGGTCAGCGGTGATGCGCACGCATGCCCAGTGTGGCTCTTCTGGGCGAGCTCTCATGTGCCACTTCTGGCACGCATGCCATAGGTTCACCAACAAGGATGTAAGGTCTCCGGAGGGGGTGGGATTCCAATTTTTTAACGACCAGTTCTGGGGGTGTGGCCATGGGGGTGTGGCCAGGTGACTGGGTGGGGCATGGCTTTTCTTTTTTTTGCAGCAAAGCCCCCACCCCCATTTTTGGGGTCTTCTGGGCCTCAGGGAAGCTCCGGGGGTGATTTTGCTCCTAGAAAGCTTCCCCAGGGAAAAACGGAGCGGGGGGTGCGTAGTAAGACAGTGAGGGGGGATCCTGGCACAGCTGATCATCGGAATGGCTGATCGTTGGGGGCAAAAAAATATCTTAAGGCAGCGCTCCTGTGCCAAAAAATGATGCATGCGCTTGCAGGCTTGCACTTGTATGCCAGAACCAGAAGGCAATGCATGCCCCTCCCCCAAGCCCCCGACACATGCACGCGCAATCTCCGTCCACTTACCCGCCTCTGCTGCCCCCTTACTCGCCCTACTCCTCACAGCTGATTTTGGGGTGGTTGGGGCCCTTTTTCAGCCTCCCAGAGGCTTGAGGAAGGCTTCTGCAGGCCAAAAACTAGGCCCGTTTCATCACGATCGGTAGTTTCGGGAAAAACAGGAAGTGACGAAACAGGCCTATTATTCGGCCGGCAAAGCCTGCAGAGGCTTTTCTTTTTTTTAAGCTTCCTGAGAGGCCAAAAAGGCCTCAAAATGGCCGAAAATCAGCTGTGAGGCGCTGCGCACGCCCGGGGAGATAAGACGGCCTGCAGCTCGTGTGCCGGCACAAATGGCTCTGCGTGCCAAGCCACACAGGTTCGCCATCAGGGCCTTAAGGAGTCATGCGCGATAAGGACTGACTGGGCGGGGAAGGGAGGGGTGGACGGGGAGGGGTGGGCCCAGCCAGGGGCATGATTCGTCGGTTCTCCGAACTGTGCAGAATCATAACAACCGGTTCTATAGAACCGGTGCGAACCGGTAGAATCCCCCCGAAGGTCTCCTTCTGTGGGCAGAGGGTTGATCTAGAAGACCTCCAAGGTCCCTCCCAGCCAAAGGATTCTGTGCAGCAAGTTAAAACCTGGTTTGCTAGCCGTGGACGGGGGTAATGTGAAGTCTTTGGAGGGCTGTGGCGGGGGAGCATGGCGCAAAGAACACCTGTGGTGCTTCGGGCAGCTGTATGTAGGAAAATATACTTTATTGAGTATGAAAAACGAACGCAGCGGTCATGGCCGGAGCCCCTCCCTCCCTCCCTCCCCCCCTCCCTCCTTGGGCGGTGGGCTTTGGGCTGGTGGCCCCCTCCAGACAGGCTGGGCCAGGCGAGGCCTTCAGGCGGCGCTGTCATTGTCGTCGCTGGAGGAGCTGGGCAGGAGCAGCTGCGGCGGCTGAAGCGGCTGCCGTGGGCGCCTGGTGCGCCTGGGGCGCGAGAAGAGACGGTGCTTCATGACAGCTGCGGGGAGGGAGAAATAAGAAGAAGGGAGGAAGAGAAGGAGGGAAGGGAAGGAGGGAGAGGAAGGAAATGGGAGGGAGGGATATGAGGAAGGGAAGAAAGAGGAAAGAGGGAGAGAAAAGGGAGGAAGTAAATAAGGGAAGGAGAGAGGGAGAAAGGAAGGAAAAGGGAGGAAGCGAGGGAGACGGGAAGGAGGGAATAAGGGAATGGAAGGAGAGAGGATGAAAGGAAAGAAGGAAAGGAGGAATATGAAGGAGGGAGAGGGGAGGGAGGAATAAGGGGAGAGAGGAAGGAAAGAATATGAGGGAATAAGAGAAGGGAATGGAAGGAAGGGGAGAGGAAGGAAGAACGGAATATAAGACATGAAAATAAGGGAAGGGAAGGAGGGAGAGGGAAGGGAAGAGATGGGAAGAAGGAACGGAGGAAATGAAAAAGAAGAAGGGAAGGGAATTAGGAAAGGAGAAAGGAATAGAAAAAGGAAGGAAGGAAAGGAGAGGAGGGAAGAATGGAATAAGGGAAGGGAGGGAAAGGAAAAAAGGAAGGAAGAAAAAAAGAAAGGAGACAGGAAAGGAGAGAAAGGGAAGGAGGAAGGAAGGAGATGGGAGGGATGGAGGGAGGAATATGAAGAAGGGAATAAAGAGGAAAAGGGAGAGAAAAGGGAGGGAGGAAGTAAATAAGGGAAAGAGGGAGAAAGGAAGGGAAGGAAGGGGAGAGAGGGAGGGAAGAAGGGAAGGGAAGAAGGGGAGAGAAGGAAGGGAGATGGGAAGAAGGCAGGGAAGAAGAGAGGAAGGAAGAAGAGAGGAAGGGAGGGAGGGAAGAAGGGAAAGAAAAGCAGAAACAAAAAGGAAGAGAAAGGAAAGGAGAGCAGAAGGAAGGAGATGGGAGGAGGGAGGAATAAGAAGGGAATAAGAGAAGGAGGGAAGGGAAGGAGGGAATTGGGAGGGAGGGAAGAATAAGGGAATAAAGAGGAAGGAGGGAGAAAAAAGGGATGGAGGAAGTAAATAAGGGAAGGAGAGGGAGAAAGGAAGGAAGAGGGAGTGAGGAAGGAAGGAAATAGGGAGGAATATGAAGAAGAGAAAAGGAAGTGAATAAGAAGAAGGGAAGGAGAGGAGAGGAGAAAGGAAGGAAGAGTAAAAGGAAGGAAGGGAGAGAGAGAGAAGGAAGGGGAAATGGAGAGGAATGGGAAGGAGGGAGGAAGGGAGGGAGGGAATAAGGGAAGGAGAGAAAGGAAGAAAGGAAAGGAAATAGGGAGAAATAAGAAGAAAGGGAGAGAAAAGGAAGCGAATAAGAAGAAGGGAAGGAGAGGAAGGGAGAAAGGAAGGAAGAGTAGACGGAAGGGAGAGAGGAAAGGAAGGAAGGGGAAATGGAGAGGAATGGGAAGGAGGGAGAGAGGAAGGGAAAGAAGGAAAGGAGCAAGGAGAGGCAACAGAAGGAAGAAAGGAGGGAGGGAGAGGGTGGCATCAGAGGGTGGCACCAACTGGCTCCGTCCAGAAGGCTCTGCCCTCAGGGGGCGGCTGGTTCTGGAAACCCAACAGTGCGGCCAGTGCTAACTGGCCTCCATACCAAGAATTCACTTTTTTGGGGGGGAGGGGGGCTTTAGCCAGAGGAGCTGGCAGGGGGATTCTGGGAGTTTGGCCACCCCCTTCTTAAAGCAGAAGTCCTCCACCATGGCCCCTTTAAGGCTTGTGGACTTCAACTCCCAGAGTTCTTCCACCAGCCACATCGGCTGAGGAATTCTGGGAGTTGAAGTCTACAAAGTCTTAAAGGGGCCATGGTTGAGAAAGGCTGGCCCCCAGAACCTGATTGGCACCTGCCATGGCGATCAAAACCCTGCCCGTTTTTTTTTTTTAACTTCGCCCCTTTCCTAAACATTCAGGAGTTCTCAATTCAACAACCTCCACAGGGACTTTTTTTGTCACTAAATGAAGCAGCTGCATCCGATTTTATGACCTCGTCTGTCAGCCGGCCGTTAAGCAGCTCCCTGCGCTCGGGAAATGAATTGCACGGTCCTTAAGAATGCCCATCGGGGTCAATTAAGTCGAGAACGCTTGCTTGGGCAGTGGGATGGACTAGATGACCTACAAGGCCCCTTCCAACTGTGATGATCTGTTTAATCTGTTTAAACTGCCTGTATTCGGCAGGACACTCCCCAAATTGAGCACAGCTGCCTCTCCCACCCACCCCCTATCCTCCCACCCACCCCGCAAAGACACACCCTGGTCCCACAGGCCCGACTTACTGGCCACCGTCTCGCGCCCTTCCTCGCTGCTGGTCATCCAGTAGAGGCTTGGCCCGCGGCGGCATTTCCGGTGCAGACGGGTGTAGAGTATGGCTAGGGTCAGGAGCACCAGCAAAAAAATTAGGGCGCTGGCGGCCCAGGCTGCTTCCTCTGTGCGGGGGGTGGGCACACGGAGACCCTCCGGACGAGCCTCCGCTTGCTGGGCCACTACGGTAGCCCGCTGGCTGTCTGGGCATCGGCACCCGGCCTCGTGTGCTGCACCGGCCTCTGTGGTTGCGGTGGGCAGAGGTGGTCGTGCGCCTCGTTTGGTGGCACCCCCGTGCCCAGGGACCACGCTGGCACTGCCCGGGAGATTCTGGAGGGTCCTTCGGGCCAGGTCAGCTAGCTTCCAAGGGTCCTTCTCTGCCCTGAAGTTGAGCCAAGCTGAGGTCAAGCGGCTTTGGTCCTCTGGGGCACGGCCGGCCTTCGATGCCAGTCTCTTGGTGTCACTTGGGGCAGGGCGAGGGAGGAAGACGGCACGGCGGCGTCTACCGTGTGCCCACAATGGCTGGACTATGGGCAGCCTCTCCCAGAGCGGGAGCAGCTTCTGGAGGGACAGGAAGGAGTTTGCGTTTGATTTTAGTATTTTTTATCTTTCGCTTCATCGCTAGTCCAACCCGAGACTAGATTAGAATTAATTTTACATTTTAACGGTTATTGCACAAGATATTTGTACCCAGAGGACACACTATTTAATGGAAGATGGGATGGTTTGTCTTAAAATAATAATAATAATAATAATAATAATAATAGCAACAATATTAACAATATTAACAATAGCAATAATAAAATAATAATAAAATGATGATGAGGAATGAGGAGGAGGAGGAGGAGAAAGAAGAAAGAACAAAAAAGGAGGAGGAAGAGGAGAAGGAAGGAAGGAGGAGGAGGAGGAGAAGGAGAATACCAGTTCCTAGGTCCTTGATTACGACTCAGGTTGTTGAGCTACCAACCACCAGCCCCAACAGCTATGAATCTCTGTAAAGATTAACCAATAATAATGAGGAGGAGGAGAAGATTAACAGAGTTGGAAGGGACCTTGTAGGTCATCTAGTCCAACCCCAGCCCCCGTCCAAGCTGGGGATCCTGCCTACACCATTTCTGACAGAGGGCAGTCCAGTCTCTTCTTTGAAAGCCTCCAGGGATGAATTGCATCCTTAAATTGCCTCTTAAATGACAGGTCCTTGACTTGCGGCCACAATTCAGCCCAAGATTTCTGCCGCTCAGTGAGATGGTTGCTAAGTGAGTTTCAGGGGGCCCATTTTATGACCTTTGATGCCATGGTTGTTAAGTGAATCACCGCTGTTGTTAAGTGAGCAACACAACTGTTCAGTGAATCAGGCTTCCCTGTTGTCGGAAGGTCGCACAAGGGGATGACGGGAAGCTGCGACCGCCATAAATATGAGTCAGCGGCCAGATTTTTGATCACGTGACTGCGGGGATGCCGCTAGTCACAAGTGAGATTAAAAAAACAGTCACCATCTCAAGTTGTCTTTTTTTAAGGGCCGTTTGCAGCTTTGAATGGTCACTAAACAAATGGCCATAAGGTGAGGACCAGCTGCAAACACATCCTTGGGGAAATGTTAAGCTTCTTTTCTTTAGTGACTTTTCCCGCTTTGCTTTCCAAAACTTCTCCCCTCCTATTGCAAACGCTCCTCGCTTCCTTCATCGAAATTCCATAGAATAACAAAGAGTTGGAAGGAACCTTGGAGGTCATCTAGTCCAACCCGCTGCTCAATTATTAGCCTCTACCTAGAATCACACTCACAGCCTCCTGATTGTGAGGCAAGAGCTCTACCTCTAGGAGCTGCTTCCTTCTTGGGCCCCCTGGCATGACACCCCAAAACCTGTGCCCCCCGCCCCTTATTTTACCTGCTGCCCTGGGCACGCACCTCCGCTGGTCCCCTTCGGCAGCCACCGACGATGGAGACGGGTGTCCAACCCAGGGGCAGCAAAGGCCACTTCGACTTTGGCCGTGTGGAAGGTGGAGCCCCTGGGGATCCAGGTGAGAGGCTGAAAGAGAGGGAGGGGAAGGGAAGGGTGTCACCTATACCTGCCCTCCCTCCCCCCCCCCCAAGGTCTCAATGACAGGAGCCCCCACCTGCACTCTGGGGAGGGGGACGATGGGCCCAGGCGGGCAGAATTGGGCGAGGAAGGTTTAAAACGAGGCAGGGGGCGGCAGAAGGGATGGTGGGAAGCGGGGAGAGAGAGAGTTGGTCACTTTGGGGAGACCGTGCGCCCCCCACCTGGCCGTTTGGGGTGTAAGGCCCGAGGAAGCTGCCATCTCTTAAGGCTGAAGGAGGGGGGAGGAAGAGTCAGGGGTCTCGTCCCAAGGATCCCTTTGGGGAGACAGGTAAGACGAGGGATGGAGGGAGAGAGAGAGAAAGACGGAGGGAGAGATGGAAAAGGGAGAGAGAAAGAGGGACCCACGGAGAAAGAGGGGGAGAGAGAAAAAGAAAGATGGAGAAAGAGGTGAGAAAGATGGAGAGAGAGAGATGGAGAGAGGGGAGAGAGGGAAAGGGAGAAAGAGGAGAGAAAGAGATGGAGAAAAAGGGAAAGATGGAGAGAGAGAGAGATGGAGAGAGAGATGGAGAGAGAGAGAGAGAGGGAAAGGGAGAGAGGAGAGAAAGATGGAGAAAAAGGGAAAGATGGAGAGAGGAGAGAGAAAGATGGAGAGAGAGATGGAGAGAGGGAATGGGAGAAAGGAGAGAAAGATGGAGGGAGAAAGATTGAGAAAAAAAAGGGAAAGATGGAGAAAGGTGAGAGAAAGATGGAGGGAGAGAGATGGAGGAGAGAGAGAAAAGAAAGGAGAGAGAAGGAGAGAAAGAAAAGATTGAGAAAAAGGGAAAGATTGAGAGAGAAGAGAGAGAGAGAAAAGAGAGAAAAAGGAAAGAGAGAGAGGGAGAGAGAGGGGAGAAAGGAGAGAAAGATGAGAGAAAGATGGAGGGAGAGAGGAAGATGGAGAAAAGGAAAGATGGAGAGAGAGGAGAGAGAAAGATAGGGAAGAGAGAGAAAGGGAGAAAGAAAGACTGAGAAAAAGGGAAAGATGGAGAGAGAGAGAGAGAAAGATGGGGAAGAGAGAAAGAGGGAGAAAGATGGAAAAGAGAGATGGAGGAAGGGGAGAGATGAAAAAGAAAGATGGAGAGAAGAGAGAGAGAGAGGGAAAGATGGAGAGAAAGGGGGAGAGAGAGAAAGAAAGAGGGAGAAAAGTGGAAAGAGGAAGAGAGAGAAACGTCTGCAAGGGAACCACCAAACTTCCAGGACTTGCCAGCTCAAGAGGTCCTTGGCGCATCGTAGCCTGGTGAACCCGCACAAATGCACCTCCCCATCCTGGCACCCCCCCTGCCCCCCTGTTCCGCCCAAGGGACCTGCCCTTCCCCGCTTTGGCACCACGACTCCTCCTGCTCCGTCGAAAGGCATCCCCAACGCCTGCATTCAAGACGTTAACCACCACCAAACCACGACGAACGGCTTCCATGGGAAGCAAGGAAGGGGGAGGAGGGGGCTGGGACCCCCCATTTGGGGATGGGGGTGGGGGGGGTTGAAAGAGAGAGGCTCTCCTTGTGCCCATCCTTACCTTCAGCCAGTCTTGGGGAAGAGGGTCGTTCAATCCCCCAGGCTGCCCCGACGTTGCCTTTGGAACCACTGCGGGGAAACACAGAACGGAAAGTGGGCAACACGCACCTCTCCAAACAGCACCCCCCAAAATCTGGGGCCGTAACTTAAAAAGCAGCCCCAGGTGGAGCCACCTGCACCCCGTAGCTGTCGTTCCCCCCATTCAGAGTGAAATTGCACGAGAGCACGCAAGTTTTGCTGGTTCCACAAGACGCTTCAGCAAAGAGAGAAGGGATTCCGTGAGGTCCGAAGGATCCCACCACCCATCTGCTCTACGGAACAGAGTGGAGCCCTGTGTTAGGGAGTACCGGGGTGTCCTTAACTTACAACCTTGCATTTAGTGGGAGTTCACTAGTGAACTTAACGACGATACTCGTCATGCCCTGGTTGGAGTCCGATTCTGAGGGGGGAGATTGAGCAGCCGACAGGGAGTGGGAGTGGGGCTGTGGTGGCTGTGGAGGAAACTGGGGAAGGGCACCGTCCGGCTGGGCAGTCAGAGGAAGACCCGGGCCCACCCCCTCTTCATCCTAGGGCACACAGGAAGGAATGGAGAAAGGAGCAACATGGCTTACGGGAGAGGAAAGGGCCCCGATCCCCTTCATGGGCTGCAGCTGGGAAGACTTGTTTAAATGGGCAAACTGCGCATGGCAGAGTTGCTGGAAGCAAAGTGTGCATTATCTTTGTCGAGGTTGATCTGGGTTTTGGTGTCCTCCCAACTGTGGGTGCTGCATCCGATGAAAGTCTGCAATTTATCATCCTGGCCTGCCGTGTTAATTACTTCAGTGTGGTTTGTGTTCTAATTATCTTTACTTTGGGTTCGGACTGCATTTCTGCCCTTCATAGGGAAGAGTTTGATCTCCAGCCGAAGATAATTGGACATTGGGGGCCAAGTTGGAGGCATTAAAAGGAATTTATTCTACTTTGGTGACTGTTATTTTTGTCTCACGCCCCTTTGGGTCATCACAGTACTAAAGAAAAATGACTTATCACCATTGTTCACACTTAACAACCATTGTAGCATCTCCATGGTTGCACGATCAAAATTCAGAGGCTTTGGCAATCTGACTCGTATTAATGACGGTTGCAGTGTCCCGGGGTCATGACCTCCTGATACGTCAGTGGGGAAGCCAGATCCGCTTAACAACCGTGTCACTAACTTAACAACAGCAGTGATTCACTTACCAACCGTGGCAAGCAAAGTCGTACAATGGGGCAAAGCTCCTTTAGCAAATGTTTCACTTAGCAACAGAACGTTTGGACTCCATTGTGGTTGTAAGTCAAGGATTGCCTGCATTTATGACAGTCCCAGTGTCCCCCAGGGATCACGTCAGCCCCCTTTTGCGACCTTCTGACAAGCCAACGGGGAAGCCAGATTCGCTTAACGACAGTGTCACCTGCAGTGATTCGTTTAACAACTGCAGCAAACACGGTCGTAAAAACAGGGCAAAGCTCAGTTAATAACAGCCGTCTTGCTTAGAACGGACATTTTTGTCCTTTGTTACGGTGACAATTTAAGGATGACGCCTATGTCAGCTTGCTGGTTTGACAAGGGGCTTCAGCGGAGAGGATGAGTTCTGTGAAGCCCGGAGGATCATGGCACCCGCTGTTCTCAACGGAGCAAGAGCGTGACGCAGAGCGTCGGGGAGTCCTCGCACTTGTGACCACTCACCTGTCGCTCGGAAGGTTCTCCTCAGCAAAATTCCTCTGGTCCACGAAGATGGCCTTGGTCTCCTGGAAAAAAAGGGGGGAACCGTGGCTGAGCGCCCCAAAAATGGCCTCTTATCATTTGCAGACCCGGGGAAACCCACTGAGGCAGGTCAGAAAAGTTCAGAGACCCCTCCAGGCCTCACCCCTCTTTGACATCTCCAGGGGTCTGTCTGCCATCTTGAAAAAAAATAATTAAATTTTTATTGAAAATTAGATATTAAAAACATTCTGAGCGTGATCTTTTGACATATATCAACAGTTTTTACATTATAATAGCAGAATGTCATCCAACAATATTAACATTTATGTGTGTGTGTGTGTATACACACACACATCTATATACTGTACATCCGTACATTGTAAATCTTTGCATCAGTTTCTATCTTAGACATTTTGTTGCAGTACAAACTCTTTAATTTCTATTTCACATTTTTTTGACTTCCTTTCATATCTCTCCAATTGTAAAAAAAAAATTTCCCTATATTTCATAGAATTCTGAAGGATCTCGCTCCTTCAGTTCTAAAGTTAAGCTATCTAACTTGGTGCAATGTAAAAAAAAAATTTTATTATTACTTCGTCGTTTGGGATTTCTTTTGATTTCCATGTTTGGCCAATAGATCATCTTGCGGCTGTGATAATGTGAATAATTATCTGCTTTTTTAAAAGATTCGCATTTGTTATTCCTAATAGGAACATTTCTGGTGTCTAATTTATTTTTAGGTTTCACATTTCCTCTAACCATTGCCAAATTTTGTGCCAAAATTCTTGCATTTTCTAGGCCTCACCCCTCTTTGACACACGTCAAGAGGGGAGGGACTTTCCAAGGGTCTGGCTGCCATCTTGAATTTTTTGACACCCCCACATCCCCGGTCTCCATTCAGACCCCACCCCCCAACCTGCTCCTTTTCAACTCCTTTTTTTTGACTCAAGAAAAAAAGGTGGAAAAATATTAAACCCCAAGGAGAAGGAATTGCTGCTTCACTTTTGCCTTCTCTGGACAACGTGGCCACCGACTCTGCCCCCGTGGTTTGAAAATGGGTGGCAAACTAGGGCTTTATAATAAAAGCTTTTTTTTTTTTCAGTGTTTCTCAATTGGGGGGCATTTAAGAGGTGTGGACTTCAACTCCCAGAATTCCTCAGCCAGCTGTTTGAGAGCCTTTAAGATGTGTGGACTTCAACTCCCAGAATTCCTCAGCCAGCTGTTTGAGAGCCTTTATGATATGTGGACTTCAACTCCCAGAATTCCCCAGCCACCTAATTGAGAGCCTTTAAGATGTGTGGACTTCAACTCCCATAATTCCCCAGCCACCTAACTGAGTGCCTTTATGATGTGTGGACTTCAACTCCCAGAATTCCCCAGCCACCTAATTGAGAGCCTTTATGACGTGTGGACTTCAACTCCCATAATTCCCCAGCCACCTAATTGAGAGCCTTTAAGGTGTGTGGACTTCAACTCCCAGAATTCCCCAGCCACCTAATTGAGAGCCTTTAAGATGTGTGGACTTCAACTCCCAGAATTCCTCAGCCAGCTGTTTGAGAGCCTTTATATGTGGACTTCAACTCCCAGAATTCCTCAGCCAGCTGTTTGAGAGCCTTTAAGGTGTTTATAATGTTTAGAATAGAATATAGCTGGAAGGGACCTTGGAGGTCTTCTAGTCCAGCCCCCTGCTCAAGTAGGAGATTCTATACCATCTCAGACAAGGGACTTGTCCAGTCTCTTCTTAGAAACCTCCAGCGACTGAGCTACCCACAACTTCTGGTGGCAATAGTTCCACTGGTTAACTGTCCTCACTGTCATGTGTGGACTTCAATTCCCACAATTCCAGTTCATTGAAAGCCTTTGTGAATAGGTGGACTTCAACTCCCATTAGGCTGGCTGGGGAATTCTGGGAATTGAAGTCCACGCATCTCAAAGTATATTTCCGTCTCTGAATAAGGTCTCTGTTTGTGTCTTTGTGTGTGTGTCATATGATTATTTGCACAGGAAACGGGGAGTTTTCCTCTCCCGAATGCCAGCCTTGATGCCAGTCTCTTTTGCTTTTTGGCTGCCCCACATCAGCTCCCGATTTGGGCTCTTGGGTGGTCTTTCTCAAGGAGTTGTGGGGGGGCTTTGCCCCTGGGGAGAAGTGCCAAGGCTCAGCCCCCTCTGCCAGCTGCGCACCTGGCAACCGCTGCGGGCAACAGGTGGCGCTGCCAACCCGGGATTCTGCTTGGCAAGTTGGGGCAGACTGAGGCTGCCACTTGGGCAGCTGCTGATTGGTCCAGGGCAAAGAGGGAGGGACTCCTGGCTTTCTGGGCAGCCAATGGGGAGGAAAGGAAACACCCACCCACCCCAGAAATTTCAGAAATATAAGCAGAAAACAGACGCTAATGGTGAGTGGCTGGTGGGTCTTAAACTCCACCAGATTCATCCAGGAAAGGAGGAGCATTTTGCAAGAACTGGGCAGATGGCATGGCGATAAATTTAGAGGGTTTTTTTTTCTTCTCACTTCTAAAATCTTGTTTGGGGGTGCATAGAGGAGCAGGCAGCAGTTGGGCTGGTTAGGGGTTTGAAGCCTGCCCCCCACCTCTTAAATAATTTCTAAGATTCGTTGCCTCTTTGGGATGTCGTTCACTGCTTTTATGCTTTTCATATTTTATTTGTACACTGCCCAGAGTCCCTTTTGGAGGGAGGTGTGTGTGTGTGCGTGTGTGTGTGTATGAGAAGAGAGAAAGAAAGAGGGAGAAAGAGGAGAGAAAGAAATAGAAGAGAGGAGGAGATTAAAAAAGAAAGGAGGGAAAAATGAAAGAAAAAAGAGAAAGGGAAAGGAGAGAAAAGAGAGAAAGGAAAGGAGATAAAAAGGAAGAAATAGAAGAGAGAGAGAGAGAGATTAAAAAGGGAGGGAAAATGAAAGAAAGAAAAAAGAAAGGGAAAGGAGAGAAAAGAGAGAAAGGAAAGGAGAGGAAAAGAAATAGAAGAGAGAAGAGAGAGAGGAGATTAAAAAGAAAGGAGGGAAAAATGAAAGAAAGAAAAAGAAATGGAAAGGAGAGAAAAGAGAGACAAAGGAAAGGAGATAAAAAGAAAGAAATAGATGAGGGAGAGAGAGAGAGGTAAAGAAAAATGAGGAAGGAAGGAAAAAGAATGAAAGAGAAAGCAAGAAAGAGAAAGAAAAGAGAAAGGATAGGCGAGAAAAAGAAGAAATGGAAGAGAGAAAGGAGAAAAGAGAGAAAGAGGATGAAAGCAAAAGGGAGATAAAGAAAAAAGAAAGGAATGAAGACGAATGGAAAAAAGAGAGAGAGAGAGAGAGAGAGAGAGAGAGAGAGAGAGAGAGAAGAGAAGAAAAGGCACCCATAAAAACGGTGACACTTGATAATCAACGATCAGTTAAGGAGACCCAGAACTTGCCTGAGCAGGGGTTGGACTAGAAGACCTCCAAGGTCTCTTCCAGCTCTATTTTGATTGATTGATTGAGAAGCGACCCCCGTCCAAAGCAGACAAGCGAGTTGGGGGGGCAGCGCTGCTCGGTGGGGCAAGGAATGGGGGCAGGGCAGGAGGGCTCAGCCTTGGTCCGTCTATTCCTTTGCCCCCTCTCTTTCCGACCCCCAAAAAAACAGCCCGACGACCCTTCCTGGGGCTGGAAGAGGCAATTCCGGCCTTTGAGCCAGAGCCCCCCCCACTTTCCAATGCCTCTCCTAAAAAGCCCACCCCGCTTACCCTGTGGGGCCAAGTTTCTAGTCCCTAAGGTAAGCTACCCCTTCAGCTACCGATTGGCAAGACCGACGGACCCCCACGTGGGCAAACCAGCACTACGGACGAGCTCGGCTGGGCTTTTTTTTTCTTTTTTTTCTTCTTCCCTCTCTGGGTCCCTTGAGGGCATCCATACCACCCCGGAGGCCTTTTTTTTTTTTAGGGCACTCCCCTTCCTTGCAAAGCGGCGGAGGTGGTGGTGGGGGGGGAAAGAGAGAGACGGCGATGGGGTTTCGGAGCGGCTCTTTGGGGGGGACCCAGAACCGGATGTGTGAAGCGGGATTGAAGTGGTCTAGGGCAGGGGTCTCCAACTTAGGCCACTTTAAGACTTGTGGACTTCAACTCCCAGAATTCTCCAGCCAGCATAGCTGGCTGGAGAATTCTGGGAGTTGAAGTCCACAAGTCTTAAAGTGGCCGAGGTGGGAGACCTCTGGTCTAGGGTTTTCCTGCCTGAGCAGAGAGGGGTTGGACCAGAAGACCTCTTAGGGTCCCCTTCCGGCTGTATTCTGGCTGATTTGACTTGAGTCGGGGGTCGCCTTTCCCATCCTTGTCCTGGAGGCCCCCCACACACACACCCCTCCCGCCCGCGCGCGACACGTGGCTTGCAAAGGTCGTGGGAAAGCAGAGACCTCGCCTCCAGCCGGGGTGGGGGGGTGGGGGGGACACAACCCCGACCCGGATCCCCGCCAGGCCCGGTTGGCACAACCCGCCAAGCCCCTTCCCAGGGTCTTGAGGGGGAGGGCCGCCCCCACCCCCGATCCGCCTCCGACGCCCCCGCCTCACCTGCCCGCCGCTGCCCGACCGGCTCAGCAGCATCAGGAGCAGCAGCAGCAGCTGCACCGGCGCCCCCGGAGGCGGCCGCGGCTCCCCCATCGGGCCACGCCGCCCCCTCCTCCTCCTCCTCCTCTTCCTCTTCCTCCGGGGCCAGCCGAGGCCGGCCCACCGCCCAACCCAGCCTTTGCCCTGCCCTGCCCTGCCCAGCCGGGGCGGAGTCGGGGCGGGCTTTCCCCCTCCGGCCGAACCCGATCGGGCCTTGCTGGACTGGAGTTTCCCAAAAAAATTTTAAAATAAATGCGAAGCGGCGGTGAAGATACAAAGAAAGTGAACGGAGAGTTGGGAAGGGACCTTGGAGGTCTTCTAGCCGAACCCGCTTGCTCGAGCAGGAGCAGCTTTCTAAAGCGGAAGGATTCCCGACCTGGGTGGGGGAAACCGGGAAGCCTTCAAGCAACGCGGCAAAGGGGAAGCGCGTTTATTCTGGGACCATTAATGAACGAGGGGGGTTTAATTAATCCGTGGGACGATTTGCCTCCGGAGGTTGCGGATGCTCCAACACTGGAACGTTTTACCAAGAGGTTGGATGACCCTTTGTCGGAAGGGCTGTAGGGTTTTTCCTGCCCAAGCAGGGGGTTGGACTAGACCACCTCCAAGGTCCCTTCCAACTTCTATTCTCCTTCCTTCTCTATTCCATGCCATTCTATTCTAATTCTATTCTGTTCTAATTCTATTCCATTCCATTCTTTCTAATTCTATTCTAATTCTATTCTATTCCATTCTATTCTTTCTAATTCTATTCTATTCCATTCCATTCTAATTCTATTCCATTCTATTCTTTCTAATTCTATTCTATTCTAATTCTATTCCATGCCATTCTATTCTTTCTAATTCTATCCCATTCTATTCTTTCTAATTCTATTCTAATTCTATTCTATTCCATTCTATTCTTTCTCATTCTATTCTATTCTAATTCTATTCCATTCTATTCTTTCTAATTTAATTCTATTCTATTCCATTCTAATTCTATTCTAATTCTATTCCATGCCATTCTATTCTTTCTAATTCTATTCTATTCTTTCTAATTCTATTCTAATTCTATTCTATTCCATTCTATTCTATTCTAATTCTATTCCATGCCATTCCATTCTAATTCTATTCTAATTCTATTCCATGCCATTCTATTCTTTCTAATTCTATTCTATTCCATTCTATTCCATTCTATTCTAATTCTATTCTATCCCATTCCATTCATTCTTTCTAATTCTATTCTATTCTAATTCTATTCTATTCTGTTCTGTTCTATCCTATTCATTCTAATTCAGTGACAATTCCTAGTCGCCATGATGAGAAAAAAACGACAGGGAGGCTCTGGAACAGAAGCCTCCAAACTTGGCAACAAGTGTTAAAAAGTTCCCATCTCCACAACTCTTCTTGGGGACCTTCCTGGAATGAAAACGTGCAGCTGGAACAGCTGTTTTCCTAGGGGGTCTTTAGGGGGGGTCTTCCAGCCCAGGATCCTCCCTGCCTGGAGCTCTTCACCTTTGGATCCCTGAAACGTTTTCAGAAGGAAAATAATAACAATAATAATTAAAAAAAGACTATGGGGTCCTTGGTGCTGTCTGAGCTGGGTGGTTTCCTTGCAGACGTTTCACGACCCAACTAGGTAACGTCATCACTGCTGGGAGGGAGGGGTTTGTGGGGGTGTGTGGAGGATTGTAGGGTCCTTTGATGTTCTCTCTTGGTGGTTTTCCTGCAGACATTTCATAACCAAACTAGGAAACGCCATCAGAAAAGGGAGGAACGGCAGCATGGGGAGATCCTTGGTGCCGTCTGAGCTGGGTGGTTTTCTTGCAGACGTTTCATGACCCAACTAGGTTACATCGTCAGTGCTAGAATGGAAGGGGGTTGTGGAGTGGAAGAGGAGAAAAGGAAGAGGAGGAGGAAGATCGTGGGGTCTCTATTGCTTCTCTGAGCTTCCTTGTTTTCTTGCGGACGTTTCGTGACCCAACCAGGGAACATCATCAGTGCTCGAAGGGGGGTGGGGTTTGTAGAGAAGAGGAGGAAGAAGAGGACTGTGGGGTCCTTGGTGCTCTCTGAGCTGGGTTGTTTTCTTGCAGATGTTTCATGACCCAACTAGGTAATACCATCAGAGAAGGAAGGAAGGAAGGAAGGAAGGAAGGAAGGAAGGAAGGAAGGAAGGAAGGAAGGAAGGAAGGAAGGAAGGAAGGAAGGAAGGAAGAAGATAATTGGGTCCTCGGTGCTCTGAGCTGGGTGGTTTTCTTGCAGACATTTCAAGACCCAACTAGGTAACACCATCAGGGAAGGAAGGAAGGAAGGAAGGAAGGAAGGAAGGAAGGAAGGAAGGAAGGAAGGAAGGAAGGAAGGAAGGAAGGAAGGGGAAGATAGTTGGGTCCTCGGTGCTCTCTGAGCTGGGTTGTTTCCTTGCAGACGTTTCATGACCCAGCTAGGTAACATCATCAGGGAAGGAAGGAAGGAAGGAAGGAAGGAAGGAAGGAAGGAAGGAAGGAAGAAGGGAGGAGGGAGAGGAAGGAAGGAAGGAAGAAGGAAGGAAGGAAGGAAAGAAAGAAAGAAAAAGAAAGAAAGAAAGAAAGAAAGAAAGAAAGAAAGAAAGAAAGAAAGAAAGAAAGAAAGAAAGGGAAGATAGTTGGGTCCTTGGTGCTCTCTGAGCTGGGTGGTTTTCTTGCAGACATTTCATGACCAAACTAGGTAACATCATCAGTGCTAGAAGGAAGGAAGGAAGGAAGGAAGGAAGGAAGGAAGGAAGGAAGGAAGGAAGGAAAGAAAGAAAGAAAGAAAGAAAGAAAGAAAGAAAGAAAGAAAGAAAGAAAGAAAGAAAGAAAGAAAGAAAGAAAGAAAGAAAGAGAAGATAGTTGGGTCCTCGGTGCTCTCCGAGCTGGGTTGTTTCCTTGCAGACGTTTCATGACCCAACTAGGGAACATCATCACTGCTGAAAGGGAGCCATGTTTGATCTGCTGCCTTATTGTAATCTAGGAGGGGAGGCTGTTTTCTTCTTGGTGTATCCTCGATTAGGCTGCTCTTTACTTTCAAGCCACTTTCAAACCACTCTCAAACAAACCAAGACCAAACCCCCACCCCCTACTAGAACATAATGCTGTTGCCTAGTTGGGTCATGAACGTCTGCAGGGAAACCCCCCAGCTTGGGGAGCCAGGGAATCGCTGCGCGAGGCAGGCCAAAAGGGAGCTCCCAATTCAAACCAAGCAGAGGTGGAAAAAAACCCGCTTTACGCCCCGATTCCGAAAACTTGGGTCTCAGAAAAATCTTAAAGTTACGTGGCTAACTGGCCTCCCCGACGAAAAACCGCCCGGCGCGGGAGAAAGGCCGTCTCGTAACGGGCGTCGGAAAAGAGCACTTACCGACAAGCTGCGTTTGCCTCCCTGCTCTGCGAGTCTCAGAAAAAAAGCACAAAGCTCACGGAAGATGTTTTTTTGGGGGACACCCTTCCAAGAGAACCCCTTCTCGACTCCTTTCCGCACACCAAGAGCCGCGCACCGCGCCCAACACTTAAGACCAAGGCAGCCCGGGTGGAGTTTTGGCAAATTGTTTTTACTTAAAAGATTAATTTTATGGAGAGGCTGGCACAGGTGGATGTACATGGCGGGGGCGGGGGTGAGGGGGGAAGGCAAATGGCTCCCAACACGAATCTCCCCTGGCGACGAGAAAAAAAAACCCCGTCCGACGTCCGCCTCTCTTTCGCTGTCCGAAAGCAAGCAAAGCTTTTCTCTTTTTGAGCGGTGGGGCGGTCGGGTGGGTATGTCCAGAGGCAAGTCCTGGGTTGTTGTCGTTGTCGGGTGGGCATGTCCAGAGTGCAAGTCCTGGGTTGTCGTCGTTGTCGTCGGTGGGAGCTGTTGCCCGCATCCTCGAATAAACCAAAGTTGTGTCCCAGGAGGAGGAAAAACTTGTCGAGATGCCCACCCGGGCCGGGCTGAGCAGATCACCCAGGGAAGCTGACGGGGGGGGAGTTGGTTGAGGACGATGGGTGCGGGGCTTACTGCCCTCCCCTCCTCCTTGCAAGCGGGTTCATTGGCTGAACGGAACCCCCCCTCCCCAGCCCACCCCCCAAAAAAAGAAGAGAGCTCAAAAACAATCCCAGGACTTAGATCCAGACCGGTCAAGCCAGAAAAGGGGGGGACGGGGGCTGCTCTGTGGCTCCCACTCAGCCCTCCTCCACGTTGGCGACTACAGCTGTGTCCGATTCAGGTGTGTGTGTGTGTGTGTGTGCGTGTGTGTGTCTCTCCTGTCCCCCCTCCGTCTCTTTTTCAAGCCAGGCTCCAGGACCCCCCTCTTTCTGCTCCCCAGTCAGAAGCCGAAATGAGAAGCAGGTGGGGAGGTGGAAGATGTAGCCGAACCGAAGGACCTGGAGTGGTGTGTGTGTGTATGTTGTCTGTGTGTGTGTGTGCGTGTGTGTTCTTTTTTAATTTAGCTAAATTAAAAGTCACACCGATTTTTTAAAAAAAGAAAGAAAGAAAGAAAGAAAGTGTGACACACACGAGAGTATATTCTTCTATACAGGTGTGTCACTTTGACGTCTCTGAGCCCTATAGGTGTGTTAAAAGGCAAATCCTATAGTTAGTAGCTAGTGTTGGCTTTTATTTTATTTTTTTTTAAAGTGTGCAAGGAAAATAATGTACAACAGAACGCCGGGTGGGGCAGCAGCTGGTAGCGATTCGAACCGACTGCTCCCGTGGGCGCCCACAGCGGGACCGCTTTCCCAGCCATGGCACGGAGGGTACCTTCCCCCCCCCCTCCGACCCTGAGGACATCTACCTTCTGGGGCCCCACAACGGGCCCCCATGTGGCTCCTCGGAGACCGAGTCGCCACAGAAGCCGAGGTGCCCGCTCGCCGCAGGCTTGGCGAGGACTGGCCCTCGCTCGCACGCACGCAACGCCTCGCCCGCGACCGACGTCTCCAGCAGCCGGGAGTCCCCGTGGCAAGTCAAAACCCCTACAAATGTTTGCGGTTGGACGTGTAAACGAGGGGGGGGGGGAAAAGAATAATAATAATAATTATAATAATAAATGCGGCAAGCCCAATAAAAACTGGCAAAACGTAGTGTCAGGAGCAGAGACTCCCGGTCTCTTGGCGGTGGCGGTATTAAAGGCGGGGTGGGGTGGCGACTTTATGGCATCGTTCACAAGAACCTCTGGCATCCGGTTGTGGTTTGGCGGTGGATCGGAACGATTTGGGCGGAGAGCAGGCGCGCCGGCTGGGAATGGGGGACCTGGCAATGGTGTTCTGAGACTGAACTTGGGGGAGATGTCACAGTTATTAAGCCACACACCTCCCACACCGAAAAAGAGGCTCTCTTGCCCACCCAACCACCCCCCGGGCTTCTCGTACACATGCTCACTCGCACGCCACCCAGCCCCTGGGGCCGAGCTGCACAAAGGGGGTTCGAGCAGGTGCATTTTACTAGTGCAGTTCTGTCCAAGCCGTCGCGGGGATTCTCCAGGCTGCGCGTCGTAGTGCAACAGAAGACGCGCAGGCGGACGCGGTCCTGGGGTGGGGGAGTGGAGGTGGGGCGCACATGCGCCATCGCGGCCTCTCCCGATGGGCAAGGTTCTGGGGAGCTGCTTTCCCTCGGAGAGGTGTTGGAGGGGGCGGCTGAACCGACACGAAAAGGAAAGGCGCCGGGACTCCAGGCCCCACCGGGCAAAGTTACCCGCGGAGCTAAAGCGGGTGGGGGGGAAACCCTCTCGCCTTCCTTGAGCTGGAGAGAAGGCGGGGACCCTGCTCTCCCCACAGCCCCGAGGGGGTGTGTGTGTGGGGGTGGGGGTGAGGCATTGCCACCCCTTCTGCCTTGCACGGAGCTTCCTTAAAGCCGGTGCTATGTCAGGCGAGAGAGAGAGAGAGAGAGAGCGCCACGCTACAGCCAAATACTACGACATTCCAGATAGCAAACGCGGAACGCAAGACTTGCCGCGCGCGAGAGACGGGCCCCGCTGAACGGCAGCCCCCCCCCTTCCCTTCCCCAAGCCTGCGCTGCCGGGGACCGGTTCCTGGGGGGTGGGGTGGTGGTGGTAGGGGAGGTGGAGAAGAGGCCTTGTTGGCAGTTCCTGCGGGCGGGCAGACGGCGCCGGCGGGGTGGCCCAGCCCGTAAAAAAGGGGGGGCACCGAACGGAAGGTATTATGTGTAAGACATGTGTGACCCATTGGAGATTTGCGAGGTGACGCTGGCGCTGCGGCTCATGCCCGGCTCTGTCCGTCCCCCGGAAGGCGTCCGCCTCAGGGCCTGGGGGCTGTTACGGACCCCGAGCGAGCCGCCCCGTGGCACTGCCTGCAGGGGCCCCGAAGGGTGTCCCCACGGCTGGGGGCCCCCTGGCATGGGATGGCCCCAGGCCTGTGGCTGGCTTGCCATGGGGTGGCCCCAGGGAGGGCCCGGACCTCCCGAAGGGTGGTGGGACCAGCTGGAGGCTCCGGGGTAGCTGTGGCTGAAGGCCTCGGGGGAGAGATTGGAGAGCAACATGTTGCCGAAGCCCAGGCGCATGCTCTCCGAATCAAAGGCCTCGATTTCCCGCGCCTGGCGCTCCAGCAGGCCTCGGATCCGCTCCGTGCGCTCGTTCTGCAGAGCCAACATCTCTTCCTCGATCTGGACAAAGGGGGGGAAATAAAATAACATTGGGAAAGAAAGAAAGGAAGGGGTGGGTGGGGGAATGTTACCCAGAGGCCAAACTCAAAACGTTTCTTGAGGGGCTCCGGAGCCTCCCCGATTTTCCCCTCCGGGGTTAAGGTAGCAGGGCTCCCTCCCCCCACCCCCTTTGGGCTGTGGCTCTTTCGTGCGCAAGCTGAAAGGCATCATGCATTCACAGCCGTGGGAAACCCTCCGGGCTGCTCCGCCCGGCTTTGCCCTCGAATGGAGGGGTCAGCCACCCGCGGGCTCCGGAGCCTCGTGCGGCCCTTTTAGGGCCCTCTGCTGGGGTTCCCTGTCGGGTGATCCCACCACTAGCCTAGCCCTCCCCTCTCCATCACTCCTCGCTTGGCCTGAGAAGGTAAAACACACACACACACACACGAGAGGGAGGGAGGGGACAGAGAAAGAGAGACCCACAGAAAACAACACAGGAGCCACAAAACCAGGGTAGACGTGGCGGCGGGGTGGTGGTGTCGTGTGCCATGTGACTGATCGGCAACGTCCGCCAGAGTTTTGCGGCTCCTGGTGTTTTCTTTCCAGGGGGAAAACGGGTCCAAGTGGCTCTTGGGAGTCTGTTGGAGGTTGCAGACCCCTGCCCTAGAAAGACGGGAGGAGAAGGGCGGGGGGCGCAGGACCAACATCCTCGGGAGGGGAAGGATTTACAGAGTTCAAGGAGTAGCCGGGAATAGCAGTTTGATTGCTGACCGTTCAAAAG
The DNA here is from genome assembly GCF_049901715.1 of Pseudonaja textilis. NCBI lineage: Eukaryota > Metazoa > Chordata > Lepidosauria > Squamata > Elapidae > Pseudonaja > Pseudonaja textilis. The sequence continues at coordinate 1,929,333 of NC_141990.1, read as the reverse complement.
TTACAACAGTGCTGGAAAAAGTGACTTATCACCTTCCCTAACCCTGACCCAATCTTATTATTTATGAATTTATTTGTCATTACACTCGCAAGCGGGTGCAATAGTTCAAAGAGCTGATGTCCCGGATGAGAGGAGTCATTCAATATATTAATATATTATTACACGGTGTGACCTGCCAGAGTATGTTCACGAACAGGAATCGAGAATAGCAACTAAGTCAGCCAGTGAGAGCTGTTTGGAAACTGAAACTAGAAGTCGCCCCGGTGTGGCTCGATAATAAGCTCTGCAACTCTGCGAAGCTCTGAGTCTGTCTATTGAAAACGAAACCGCTTCTCTCCTCTTGCCTGTCTGCTGAACTAAAGCGAAAGAGAAACTAGCTTGCTTGCTTGCTGAAGACTGGAGCTCTGCTCTGAAGTTACTTGCAACGTGTTTCCGTCTGAGTTTGCTCCGTGTCGGAGAAATCTACAACTGGTTTGTAAAAATTGACTTATTATGTTTATAGAGATGTTAAATGAAGCATCAGCCACCTGTGTTTGTTTTTCTGGCGCTGAATTAACACTGCAAAAAAACTCTGGACATGACACACCGGCCCTGCAAACCTATCATACTATGTTGACATGAAGTTATTTTCCGTTCAGGAGTCTGACAGCCACGGGTAGAAACTGTTCTTTGGCCTGTTGATGCGGCTGGCTCTGCTTCTCTGTCTCCCACCCGATGGTAGGAAAGTGAAAGAGGGCTGACGGGTGTGTGTGTGTGTGTGTGTGTGTGTGAGTCGTCCCTGAGGATTTTCCTCGCTCTTCTAAGGCAGCGAGTCCTAGTGAGGTTGTTAGGGATAACAAGGTTACCTAACGTAGTTTGGGTAAAATAATATACATAAACTATGATAGTAAGTTTAAGTGTGTGTCACTTGAAACTGCAAAGCATGGAATTTTGGGGTGCGGTTGTGAAACCGCCATAAGAGGGAGAAAGAGAACCTGCTGGATTGCTGACGATTGCTGGTTTGATGGATTGATGGTTTGTTAACTGCATGTTTATCCCTACTGCTGAGTTGCTGAACGTCGAAGGAAGAAAAGAGGTTTGACTTCTTCATATCTCTACTGCAAGGAGATATATTATTGGACAGATATTTGTAAGTTTACTGACCTCTTTTTCCACACTGGACTTTGCAACTGAATAATCCTGGACGGACTGAACTAGTGAATGATATATGGACTGTTTGACTATGCTATAACTCTTACTGGAATAAACTATTTAACTAGCACAGTATATCTGTTTTACTGAGCGTAAGTTACAAAAAACGTTTATCTCACATATTTTGCCTGCCTGCCTGACTGCCGTGCAGATTCTGCTAGAGGCCATCTAGCAGTGTCGGGGAACAGCCCACGATGCTGTGGGCTGTGCTCACCACCCTCTGTCGTGTCTTTCTATCCCTGGCTGTCGAGCAAGCGTACCGTACCGTTACGCAATACGGGAGGACGCTTTCTCTTGTGGACCAGAAAAAAGGTGGTGATGGGTGCGAAAAACGGTCCCAGGTCACTTATTTTCAGTGCTCTTGTAATTTTGAACAGTCGCTAAGGGAACTGCTGTACGCTGAGGACTTAACCTGTATTTGCGGAGGGCGGAAGGCGAATTTTAAAGGAGGGGAATTGCCAGGAAGTTCTGGTCACCCGGACTGACCCAACCTCTCGGACCGGCTGTAGCTCTTCCCCAGAGGAGGAGAATTTGGCCCCAAAGGGGTAGAAGGGAGACCCCCCGCCCCACCCCGTACCTTCTGTTCCAGGATAGCCCTCCGCAGGGAGACCCTCTGCTCCAGTTCACGCATCTCCCGGTCGTGCTGGGCCTCGGCCTGCATCTTGATTTTGCTCTGGTAGGCGTTGAGCAGCTCCAGTTCCTGCTGTAGTTGCATTTTCAAGACCTGGCACTCCGCTTCCTGGGCTTCGTCCAGACGCAGCTGAGACACAAGAAGGGGAGGGGGGCGCGTGCATGTGACGGGTTTGCTCCAGAGGGATCGGCCTGTTGTGGTTCGCCGGAAGACGGCGCGGACGGCAGCGGAATCGGACAGTGGGGAAGAACGGGACCAGTCTGGGAGTTCTGGAGAGGACTCGACGAGGGTCCCGCGTCCGACGCAGAGATGGGGCCAGGACCATCTGGGAGTGGGGTGCTGACTCCGGAGTCTGGCAACAGCAAGGCAGAGGAATAAAGGGAGCCTGTTCCCCATGGGCGTGTGCGCAGAGCTGCTAGAAGGCGAGAGCAGCTGAGACAAAAGGGGCGACTTGGGAGTAAGGCTGGGAGATGATTGCCTCTCCCCTAAGGGATAAAGGACAGACAAAGGTCAATAAACCTTTGCAGGAAGCAAAGTCGTTTGCTCTGCTTGGATTAATCCTCGAAGCTCTGTACTTCGGTTGTTTTTTTTATAATTCATTTGGCCCTCTAGCTGTTGGCAGCGATTCAAAGGAGAGAAAGGTGGGTGCTTATCTCGAGGAACTATTTGGGACTCATTACAGGCTGGGAAGGAACATAATTCCCAGCGTTGAAATAAAACGAGAGTTGTTTGGACTAAACGTGTGCTTAATTACGGTCTCGGGAAGCCTTGGTCAGAACACTGCTCAACCTTGGCCCCTTTCAGATAGAGGGGTTCCGACTCCCAGAATACCCCACAGCCAGCATGCTTTAAGAAGGATCGCTGGTGATATTCAGCCGGTTTGCACCCGTTCAATAGAATCGGTAGCTAACTTTTTGGTCGGTTCAGCAAACCGGCTAAAGCCTTGCCTCCCAGCCACTCCTTGCCTCTCCCAGGCCCTCCTCACCGGGCAGCTCATCTGGACGGCCAGCGGCTCACCTGAGCTTACTAGAGCCACTTTGTGCCATAACATCACCCGAGGGGAGCAGGAGCAAAGAGGCTCCCTCCCTCCCTTTTCTCTGAGCCTGCACCGTTCAAGGCATTCCTTTTCCTTTTCGGAGTCCGAGCCTCCATATGACTACCGCCACGGGGTACCAGCAGCCACAGTGGAGCTACCCCAGGAGGTTCAGGCAGGGCTAGTACTCCTGTCCCTCTCTGACCCTCCTCGACTCCCTCTTTTCGGTCTCTGCTGGCCCCTCTGGCAGCGGCAGGGAATAGGGCATTTCCCAGCAGCTGGGGGGGAGAGGGAGAAGGGGGCAGCCATTAGCAGAGAGGGGAGAGTGCGAGGTTGGTGCTTCAGGGACGAGTGGCCAGGAAGCGTCTGTGTCTGGTTCACCGGGCATCTCTTTAGCCAGTTTTAAATTATTTGAATCCCACCACTGAGAAGAGTGGACTTCCACTCCCAGAATCCCCAGCCAGCCTCCTTTAAGAAGGGTGGGCTTTCACTCCCAGAATCCCCCAGCCAGCCTGCTTGAAGAGGGGTGGGCTTCCACTCCCAGAATCCCGCAACCAGCCTGCTTTAAGAGGGGAGGACTTCCACTCCCAGAATCCCCCAGCCAGCCTGCTTTAAGAGGGGAGGACTTCCACTCCCAGAATCCCCCAGCCAGCCTGCTTTAAGAGGGTGGGCTTCCACTCCCAGAATCCCCCAGCCAGCCTGCTTTAAGAGGGGAGGACTTCCACTCTCAGAATCCCCAGCCAGCTTGCTTTAAGAGGAGGACTTCCACTCCCAGAATCCCCAGCCAGCCTGCTTAAAGAGGGGTGGGCTTCCACTCCCAGAATCCCTCAGCCAGCCTGCTTTAAGAGGGGAGGACTTCCACTCTCAGAATCCCCAGCCAGCTTGCTTTAAGAGGGGAGGGCTTCCACTCCCAGAATCCCCAGCCAGCCTTCTTTAAGAGGGAGGACTTCCACTCCCAGAATCCCCAGCCAGCCTGCTTTAAGAGGGGAGGGCTTCCACTCCCAGAATCCCCCAGCCAGCGAGACTTAAGAGGGGTGGATTTCCACTCCCAGAATCCCCCAGCCAGCCTGCTTTAAAAGGGGAGGACTTCCACTCCCAGAATCCCCCAGCCAGCCTGCTTTAAGAGGGGAGGACTTCCACTCCCAGAATCCCCCAGCCAGGATGCTTTAAGAGGGGTGGGCTTCCACTCCCAGAACTCCCCAATTGGGAAATTCTTAAAGGGGCCAAGGTTGAGAAAGGCTGCCCCAGAGACCCCGCTAGAACTGCCCCCCCCCTCCCCCAGTCAAGAATCCTCACCGCTTGCGTGGAGAGCATCTCGTTGATGCTGTGGTCGTACTGCTCGGCCAGGATGGCCAACTTGCGGGTCTGCTCCTCCTTCAGCCGCTTCAGCACGGCCTTGTGCTCGCTCTTGGGCGTGGTCTCCAGCAGGTGGTTCCGCAGGGCCTTGTACTGCCGGGTCTGGATCTTGCAGGTGTCCTGGAACTGTTTCTTGATCTGAAGCTCCTTGGACTGGGAGGGCAGGCAGAGAAAAGAGACAGGGGGGCTCAGGAAGGCAGAGGGCACAGGGGGGCATCCCTGCCCACCAAGGATGGAGGTTCCCCCAGTGGTGCGGGAGAGCGTCCCCCTGCCTCATGCCTTAGTGGACAACCAGCGATATAGGAGCCAGCCGGGTGCAGCAGCAGCAGCCAAAAAAGCCAACACAGTTCTAGGCTGCGTTAACAGAGGGGTACAATCGAGATCAAGGGAGGTACTAATACCACTTGAGTAAGGCCACACCTAGAGTCCTGCATCCAGTTTTGGTCACCACACTATAAAAAAAGATGTTGAGACTCTAGAAAAAGTGCAGAGAAGAGCAACCAGGATGATGAGGGGACTGGAGGCTAAAACATACGATGGACGGTTGCAGGAACTGGGCCTGGCTGGTCTAGGGAAGAGAAGGACCAGGGGAGGCAGGTTGGCAGCCTTCCAGTATCTGAGGGAGCGGTTGCCACAGAGAGGAGGAATGGGTCAAGCTATTCTCCAAAGCGAAAGAAAAGAAAGAAAGAAAGAAAGAAAGAAAGAAAGAAAGAAAGAAAGAAAGAAAGAAAGAAAAGAAAGAAAGAAAGAAAGAAAGAAAGAAAGAAAGAAAGAGGAAGAAAAGAAAGGAAGAAAGAAGGAAGGAAGAAAAGGAAAGAAGGAAGGAAAAGAAAAGGTAAGGTAGGTAGGTAGGTAGAAGGAAGGAAGGAAGGTAGGAAGGAAGGAAGGAAGGAAGGAAGGAAGACAGGTAGGAAGGAAGGAAGATAGGTGTGGTAGGTAGGTAGGAAGGAAGGATAGGAAGATAGATAGGTAGGAAGGAGAGATAGGAAGGAAGGAAGGAAGGAAGGAAGGAAGGGAGGAAGATAGGTAGAAAGGTAGGAAGGAAGGAGGAGGGAAGGAAGGAAGGAAGATAGGTAGAAAGGAAGGAAGACAGGAAGGAAGGAAGGAAGGAAGGAAGGAAGGAAAAGACATCTGAGCAAACTATGGATGGACAGAAGACATGTGCCAGTTTAAGGAAAAGAAGCTGTCCTCGGCTTGGAGGGGTTGGACTGGATGACCTACAAGGCCCCATCCAACTCTGTCAATCTGTTCAAACTCCCGTGCTCCCGAGGGAGCCCGCGACACCCCTCCCAGCCCCCTTCCCCCCGCCCCCGAAAGGTACCTTCAGGCTCTTGGGCTGCTGCCGGACCTCCATGACGTGCTTCCGCCGCAGCTCCCTCTCCCGCCGTTTGTTGTACTCCAGCTGGTTGGTCAGCTCGGTCTGGTGCTGCAGCCGAATGAGTTCGCAGCGCATCTTCTGGATGGTGCTGAGGTGCCGGAACTCCAGCTCTTGCATGGACTCGTGCTGGCGCAGCAGCATGGCGTGCTCCAGGTCCTTCTGGGTCTGCCTCTTGTTCAGCTCCTGGGTGGGAGGAAGGGGGCGCTCAGGAGGGGCTTCTTGGTGCCAGGAAGTGGGGTGCAGAAGGAGAGGAGGCCGGCAAGAGAGCCCAGGGATTTGCCTGGCTGGCTGAGAGGAGGAGGAGGAAGAAGGGGAAGAAGGAAGAAGAAGAAGAAGAAGAAGGAGGAGGAGGAGGGAGAAGAAGAAAGAAGAAGAAGAAGAAGAAGAAGAAGAAGAAGAAGAAGAAGAAGAAGAAGAAGAAGAAGAAGAGAGAAGAAGAAGAAGAAGAAGAAGAAGAAGAAGAAGAAGAAGAAGAAGAAGAAGGAGGAGGAGGAGAGGAGGAGAGAAGAAGGAGGAGGAGAGGGGAGGAGGAGGGAGGAGGAGGAGGAGAAGAAGAAGAAGAAGAAGAGAAGAAGAGGAGGAGGAGGAGGAGGAGGAGGAGGAGGAGGAGGAGGAGGAGGAGGGGAGGAGGAGTTCGGGATCCTTGGTGCTGTCTGAGCTTGACAGTTTCCCTACAGACATTTCATGACCCAACTAGGGAACATCATCAGTGCCAGCACCAGCACTAATGCCATTGAGGATGTTCCCTAGTTTGGGTCATGAAACATTTTGCAAGAAAACCAGCCAGCTCAGGGAGCACCCAGGACCGAACATTTCAACCCAGAGCGACACGTTGCTAACTTCGAACTGCCCAGAGTCCTTTAAGGAGAGTGGTCCTCGACCCTCCGCCCACGGCCTGGTGCAGGACTGCGCAATCCGTTCGCAACTGGGCCGCAGAAGTGGTGGATGAAGGCACGTGTGCAGGTGTATTTTGTGCAGGCACAAAACCGCCCCTTCTTCCTGCCCCCCCTCCGCCCCCCCGCTGGTCTGCTAAGCTGGGAAGGTTGGGGGCCGCTGCTTTCGGAGAGATGGGTGATATAGGAATGTGATGAAGGAAGGAAGGAAAAGAGAGAGGGAGAGAGAGAGAGAAGGAAAATAAAGGAAAAGAGAAAGAAAGAAGGAAAAAGAAAGAAAGAGCGAGGGGAGGGAGGAAAGAAGGAAAGGAAGAATAGGGAAGAAAATAAAGGAAAAAGAAAAGAAAGAAGGAAGGAAGAAAAGAAAGGAAAGAAAGGAGAGAAAGGAAAGAAAGGAGAGAAAAGGAAAGAAAGAAAAAGAGGGAAAGAAAGAAAGGAAAGAAAATAAAGGAAAAGAGAAAGAAAGAAAGAGAAAGAGAAGAAAAGAAAAGAGAGGGAGGAAAGAAAGAAGGAAGGAAAAAGGGAGAAAAAAAGGAAGGAAAATAAAGGAAAAAGAAAGAAAAAGAAAAGAAAAGAAAAGAAAAGAAAAGAAAAAAAAGAAGGAAAGAAAGGGAGGGAAAAAGAAAGGAAAGAAAGAAAGAAAAGAAAGAAAGAAAGGAAGGAAAGAAAGGAAGGGAAAGAAGGAAAAAGAAAGAGGGAGGAAAGAAAGAAGGAAGGAAAGAAGGGGAGGAAATAAAGAAAAGAAAGGAAAAAAGAAAAAGAAAGAAGGAAGGAAAAAAGAGGGGAGAAGAAAGGGAAGGAAAAGAAAGGAAGGAAGAAAGAAAGAAAGAAAGATAAAGAAAGGAAGGAAGGAAGGAAGGAAGGAAGGAAGGAAGGAAGGAAGGAGAAGAAAGAAAGAAAGAAAGAAAGAAAGAAGAAAGAAAGAAAGAAAGAAAGAAAGAAAGAAAGAAAGAAAGAAAGAAAGAAAGAAAGAAAGGAGGGAGGGAGGGACTGAGGACCCTGCTCCATCCTAGCTTCAAACAGTCACTAAGTAGATCTCTTGAGGCCGGCCGTAACTCTGGAGGAGGGGGGTCCTAAGCGACCGGGCATTAAGTCAAGGATGGTGCCTCCTCTCTTCCGAACCTGCAGGGCATCCGAGAGCGCCCAGGACGACCCACTCCGCGGGGATCCCGTGCTCACCTCCCGGACCAGGTCCTGCTCCAGATTATGGCGGGCCAGCAGCATCCTCCTCTTGAACCGCCGGCACTCCAGCTCCAGGTATTGCCTCTGGCGCCGCAGCAGGTTGGCCTCTTCCTCGGCCTGGAAGTGCTGGATGTTCTCCTTCTGCTTGGACAGCCACTCCTGCTTCTCCTTCTTGGGGTGCTCTGGTTCTCGTTCAGTTCCTGGGGATCCAAAGGAGAGCGAGGAGTTCTGGGAGTTGAAGTCCAGGCATTTTGGGGGGGATGAGGGATTCTGGGAGCTGAAGTCCCCCGCGGGAGGTGGGTGGGAGGAGCTGGATTCCCAGGGAAGGGAGGGAGGGAAGGAAGGGGGGGGGGCTGCCTTTATTGCTTCACACCTACAGACAAAATCTTGCCAGAGTGAAGGCTACAATCTGCCTTTACAAAGGAGGAGGATTATCGTGCGTGAGAATGTTCTGACCCAAATCTGGTTCCAAGGAAACCAACACCAAACCGAGGTAACAGCAAAACCTTTTCATGATTCTTTACGAATTCCGTTCCTTCCCGGTTCAAAGGCTGTTTCGAACTCATGGTCTCTGATAAGAAGGACCCTTGCCAAGGCTGCCAAGAACACCGGATAAAGTTGCCAAGAAGTATTTCAAACACAAAAAAAGTCTCCAAACAAAAACTAAGAGAATCCGAACGTCCGCAAGGCTCGAGTGCAAAAACGACTTTGCTTCCTGCAAAGAACTCCCGATTCTCAGCTGGCTTTTATCCCTTTAAGGGAGGGGCCACTACCTTGCAGCCTTACTCCAGAGTTGCCCGTGCTGCTGCAGTTGCTCTTTCCTTCGAGCAGCCCTGTGTGCATACGCACAGGCTCCTTGGGGGCCTCTTCTTCACTGCTGCCAGCCTCCACAACCTCCGAAGGCAGCACTCCACTCCCTGATGGTCCTGGCCCCATCCCTGCATCCCACGCGGGCCCCTCATCTGAGTCCTCGCTCTCCGAGACCTCAGCCGTCCTCACCTGATGCTGGCAAAACGCAGCAGAGAGAAAGAGGCCGAAGACGGCGCCTCCCTAACAGTTCCCAGGCTGTTCTGCAAAGGCAGGCAGTCGACTTCACTCCGGCAAGAGTCTGTCTACAGGTGTGAAGCTTGGAAGCACTGCGTGGTTTGGGGGCCTGACAAGGAATGAATGAATGAAACTTCTCTCCCCCACAGCTCTTCCCCGTTACCTCTTTCAGCTGCTCTTTGCGGAGTTTGTACTCTCTCTTCTGGGATTCCAAAAAGCTGTTCAGCTCTTTCTTCTGTTGCGTCTGGATGTGCTGCTGAAACTTCTTCTCCTCGTTGGCCATCACTTTCGCCTGCGCCATATCAGGAGAGGAGAGCAAGAATGTTAGGAATATAACTCACCTAAACAGGTATTTGGGTTAGAAATACATAAACCAGGATAAACATTTTAAAACTGTAACTTTAAGAAAATGCAAAACTGTAATTAGGTGTGGTTTCTCAAACAGCCATAAGAGGGAGCCAGAAACCTGAGTTGTCTTAGTCTGAGTCTCAGAAGAGAGTGTGAGTAAGTCTCCGTTTCCTTCTGTTGGAAAGTATTGCTGTTCCTCCATTTCTTCTAATTGACTGATATTACTGGATTTGATGTAAGTCTGTTACTGAACTGTTTTTTGACACTGGACTTTGATATTTGGATTATCCCTGGGTTGAAAAAACTGACTGATTTACCTGTGAATGACTTTTGGACTGCTTATTTTGGACTTTGCTTAAACTTTCTGGAAGTAAAAACCAACATTTACTGTACAGTGTATCTGTGTGCTGTCTGTGTATTATTCCAACACTCCTCTCAAATACGTCTCCCTGTATGCGCTCATTCTCCTAACGGGGAATTACCTTAACAAAGAGGCTGAGTCTTTCTGGACCAACGACACCTTGGACATCCCGGGCCTAACCCAGCTTAGGCAGACCAGCACCCCAGCCACACCTCTACCCCACCTCCTCCCCAGCTGCCTTTCTTGCACCCAGTTCCCATATAATCTTAAGGAGGTCTTCTAGTCTAGCTCCCTATGGAAGCAGAAGTCCCTTTATCGTTCCAGACAAATGGTGGTCTGATCTCTTCTTGAAAAACTCCAGTGTTGGAGCACCCACAACTTCTGGTGGCAAAAAGTTCCACAGGTTAATTGTCCTCCCTGTTAGTAAGTTTCTCCTTAATCCCAGGTTGCGTCTCCCCTGGATCAGTTTCCATCCATGGTTTTTTTTGTCCTGCCCTCAGGGGATTTGGAGAATTATTTGACCCCCAATTCTTCTTTGGGGCAGCCCCTCAAATCCTGGAAGACTCCTATCGTGTCCCCCCCTGGTCCTCTTCAACGGGCTAGACATACCTAGCCTTCTTGGTGGTCTCTGAGCTTGGCTGTTTTCTTGCGGATGTTTGAAACTAGGTAACGTCGTCAGTGTAGTCCTGACGATGATGTTACCGAGCTGGGTTATGAAACGTCTGCGTGAAAGCTACCAAGTTCAGAGAACGTCGAGGACCCCACCGTCTTCCTCCCATTCCTCCCCTCCTCTCCGCAAACCCCGCTCCCTCTTTCTAACGCTGATAATGTTCCCTAGCTGGGTCATGAACTGTCTGTAAGAAAACCACCAAGCTCAGAGGACATCTAGGACCCCTCCTCATCCCCTCCACAAAACCAACCCCTCCCCTCTAGCGCTGATGATGGTTTGTGGAACATCTGCAAAAAAAAAACAAACCCACTCAGCTCAGCCTTAAGGACCCTTTATTTCAACCCTGAGCTACAAAATATTCTCCTTTTTTTTCCCATACCTGGCGCCCACGGAATTTAACCTCCAGTCCCCTAATCCTCTTTGTTGTTCTTCTCTGCCCTCTTTCTAGGGCAGGGGGGGTGTCTTCAAACGTGGCAAGTTTAAGGCTGGTGGACTTCAACTCCCAGAATTCCTCCTCCTCCAGTCATGTTAGCTCGGGAATTCTGGGAGTTGAAAGTCCACCAGTCTTAAACTTGCCAAGTTTGGAGACCCTTTGCTCTAGGGCCTCAAAATCTTTTCTGTATCGTGGTGAACCAGAACTGTCAGCGGTGGCTACACTCTGCCCCGGAAGAGAAGAAGCCTTCACACCAACCAGTGCCCCTCACCCAGAGGTGGTATTCAGCCAGTTTGGACCAGTTCTAGTGTACTGGTAGCAGAAATTTTGACTGGTTTGGAGAAGTGGCAAATACCACCTCTGGCTGGCCCCAACCGCTCACCCCCATTCTTACCTCTTCTATATTCTTGTTTTTTAGCTCAGCTGGTTCACGTGGCACAGTGAATTGCCACACCTCAGCTGAGCTAAAAAATAAATAAATGGACAGCTCCATAGCACTGATAAAGATAACAGATAATTAGAATTGGAAGGGACCTTGTAGGTCATCTAGTCCAATCCCCCTGCCCAAGTGGGAGACCCTACACCATTTCTGACTGAGGGAAGTCCAGTCTCTTCTTGGAAGCCTCCAGGGATGAAGCTCCCACAACTTCTGAGGGCAACTTCTGTTCCCTGGGTTGATTGTTCTCCCTGTCAAGAAAATTCCTCCTTATTTCCAGGTTGAATCTCTCCTTGTTCAGTTTCCATTCATTATTCCTTGTCTGGCCTTCAGGTGCTTTGGAAAATAGGTTGACCCCTTCCTCCTCCCTGTGGCAGCCCCTCAAATATTGGAAGATGCTCTCCTGTCTCCCCTGGTCCTTCTCTTCCCTAGACCAGCCAGGCCCAGTTCCTGCAACCGTTCGTTGTATGTTCGAGCCTCCAGTCCCCTCATCCTCCTGGTTGCTCTTCTCTGCACTTTTTCTAGAGTCTAGGCAAGAAAAACCCAAAGGACACCTATAATAGACGGGGTAAAACCAGGCTCAATAGCAGGAACTGGGAGGGGATCTTGGAGTCTTAGTGGACAACCAACTAAATAGGAGCCAGCAGTGTGCAGCAGCAGCCCAAAAAGCCAATGCAATCCTAAGTTGCATCAACAGAGGGAGGCTAAAACATACAATGGACGGTTATAGGAACTGGGCCTGGCTGGTCTAGGGAAGAGAAGGACCAGGGGAGACATGATAGCGGTCTTCCAATATTTGAGGGGCTGCCCCAGAGAGGAGGAAGGGGGTCAAGCTATCCAAAGGACCTGAAGGACAAGGAATAATGGATGGAAACTGACCAAGGAGAGATTCAACCTGGAAATAAGGAGAAACTTTCTGATAGTGAGAACAATCAACCGATGGAACAGAAGTTGCCTTTGGAAGTTGTGGGAGAGCCATCACTTAAGACTCTCAAGAAGAGATTGGACTGCCATTTGTCAGAAATGGTGTAGGGTCTCCCGCTTGGGCAGGGGGTTGGACTAGATGACCTACAAGGTCCCTTCCAACTGTTAACATCTTTTTTTTATAATGTGGTGACCAAAACTGGATGCAGGACTCTAGGTGTGGCCTTACTAAGGCTTTATAGAGTGGTATTAGTACCTCCCTTGATCTCAATTGTAACCCTCTGTTAATGCAATTTAGGATTGCATTGGCTTTTTTGGCTGCTGCTGCACAACATTGGCTCCTATTTAGCTGGTTGTCCACTAAGACTCTGAGATCCCTTGGAGAGGGCAGTATTGGAGCCCTTCGCACACACGAATGAAGCTTGCTGTCCGAACCCACCACCGCCCTCACCTCTTTCTCCATGGCTGCCTGGTGCTTCTTGACGAGTTTCTCCATCTCCGCCGCAAAATTGTTGCGCTGCGTTTCCAGGTCCTTGTCCAGGCGCAGGCGATGGTCATCCATCTCGGTCTTCAGCTTGTTCTCCAGGGCCATCAGCTGCTTCTGGTGCTGCCGCCTCATGCGCTTGTAGCCGGACATCTGTTCCCGCAGCTCTGAGTCCTGCTCATGTTCCTGCATCTGCCTGGTTACCTGTCGAGGACCAAAAAGGCCCCCGGGGGGGGAAGGGGGCATTTTCAGGCTGGGAAGACCCCTCTCCCTCCCCTTGCCCAAGTGTGATGACCCAAAGGGGCGTGGGACAAAAGCAACCAGGTCACAAAAGTAGGTAAAGTCCCTTTAATTCCTGCATCTTGGCCTCCAATGTCCAGTTATCATCGGCTGGAGAAAAAACTCTCACAAGAACAGTTTTTCAAGGGGAGAAATTCCGACGCCAGAACCCAGGTAAGACTTGACCGACCAGAATAATTTCACGCTTTGCTTAAAGCAACTTTGCCATGCGCAGTTTGCCCTTTTAAACAAGTCTTCCCAGCTGCAGCTCATGTAAGGAGATCAGGGCCCTTTCCTCCTCCGTAAGCCATGTTGCTCCCTTATCTGTTCCTCCCTGCGTGCCCTAGGATCCAGAAGGGGTGGGCCTGGGTCTTCCTCTGAGTGCCCATCCAACCTGTGCCCTTCCCCAGTTTCCTCCACAACCACCAGAGCCACACTCCCACTCCCTGTCAGCTGTTCCATCTCTCCCTCAGACTCCAACTGGGGCATGACACCAAAGCCTCAGCACAAAACCCAGGCCGGATGAGGAAACGGACCCCAAAAGTTCTTGGGGGGGACTGGCAGAGCAAGGAAAAATAGGCCTCCACTTACAACAGATTCAACTGCTAAGCAAGACAATTAAGTGAGTTGCGCCCCGTTTTACGACCATTTTTTTTTTTGGCCGCGGCTATTTTAAGCCATTCACGGCCGTTGTTCAATGAACCGTGCAGTCCTTAAGCAAATCTGGCTTCCCCGTTGACACTGCTTGTCAGAAGGACGCAAAAAGGGACCATATCTCAGGGACACTGCAACCGTCGTAAAGACGAGTCAGTTGCCAATGCCTTAAGTTTTGATCATGTGACCACAGGGACGCCGCGAGTGTCGCTAAGCATGACAAACAGGCATCGGTCACTTTTATTCGGTGCCCTTGTAACTCTGAACGGTCACCAAACAAACTGTTGTAAGTTGAGGACTACCTGTGATCCTGGCCACCCAAACTCTGGGAATCTTGCCCCTGACAAGGAGGGCAACAATGTCCCGGCCACTGCAGACCTCTACGCCTCTGTCCTCTCTGTTGCTCTCTGGTGAATGGTGGTTTGGAGGGTTGTTAAGCGATGGCCGTGGTCACGTCATCCAAATCCAGATGCTTGGCAACTGACTCATATTTACGACGGTCGCAGGGTCTCGGGGTTCACATGATCCCCCTTTGCGACCTTCTGACAAGCAAAGTCGATGGGGAGGCCAGATTCACTTAAAGACCATGTTACTAATTTATCGAACTGCACTGGTTCACTTAGCAAAGCTGGCAGGGAGAGTTGTCAAACGGGGCGTGTAACTCCCTTGACAAATTTCTCAGTTAGGAATGTAAATTTTGGGCTTAACTGTGGTTGTAAGTTGAGGACTGCCTGTAATAAAGACGGGAGAGAGCGAGAGAGATACAGAGATATAGAGATACAGAGAGATACAGAGAGAAATGAAATATATAGATGATACAGATACAGAGATGGATGGATAGATAGGTATTAGATAGATAGAGAGGTGGATGGATGGATGGATGGATGGATGGATGGATGTAGAGAGACAGACAATAGATTTTAGATACATAGACAGATTTTAGAAATAGACAGATTTTAGAAATAGATAATGATAAAATTTTAGAAACAGACAGATAAATATATAGATAGACAATAGACTTTAGATACATACAGATAGATGGATTTTAGAACTAGACAGATAGACAGATATAGATGGCAGATTTTAGATAGGCAAGAGACAGACAGATGTCACTGCTACAGAAACTCAACTGAAGATGGTTCTCTGGTCTAAAGGCCGAGTATCTTTTCCACTAGTTTTTAGAAAACTACCCCGTTTCCCTGAAAATAAAACCTAACCGGAAAATAAGCCCTAATGGGTCTTTTTGGAGCAAAAATTAATATGAGACCCGGTCTTATTTTGAGGGGAAACACGGCAGATGTGCAGCCAGGGGGTTGTTTGAAGGGCCCGCCCGCGCAGGGTCCCGGGGGTCAAGGGGAGAGGCCAAGTCCACCCACTCACCAGTGAAGCTGTGCGTATGGTAGCAAAGTGCTCTCGGTTGCGGTAGTGGGATCGGTGGCGCGTCCCTTGGGGTGGTGACTGGGGCTCCGATCCTTTCAGCCGAGCATCCGAATCCTCCCTGTAGTTTTCTTCCTCCTGGGGCCGCGAGAAAAGAGCGGGGAAGGTGAAGGCCGCTGGGATGAAATCAAAGGCAGGTTCCGGCAAGAGAGATTTGGGGGCCAATTATCTGCCTCTTGGCTGTCATTCTCCCCCCCCCAAAAAAAGCCAATCTTATTAGTTTAGCAGCCCCCAACTTTTCAGCACCAGGGACCGGTTTGTGGGGAAGGCCATTTTCCCACGGAGTGCGAGAGGCCAGGAGTGCGCAACCGAGATCCCTCCCATGCGCGGTTTCGTTTACCTGCTGCCCACTTTCATCTTTGCGGCTTGGTTCTTAACAGGCCACAGAACGGTACTGGTCCGTGGCCTGGGCCCCCATGATATAGTTGACCTCCTGAAATGTTAACTTTCTGGTTGAAGCCGCAACGGTGTCATGAGATTATTAAAAAGAGAATATTTGTAGGTCAGCGGTGAATCGAGGGGTCCTTGGCGCTCTCTGAGCTTGGGGGTTTTCTTGCAGACATTTCATTACCCAAACTAGGTAACGTCATCAATGCTGGAGGGAGAGAGGGAGGCAGGGAGGGAGAGGGGGAGGAGGAGGAGGAGGAGGAGGAGGAGGAGGAGGAGGAGGAGGAGGAGGAAGAGGAAGACTGAAATGTCCTTGCTTCTCCGTGAGCTTGATCATTTTCTCGTAGACATTTCATCACTCAACTAGGGAACATCATCAAATGCTAGCAGTGCTAGCGCCGATGATGTTATCCGGTTTGGATAAGGAAGGATCTGCAAGAAAACTACCAAACTCAGAGAGCACCCAGGTGCCCTCCATCCTCCTTCTCCCCCTAGCACTGATGAGGTTATCTAGTTTGGCTAATGAGATGCCTGCAGGAAAACAAGCCAGCTGGAGAGAACCAAGGATGACATGAGGTCGTCCATCTTGACCTGTGTGAAGTCACTTCCTGTCCCCTCCCCCTGGCAACTGTCAGCTTTGAGACCAGGTGCTCCCACACTGCCACAGTTTGAGCCTGGGAAAGTGGGAGGGGGGAATTGATTGGACCGTATATAGTTAAGACATAACAACGTTCTTTTTCTAATTCAAGGTCATGTTATTTCTGCACCTGGGTGAGAGGACGTCTCAAGTTGGGATGGAGGGTGATTGGGGCATGTGATGTGATGAAGGGTGCAGGGGGTGGATTTTGTAGTTGTTACTTATTGCAAGGAGACCCAGAACTTTCAGATTCGGGATTCCCCGGCTGTGCCAGTTACTATCCAAATAAAAGGAACTTGTGAGGTTTTTCAAATAACATTTTCCCTTAATTTTCTCCCAATTCAACCATAAAGATTCCCGTATGTAATGCCTTCTAAAGTAGCCCTGCGATTTAGTTCCCTTATACCACAGAAAAGAATGCCATCCCAGTAATAAATTTAGATTTAGGATATAATTTTTTTTCTTTCTTTTTTTTGATATTATTTTTATAAAACTTTATTAAGATAAATTTGGTATGATCTTATGACTTATTGCAAAATAAATTAAGTATAGTTATCTCACTAGAGTTAATAAAATTATAGATAAACGATTTCTTAGTGATGATATTGGGTTATACAATTATTGATTGATAATATGAGTTATTATGTAATATAATTATATTAGCGGTTAGGAAATGGATGCACCAAAAAAAAGTGGTAAACCAACCGATACACTGTTGTAAATTTATGTAGAAGGATGATGTTTTTATGTTTTATGTTGTTATGTCTTACGTTGTTTTGTTTGTTGTTAAAATAAAAAACTTTAAAATAAAAAAGGAACTGGTGAGGAGATGTCTGTCTCGGAGTTATTGGTTGGAGTGGAGGGTTGCTGGAACGTTGAGAGCAAAGGGTTGTGAACCTCTCACCAAGCGCCGCCCCTTGGCAGGGGTGCGAGTCCACCAATTCAGACAAACCGGTAGTTCCGATGATCATTTGACCCCTGCCCTTTTCCTGTGCTTTATTTCCTTGTTTTTGAGCACAGCTGATTCGCGTGGCAGAGCCGTTTTTGCCGTGGATCAGCTGTTTTACACACCGGGGATGCAGCAAAAAGTTAAGCCATATAGCTAAAAATGGTCTTTTCGAAATGCCGTGTGTTGTTACCCCAGCTGAATCGCACCGTTTGCCCCCTCCCCGGCCCAAATTACCGGCTTCAGATGGATGACGGAGCTGTTGGACATCACCGTGTGGTCTCCTTCCATGATATCCAGCTCGCTTTTGTCGTCGGAAGCGTCTGGAAGACTGTTGACGCTGCTGCTTTGGCTACTGGCGCTGATGGACATACTGGGGATGGACTGGTTGCTCCCCACGCTGTTCACCGTTCCCGTCCGGCCCATGCTGGGGTCTTGCTCCTGGAGGAGGGGAGAGAGAGAGAGAGGGAAGGGTTGAGAGCAGGGGTGTCCCAGGCCACAGGAAGTCGCGTAATACAGGTATCGGGATTCTGGCAGTGACCTCCATTTAAATAGGTGAGTCTCGAGCCAAACTTCCAAAGGATTTATTAGGAGTAAACATGTCGGCACTGCCTGGGTGTAGCCGACTCTGAGACACGTAATTTATTGTCACCCTTGACTCTGGTTTTCCTCACCCCCCACCCCTCTAGGTGTGTCGTAATTCATATCCTCCAATGGGACACGTCCCTAGCCCAGAGTCATCAATCAGGCTCTCCAATGAGGAATTTTCAAGGGCAGAAATTCCGGTCACTTAGTTACAATCTCTGAAAAACTATGTATGGAAATGCACTTTCGATTTCCGAGAATAACCTATGCTCAACATTGGACAGCGGAAGGTAATCCCGCAGGCAATAGATTAATTAGAAAAATTATGGATTGTGCGGGGATGAATAAGCTTACTATGGAGTTGCAAGAGAAGGAAAAAAGAGAATTCTGTACGGTCTGGGAGAATTTACATATTTGAATAGATAATAGGAGTAATAGATAACATATAACGTAAATATGAATAATGTATATATGTATATAGATTATAAATAATGGAAGATGGAAAAAACGATGCTACAATGTATTGCAAGAATTGTAAATGCGATTTGTGCTTTTTTAAAACTGTAAAATTTTAATAAAATCTATTTTTTTTAAAAAAAGAATTTTGCGCTGCAAGAAACTTCGGTCACCTAGTTACGCTCTTTGAAAACCTTTATGGAATGCACTTTCAGTTTCCAAACTGCTGCACTGGTCACCCCTCCCTTTCTGTTAGCAACTCTAAAAAGACCATAGAAATATTTTATGAGTTGACAACAGGGAGTCCTCGACTTACAGCGGTTCATTTAGTGCCCGAAGTCCTAAAAACGGCAATGAAAAAAAAGGTGACTTAAAGACCGTTTATAACACTTATGGCAGTTGCAGCCTCCCCCATGGTCAGAATTCAGACGCTTGGCCCCTGGCTCGTATTTATGACGGTTGCAGGGCCCTGGGTTAATGGGACCCCTTTTGCGACGTTCCGACGAGGCAAGCTCAATGGGGGGGGAGCCGGATTTGCTGAACCGCCGCGTTTCTCCCTTAACGACTGAAGTGATTTGCTTAGCAACCATGGCCGTAAAAGGGGGCAAAACTCGCTTCACGGATGTCTCACGGAGGAACATAAATGTTGGACTCCATCGTGGTTGTAAGTTGAGGACTTCCTGTATATATATACAATAACAGGAGCGATAATTCAGTTGGCCTGAGCCCCGTTGGGATTGATGGGGCCCATAATGAGCCTTGCCCTCCATCTGGGGGGGGGTGCCAGCTACTCTCTACCTTAAGGAATATCTAGCCCACCCTCGAATAGAAAAGAATATCTGTATCCGGAGTATTTATAGTCATTATATGCTCAGAGATGGGAGTCCTTGGGCCCCGCTGAGCTTGGTGGTTTTCCGCAACGGTTACCCACTACGTAACCGTTGCGGCCCACCAGCAGCCACTGGAGCTGGCGGCAGACTTGGACAGCGAGGAAGTTGGGGAGGAACACGGGTCAGTCCTAGAGTCTGGGGAAGACTCTGTGTCGGAGGGCTCTGCATCGGAGGCAGAGATGGGGCCAGGGCCGTCCGACAGTTATCAGCCGCCTTTGGAGTCGGAGATCAGTGGGGAAGACGAACAGCGGGAGCCTGTTCCCACTGTGCGCATCCACAGAGCTGCTAGAAGAAGGGAAAAAGCTAAAGAACAAAGGTCGACTCGGAGTAAGGGCTGAGGTAGACGGTGAATATTCCATAGGGAATAAAAGAGGAACGCAAGGGGAGTGGGGCTTTGCAGGAGACCATGACTTCATTCCGGCATGCTCGCCAAGTATCGCGGCATCTGAAAGATACCGGCCTGGCGGCTCTCCGGGCCTGATAAAAGGTCTGTAATCTTGAAAGACGGTTGGCTGGGACTTGGTTGGAGAGGAAATTCATTGTAAATCAAGTAAAAGGGGTTTATCAAGTCGGCTTCATGCTGTTGGGGAAGCCTAGCTCAGAACAGTAACCTCCTCAGTGCTGGAAGGGAGGGAGGGGGATCTACAGAGAGGAGGAGGAGGAGGAGGAGAAGGAGAAGAGGAGGAGGAGGAGCAGAACTTGTGGGGTTCTTGGCACTTTCTGAACTTGCTTGTTTTCCTGCTGATGTTTCATGGCCCAAATAAGTTAACGTCAACTGTGCTAGACGTCTCAGAGAACGCCAAACCCGTTTCCTTCCAGCACCCACGAGGTCACCTAGCTGGAATGTCTACAAGAAAACAACCAAGCTCAGAGAGGACCGAGGCCTTCCTGGTCCTCATCCTTCCCCTTCTCTTTCTCACTATCCTCCGCTCTGCACAGCCCCTTCCTCCTAGCACTGGTGTTGTTATCTAGTCAGGTAATGAAAAGTCTATGCAGTAAAACCGCGAAGCTCAAAGAACAAGAGGAACCCCAGAGTCATGGCTGCCTTTTCCTCCGGCTAAACCCGCTCCCTTCTAGCACGGAGGATGCCACCTCGTTGGGTAATGAAATACCTGCCAGAAAACCACCCAGCTCAGAGGCCGTTCTCCCCTCCTCCCTCTTCCTCCTCCTCCCCTCCCCTCCCTCTTCTCCTCCCCCTCCTCCTTGCAACCTTCCTCCTTTCTAGTACTAACAACGTCACCTGCCAGAAAACCACCCAGCTGAGAGAGCACCCAGAGGCCCAGAGCCCATCGTCCCCTCCTACCTCTTCCTCCTCCTGGGCTTCCACTGCTGGTCCGTTGTGGGCCTCCTGGAAGAGGAGCTTCTTCATTTTGCGATACTGGAGGTTGTCCAGCTCTCTCACGGCGTCCTTGGTTCTCTGTATTAGGTCTATTAACACGGTTTCCGGGCGGTCTCGGACCACAAAGACGTGCTGCGATGCAGGGCACAAGGAAAGCCAATCAGGGTTAGCCCGCTCCCCAAGGCTACCCAGAGGGGAAACCAAGTCCCAGGGGAGAGCCTAGATCCGGAATCCTGAAACAATGTGGAGGTCGGGATTCCAGCCCTTAAACCGGTTTCAATCCCGAATCTCGAGCCAAACTTCCAGAACTTCAAATGGATTTATTGGGGGAGTGAACATGCCGGCACCGCCTGGGTGCAGCCGACTCTGAGACACGTCATTCATTGTCACCCTTGACTGTGGTTTCCCGCTCCAACCCCTGGGCGTATTGTCATTCATATCCCCCAATGGGACACCTCCATAGCCCAGAGTCATCGATCATATTCTCCAGTTAGAATTTTACAAGGCAGAAACTTCAGTCACCTGGTTACTATCTTTGAAAAACAACATTTATGGAATGCACTTTTGGTTTGCAAGCTGCCATGCTGCTTCCCACAACCTTTCTGTTATGGCAACTCTGCAAAGACCCTAGAAATATTTTATGAGTTGGCAGTGGGATGCCCTGGTCCTTGACTTACATTCAAAACGAAGTTTCTGTTGCTGAGCAAGACAGTGGCTGAGTGAGCTTTGCCTTGTTTTACGACCTTTCCTGCCCTCCAGTTGCCAACTCAATTATTGCAGTTGTTAATAACAACGGTTGTTAATTGAAGGTCGCAAAAAGAGATCGTGGAACTGCAACCGTCGCAAGCACAGGTTGGTTGCCACGTGCCCCAGTTTTGATCGCGTGACCAGGAGGATGCTGCTGCTGCGACGGTCGTAAATGTGAAAACCGGTTATCCAATGGGACCAAAGTCACTGAACGGCTGTCTTACTTTAGCAACGGGCACTTGGGACTCAAATTGTGGTCGTAAGTGGAGGACTACCTGCACCCTTTCTCTCCTGGAACAGCCCAAGCCGGCATTGTGGGATGGGATGGGCCTCTCATCCTCCCAGATCTTGGTAGGGAGGGGAAGTCTGGGAAACTGAGGCACAGCAAGGATGCATTCAGGGTCGAAAGACTCATAGAAAACCGGGGAAAGCTCTAACGCAGACCCCGAGTTCCAGAGGTGGGCTTGGGTTTGGTAGAGAAGAAGGGATGTAAAAGCCAGAACAAAAGAGAGAATCCCCACAACTGCCTGGTTCCCCTGAAAATAAGACCCGGTCTTATTTTCTTTTGGGCCCCCAAAATAAGCACTAGGGCTTTTTTGTGGGGGAGGTTTCTTATTTTCGTTCCCCGTATATGGGAGGCCCAGCGATATGTCGGTGTCGTGGCCATGAGGCAGGTGGGGAGAGAGGAGAGCTGCCCCACGGAGCCACGCCATCCACGCCCCGACAACTTCCTCGCTTCGCGACTGCAGCACCGGCGTGTCGTTCGTCCTCCTGCTCCCGCGAGCAAGCCGAAGCAATGGGACGGCAGCCACGCCGGCTCCTGATGCACGTGACCCGTTGGTGCTGTCGCCGTGAGGCAGTTGTCGGGGCGTGGATGACCTGGCTGAGGTATGCCGGTGTACGTGTGGGGCAGCTCCACCCACCTCACCTCGCGTTGGTGGCACCGCGAGCAACCACACAAAATGGGCGGCTATGCAGAGGCTTAAATAGGGCTTATTTTTTGGGGTGGGGCTTATATTAGGCTCGCTTGCAAAAAAAACACGTTAGGGGTTGTGGTTCACTGGCAGCCTGTGCAGATGGCAGCGGAATTGGACAGGCGGGAAGAACAGGGACCAGTCCGGGAGTCTGGGGAGGACTCAGGCGAGGGTTCTGCGTCCGATGCAGGGATGGGACCAGGGACATCGGGGAGTGGGGTGCTGCCTTCAGAGCCTGGCAGCCGCGAGGCAGAAGAACAAGGGGAGCCTGTTCCCAGTGCGCATGTGCGCAGAGCTGCCAGAAGGCGAGAGCAGCTTTGACAAAAGACGAGACAACGGAGTAAGGCTGGGAGGTGATTGCCCCTCCCATAAGGGATAAAGGACAGGCAAAGGTAGAGAAACCTTTGCAGGAAGCAAGGTTGTTCGTTCTCTTCAGATTAATACTTGAAACTCTATGTGGACTTTGTACTTCGGTTGGTTTTTTTACAATTCATTTGGCACTCTAACTGTTGGCAGCGATTCAAAGGAGAGAAAGGTGGGTGCTTATCTCGAGGGACTGTTTGGGACTCATTACAGGCTGGGAATGAAAATAATTCCCAGTGTTGAAATAAAACAAGAGTTGTTTGGACTAAGCTTGTGCGTAATTATGGTCTCAGGAAGCCTTGGTCAGAACACTGCTCAACCTCGGCCCCTTTTAGAGGGCTTCCACTCCCAGAATCCCCCAGCCAGGATGCTTTAAGAGGGGAGGGCTTCCACTCCCAGAATCCCCCAGCCAGGATGCTTTAAGAGGGGAGGGCTTCCACTCCCAGAATCCCCCAGCCAGCCTTCTTTAAGAGGGGAGGGCTTCCACTCCCAAGCCTTGGTCAGAACACTAGGTCTTATTTTGGGGGAAAACATGCCTTGAAGGGGAGGGACCAAGGCTGGACCAACCTTCAGGAGTTCCTCGGACGTTGGTCTGTCTTGGGGGATTTTCTGGAGACAGGAATCTACAAAGTTTCGGAAATAATCAGACCTGCAGAGGGAAGGGATTGGGGCGGGGTGGGGGGAGAGAAAGAAACATTGATTTAAATCAGGCTTCAGACTTCAACTTCATTTTTCTCTAGAGATTTCTACAGCTTTTTTTTTTAACCAACAAGGGTGCGGTGACACTAGAGCAGGAGGGGATAGGGGTTTTTTTCGCCCCATTTAGAAGTGTGGGGAAAGCTGGAGAAGGAAAGACTACGCTCAGAAGCCAGGAGGGCCATGATAAACAGACAGACAGTAGATGGATTGATACACTGGTAGATGATAGGTGATTATATAGAGAGATATAGATGATAGGCAGATGATAAGAGTTGTTGATTTTTATCCCACCTTTATTATTTTTTACAAATAACTCAAGGTGGTGAAGATGGACAACAGACCTTCCTCTTTTCCCCAAAACAACCCTGTGAGGTGGGCTGGGCTGAGAGAGAGAGGAACTGGCCCAAAGTCCCCCAGGGGGCTTTCGTGGCGAAGGCAGAACTAGAATCCACGGTCTATTGACAGGTTGATTCATAGATGACAGAGAGTGACAGGTGATGGATAAGGATAGACAGACAGAAATAGGTAGGTAGGTAGGTGAATAGGTGAATAGACAGATAGACAGAGTCAAAGATAGGTAGGTAGGTAGGTGAGTGGGTGGGTGGGTGGATGGATAGAAACAGAGATAGGTAAGTAAGTGGATAGGTGGATGGATAGATAGGTAAGTAGGTAGGTGGGTGGGTGCATGGATGGATGGATATAGAGGTAGGTAGATAGGTGGATGGATAGATGGAGAGACAGTGATAGGTAGGTGGGTGGATTGATGGATGGATGGATGATAGATGGATGGACAGACAGACAGAGATATGTAGATAGGTGGGCAGGTGGATGGATGGACAGACAAACAGATAGGTAGGTGGGTAGGTGGACAGATGGATAGACAATGTATACACAAATATAGATGATAAATTGATTGACAGATATAGATAAATAATGGTAGATGGTGTATATGGACAGATAGATGATATACCTTAGAGACAGACAGAAGAGATATGACGTATATAGACAGCTATATGTTAAGAGAGAGAGGATAGGTGGGCAGGTAGGTAGGCACGATGATGATAGACAGATAAGCCAGCCAATCTGAGGGGGCCACTCCTCCCAAGGGCTCAGCTCAGTCCCCAACCTCTTCCACTCCCCCCTCCGAGACCCGCCTGACTCACCACTCGCTGGACTGGAGGAGGGGGGATTCATTCTGCGCTATGTGATATAAGGCACTCATGGCGTTCATGTTAAACAACGGAGGCTTCCGTTCCGCTGTGCGAAAGAGAAAAGGGCGGGTTTTAGACTGCTGGGGACGCCTCCCTTCTCGCCCCCATAGCTCCCCCTCCTGTCCCTAAGACCCGGGGGGGGAATGAGAAAGACCCACAAACGCAATCACTTCCACTCCCAAGTCCCCCCACTTTGGCCCCCAGCACAGAAAACCGCCCCGCCTTAAAAGAGGCTGTTCCGCCAAATGGATCTGTGGGCCGTGAACGATTAAGGGTTGTGGTCCCCAACTTTTCTGTGGCTCCGTGGATTGGCGGGGGTAAAGGCGGGTTGCATGGGGAGGGGGATGGTTTCGCGCAGGCCACCTAATCCCACGCGTGGGGAAACGGAGATCTGCATGCTCGCCCGTCGCTTACGCGGCCCAGTTCCCAATGGGATGCAGATCGGTACCAGTCCATAGCCCAGGGGGGGGGGTGCGTGTGTTAAGGACCCCCAATTTAGAGGATGAAGGTGTGATGACCCAAAGGGGCGTGAGACAAAAATAAAAAAAAAGCACAAAAGTAGAATAAATTCCCTTTAATGCCTCCAACATGGGCCCCAAGGTCCAATTATCCTCGGCTGGATAACAAACTCTTCCGAAAACAGTCTACGAAGGGCAGAAATGCACTCCGAACCCAAAGTAAAGATAATTAGAAATTTTAAAAAAACAACACAAACCAAGCTGAAGTAATTAACATGGCAGGCCAGGCTGATCAATTGCAAACGCCAAAACCCAGATAAGCCTCAACGATGATAATGCACGCTTTGCTTCCAAGCAAGGAGCTGTGTGCGAATGCCCCACTTATATCCTGTTCTCCCAGCTGCAATTAATGAAAGGGATCAGGGCCCCTTTCTCTCCCAACAAGCCATGTTGCTTCCTTCTCTGTTCCTCCCTGCGTTCCCTAGGTTAAAGAGAGGATGGGCCTGGGTCTTCCTCTGGACTTTGCCCATCCCCCATTTCTTCCACAGCCACTGGGGCCACACTCCCACTCCCCGTCAGCTGCTTAATCTCCCCCTCGGAATCAGACTCCAACAAGGGCATGACCGAAGGGGAGATAAGGTGAGGTCTTATCCGCTTTAGTATTAATTTTAATGGCCTACCTTTCAAGGCAGGGGTGTCAAACTTGACTTCATTCAGGGCTGTGTTGTGGCCTGCCGGCGGATGACGGAGCTGGCAGCAGAGTCCAAAAGCGAGGAGGTTGGGGAGGAACTGGGGCCAATCCTGGAGGGTGAGGAAGGCTCGGACGAGGTCTCGGTTCCAGAAGCTCCCACTGCTGTCTGAGCCTGAAGGCAGCTGATGACTGTCGGCCCGCCCTGGCTCCATCTCTGCCTCTGACGCAGAGCCCTGGTCCGAGCCTTCTTCAGCCTTCAGGAAAGGCCCAGGTTCCACCCCAACCTCCTTGCTACCGCCTGACTCAGCTGCCAGCTCCGTCAGCCACTGGTGGGTCACAACAGGGCGCATCAGGGTTGTGTTTGACCTTGGGGATGTGGCCAGGGTGGGCCTGGCCGGCTCAACGTCACTCGTGTCACGGGCACCTATGGTGGCCCGAGCACTCTGCCAGCGAAAATGGGATCCCAAGTTTCATTTTCGGCTGGGACAGCCTCCTGCAAACCTCCACCAGCAAAAATGGAGCTCAGGAGGGCCTGGCAGAGGCACTGCAGACAGGTTGTCAGGAATAGCAAGGGTACCTAACGTAGTTTGGGTAAAATAATATATATAAACTATGATAGTAAGTTTAAGTGTGTGTCACTTTAAACTGCAAAGCATGGAATTTTGGGTGCGGTTGTGAAATCGTCATAAGAGGGAGCAAGAGAACCTGCTGACGATTCCTGATGATTGCTGGTTTGATGGATTGATGGTTTGCTAACTGGGAGTTCCCTACTGCTGAGTTGCTGAACGTCAAAGGAAGAAAAGAGGTTTGTCTTCTTCATATCTCTACTGCAAGGAGATATATTACTGGACTGATATTTATAAGTTTACTGACCTCTCTTTTTTTTCGACACTGGAATTTGCAACTGAATAATCCCCAGACGGACTGAATTAGTGAATGATATATGGACTGTTTGACTATGCTAAAACTCTTACTGGAATAAACTGTTTAACTAGCATGGTGTATCTGTTTTACTGAGTGTAAGCTACAAAAACGTTTATCTCACATATTTTGCCTGCCTGCCTGCCTACCGTGCGGATTCTGCTAGGGTGTATCCCTAACACAGGTCCTTCACTGTTTCCAGGGTGGCCCTGCGGGCCAGTTTTAAACATCCCACAGACCGGATTCAGACCACGGGCCTTGAGTTTGACATCCCTGTTTTAAGGTCGGATGTTTTATATCCCACCGCTGCCTGTTATATTTATATATATATTCGAATCCCTGGTGCTGCATAACTGAGTGAGCTCCCGTTCCTTCTCCCAGCTTCTGCCAACCGAGCAGTTTGAAAGCATGCAAAAAAAAAAAAAAAAAAGAGAGAGAATGTAAATAGAAAAACAGAGACCCCTTTGGTGGGAAGGGAACAGCGTTCCGTGCGCTTTGGGCAGCGTTTAGTCCTGCCGGCCACATGATCACAAAGACGTCTTCGGACAGCGCCTGGCTCTTCTTCGGCTTTGCAAGGGAGATGTGCGATGCACCCTAGAGCTGGAAACCACTAGCACGCATGTGCGAGGGGAACCTTTACCTTAACCTGAACATGCGCTTGGTAGAGAAAGATGGGCTGCATACCACTTTAACCAAAAAAAAAAGGGAAGGAGAAGGAAGGAAGGAGGGAGGGATGAGGAGGATGACGACTGTGAGATCCTCTAGCCCAGGGGTGTCCAACCTTGACAACTTTAAACTTGTGGACTTCAACTCCCAGAATTCCTCAGCCATTCTGGGAGTTGAAGCCCACAAGTCTTAAAGTTGCCAAGGTTGGACACCCCTGCTCTAGCCTTTCTGAGTGTATTTGATTTCTTGTGGACATTTCATGACCCAACTAGGTAACAGCATCAGTGTCAGCAGGGAGAGGGGTTTGCTCTCACTTTATATACGTGGCTTGCCTTATCATTGTCAATGGGAGAGTTCTTGGTGGCTCCTTATTGGGCCGTTGTTTACCAGTTGATGGTCTTAAGTTGGTGGTTCCTTGACTGGGGCGTTGTTTACAGCTTGGTTACTTGGGTCTAGTGTAAATCTTAGTGTTGTTCTCTGATTATCTGGGTGTTGGGTGCTAGTGAGGAGGGGGGTTTTGGGGGGCCCTTTTGTTTCCTTTTCGAGTTATGGATGATCTCTTTTAAACGGCGCGCAGCGGTTGTGGATCCCTGGGTGCCCGCTGAGGGCTGGTCCGTGAAGCAGCAGGTAGCAGAGATCGAAGAAGACCCCCGCAGGGGGCTCACCTAATTCAATGCAGGTGATCCCGAGAGACCACACGTCAACTTTACCGTCGTACTGCCCTTCGTCCATGGCCAGGATCACTTCTGGGGCCATCCTAAGAAGCAAACGGAAGACACGACGTTAGGCGCCAACAGCCAGAGCCACAAGCGGAGAGTTCAACTGAGATATTTTATGCGTCTCGTGCCGTTTACGCAGGCGTCTTCCCAGAGGGGCGGCAGTTGGCATCTGGATGGGGCTTCGCTCTCTGCCTGGTTTCGCCTTGGCGCCTCCAAGGCCCCTTGACGTCTAGAGCCGTGATGGCGAACCTGTAGCACGCAGAGCCATTTGTGCGGGCACGCAAGCCCCACCCAAACTTCCCTGCGCTGTGCATGCGCGCGACTCCCAGATGGTTTTCTGCCCGTTTGAGGCTGTTTCGCCCTCCCAGAGGCAGGAGAGAAGCCTCTGCGGCCTCCGGAGGCCGAAAAACGGGCCTGCTGGAAATACCAGAAGTGTTGAAAACGGGCCTGTTTTTCGGCCTCCCGAGTCGGCAGAGGCTTCCCCTTGAGTCTCCGGGAGGACGAAAACGGCCTCAAACGGGCTGAAAATCAGCTGGGAGGCATGCGCAGTGCAGGTAAGGGGGTGGGGCGGCGCACATTGCGTTGGGGGGGTCCTGTTTTTTAACACTCAAATTCTTATTTATTTTACTTTGAGATTGTAAACTGCCCAAAGTCAAGTGAGCGGAAGGTGGGATTTGAAAGGGAGACAAGTGGCGTATAAATTTAGTAAGTACGCACGGTTGGAAAAAATGATTAAACAACATTACCTGAAGGTTATAGTAAAGAAAAGACTTTAATTAATCGTACATGTATTAACAGCAGCTAGAATTGTATTTGCTCAGAATTGGAAAAGCGACAAGATAAATAAAGGGAAAAGTTATTGAAAAAAAAAATTTGAATGTGCAGAAACGTATAGGTTAACGTTGGAAATTAAAGAAAAAGAAGAATCTGAGTATTATATGGTATGGGATTTATTTTACCAATGGTTAGAAAATAAAATAAATTAAAATGGATTAGATGTATATATAAAGCAATGAGAGAAGAGGGTAAAACAGATACACTGGATATTATTCATGTGAAAATGTGATTGTTGTTGTAGTGTTATATTGACAAGGAAAGTATTAATTATAAATTGGAAGCACATGAATATGTACCCAATTGACGCACGGTTGAAATGGAGTGTGTGTGTGTCTGTCTGTCTGTCTGTGTCTGTCTATCTATCTATCCATCCATCCACCCATCCATATCTATCTATCTATCTATCTATCTATCTATCTATCTATCTATCTATCTATCTCCACCCATCCATATCTATCTATCTATCTATCTAATCTATATCCATCCACCCACCCATATCTATCTATCTATCTGTCTATCTGTCTGTCTGTCTGTTTGTCTGTCTGTCTGTCTGTCTATCTCCATCCATCCACCCATCCGTCCATCCACATCTATCTATCTATCTATCTATCTATCTATCTATCTATCTATCTATCTATCTATCTACATCCATCCATCTATCCACCCATCCACATCTATCTATCTATCTATCTCCATCCATCCACCCACCCATCCATCTACATCTGTCTGTCTGTCTATCTATCTATCTATCTATCTATCTATCTATCTATCTATCTATCTATCTATCTATCTATCATTCTCTCTAATTCTCTCTCTCTGTTCTATCTATCTATCTATCTATCTGTCTGTCTGTCTGTCTGTCTGTCTGTCTGTCTGTCTGTCTATCTATCTATCTATCACTCTCTCCATTTATCTCTGTCTGTCTATCTATCTATCTATCTATCTATCTATCTATCTATCTATCTATCTATCTATCTATCCATCCATCCATCCAAATTACAAAGAAATAGTTTAGTAGGTAAATAATTTAAATTAATTGATAAATTGATGCGATCGATCGCTTTAATAAATAAACGATTCAGCCGACCCTGGAGCTCTTAACTCCCGAGAAGCCCCTTGCTTACCAGTAGGGGGTCCCCACAAACGAATTGGCAGGGGAAGCGATGGAGGCCGACCCAAAATCAGCCAGCTTCACCTGCCCGGGTTCCGTCAGTAGAATGTTCCCTGCCTTGATGTCCCTGCGAAGAAAAGGAAGGCAAGCCACAGGTTTATCCACAGGGGTGGGTGGGAGGGAGAGAATACAGGCAGTCCTTGACTTACAGCCATTCACTTAGCGACAAGTTCGAGGTTATAACATCACTGGGGGAAAAAAAGTGAGTCCTGACCGTTTTTCACACTCATGACCGTTGCATCCCCCCCACAGTCCCAGGATCGGAATTCAGAGGGTTGGCAACTGACTCGTATCTATGACGGTTGCAGTGTCTCGGGGGGGTGGGGGGGATTCCCCCCTCCCTTTTGCGGCCTTCCGACAAGCAAAGTCGTTGGGTGGGGGAAAGCCGGATTCCCTTAACAACCAGGTTCAACTTGTTTTAACAACTGCAGTGATTCACTTAACAGCAGGAAAGGTCGCAAAACGGGGCAAAGCTCAATTGAAAATCATCTTGCTTAGTAAAGGAAATTACTTGTCATTAACATGCACTGTGGGCAACTTTCTAGAAACTAAAGCTTGCCTCTAGGAAGTTATTTCTAGAAAAAATGCAGCCTTTTTAAAAATATCCCAATTAATGGATAACAGATAACCAGAGTTGGAAGGGACCTTGTAGGTCATCTAGTCCAACCTCCCCCGCCCAAGCGGGAGACCCTACACCATTTCTGACAGATGGGAGTCCAGTCTCTTCTTGAAAGCCTCCAGGGATGAAGCTCCCACAGCCTCTGAAGGCAACTTCTGTTCCATCGGTGGATTGCTCTCACTGTCAGAAAATTCCTAATTTCTAGGTTGAATCTCTCCTGGGTCAGTTTCCATCCATTGTTCCTTGTCTGGACTTCAAAGGTGCCTTGGAGAATAGCTTAACCCCCTCCTCCTCTCTGGGGAAGCCCCTCCCTCAAATATTGGAAGACTGCTCTCCTGTCTCCCCTGGTCCTTCTCTTCCCTGGACTAACCAGGCCCAGTTCCTGCAACCGTCTGTCGTATGTTTTATCCTCCAGTCCCCTAATCCTCCTGGTTGCTCTTCTCTGCCCTTTTTCCAGAGTCTCCACATCTTTTTTTATAATGTGATGACATTCCATTCTGTCTCTGTAAAATATAATTTATTTATATCTGGGTGTGCCTCTCTTAGATCCCTTTCCCTCCCTGCGGGCCCTACCATGCCAGTTCAGCATTTGTTCTTTGAAACCCAAAACTCAGGACAGAGGAGCAAGAAAACAGCTGACTCAGAAGGTCCACAAACAGAACATAGAATAACTGAAGGGATCTTGGAGGTCATCTAGTCCAATGCCCTGCTCGAACAGGAGACCCTAGTAGACCATTCCAGAGAAGTGGCTATCCAGTCTCTTCTTAAAAACCTTCAGTGATGGAGCCCCCACCATTTCTGGTGGCCAGCAGTTCCACTGGTTCATTGTCCTCAGTATTAGGGAGTTTCTCCTTAATTCCAGGTTGCTTCTCTCCTGGGTTAGATTCCATCCGTTGCTTCTCCTCCACCCTTCAGGGGCTTTGGAGAATAGCTTGACTCCCTCTTCTTTGGGGCAGCCCCTGAGATGTTGGAAGGCTGCTATCCTGTCACCCCTAGTCCTTCTTTTCATTAAACTAACCGTACCGTATTCCTGCAACCGTCCATCGTATGTTTTCG
Source organism: Pseudonaja textilis (assembly GCF_049901715.1). Classification (NCBI taxonomy): domain Eukaryota; kingdom Metazoa; phylum Chordata; class Lepidosauria; order Squamata; family Elapidae; genus Pseudonaja; species Pseudonaja textilis. The sequence continues at coordinate 1,898,227 of NC_141990.1, read as the reverse complement.
CATCCAGTCCCCTAATTCTCTTAGTTGCTCTTCTCTGCCCTCTTTCCAGAGTCTCAACATCCTTTTTTTTTTAACATCGTGGCCAAAGCTGAATGCAGTATTCCACGCGGGGTCTTACCAAGGCCTTATAAAACGGTATTAACGCTCCGCTTGTTCTTGATTCTAGGCCTCTGTTTGTACAGCCAAGGGCTGTATTTGTTTTACTGGCTTCCACCACGCTCGTATTTGGCTCGTATTTAAGTGACTGTCCAGTCGGACACCCTTTCGCAGTCAGGTTTCACCTACTTTGTGCCTGTGGGGTTGTTGCCTTGCCTAAGTGTAGGGCCTTACGTTTCGCTTACGTTGGGACGTTTGGAGCAGGGATCGAGGCAAGGAGAGCGACGCAGGGGAGGACTCACCGATGGATCAGGTTGTGGGAATGCAAGTAGGCCAATCCTTGGAGAGCACCATGGGTGATTGCAGCAATTTCCACTTCTTGCAACGGCTTTTTATGAACTGGAGGAAAGAGAGGTATTGTTAGCAAGGCGGCAGTGGCATTAAAACAGGGCGTCCAGTCTTGGCAACTTTTAAAGATGGGTGGACTTCAACTCCCAGAATTCCCCAGCCTTCTGGGAATTGAAGTCCACCTGTCTTAAAATGAACCCTCGTTTAAAGATTTCCCCTTCAGCCACACTGAGCCTAAATTCAAGGCACCAAAGGTAGTGTTGTGGCCCGCCAGCGACCAGCGGAGCTGGTGGCAGATTTGGACAGTGAGGAGGTTGGATAGGAACATGGGCCAGTCCTGGAGTCTGGGGAAGGCGTTGACGAGGGCTCTGTCAAGAGGCAGAGATGGGACCAGGGCTGTCCGACAGTTATCAGCTGCCTTTGGAGTCAGAGATCAGTGGGGAAGAAGAATAGCTGGAGCCTGTTCCCAGTGTACGCATGCACAGAGCTGCCGGAAGAAGGGAGCAGCTGAGGAACAAGAGGCAGAGATGGGGCCAGGGACATCCAACAGTTATCGGCTGACTTCGGAGTCGGAGATCAGTGGGGAAGAAGAACAGCTGGAGCCTGTTCCCAGTGTGCACATGCACAGAGCTGCCAGAAGAAGGGAGCAGCTGAGAAACAAGAGGCAGAGATGGGGCCGGGGACATCCAATAGTTATCAGCTGCCTTCGGAGTTGGAGATCAGTGGGGAAGAAGAACAGCTGGAGCCTGTTCCCAGTGTGCACATGCACAGAGCTGCCAGAAGAAGGGAACAGCTAAGGAACATGGGCCGACTTGGGAGTAAAGCCACAGGGGGACGGTGAACGGCTCCTCCCAGAGGGAATAAAGAGGAGCGAAAGGAGAGTGGTGCTTGCAGGAGACAATTAGTTCATTTCATTAGTGTGAAGATCTGTTCCTGACTTCTTGCCAACTAATTGCTGCTACAGCTTGGTGTTTGGAAGATATCGGACTGGCAACTCTCCAAGCCTGATAAAGGTCTGTGGTTATGAAATCTCATGAAAGACTGTTTGCTGGGACTTTGTCGGAGAGGAATTCACTTTAACCTAAATAAAAGGGGTTTTATCGAGATGAGGAGTCGGCTTCACAATCTTGGGAAGGTCTAGGTCAGAACAAATAGTTTAGCTTAGGGGTGTCAAACTCACAGCCCATAGGCAGGATGTGTCACATTCTGGCCCTGCCCCCGCCCGGTTTAGCGAAGGGGGGGAAAGTCCCAATACGTCACGTGATGCCACTGGGACGATGTGAGTTTGATACCCCTGGTTTAGGTAATCTTCAATAGGAATATCAAATAAAGGTAAAATATTATTTCAATAATAGTTAAGGGATGAAAGAGATTAGAAATATACCTGGCAGCAGGGCAAAAAAAAGTTTTCTTTTAAAAAAAAGACCTAGCTGAATTCACCAATCATTATAATGTAATTCTGGGTCTTTTCCTGCTGTCAAGTTCTTTCTTTCTTTCTTTCTTTCTTTCTTTCTTTCTTTCTTTCTTTCTTTCTTTCTTTCTTTCTTTCTTTCTTTCTTTCCTTCCTTCCTTCCTTCCTTCCTTCCTTCCTTCCTTCCTTCCTTCTTTCAATTTAATTTAATTTAATTTAATTTAATTTAATTTAATTTAATTTGTCAAGCATGTATGAGAAAACCAGTATAAGTATGGACATAACATATAAACATATAATTATAAACTGGTATAAATATTTACATAATAAATGAGTATTAATAAAAATGGAACATGAGGACAGGGACGGTAGGCACGCTGGTGCGCTTATGCACGCCCCTTACAGACCTCTTAGGAATGGGGTGAGGTCCACGGCAGACAGTCTAAGGTTAAAGTTTTGGGGGTTTGAAGAAGTAACAACAGAGTCAGGTAGAGCATTCCAGGCATTGACCCCTCTGTTATTGCTGAAGTCGTATTTCCTGCAATCGAGTTTGGAGCGGTTTACTTTGAGTTTGTACCTATTGTTTGCCCGTGTGTTATTGTGGTTGAAGCTGAAGTATGTTTATGTCTTGTTGCTTGATATATTGTGATGTCTTAGTCCCTGTGGCTTTCAGACCATGGTTTATAGAGACAGAAATTCAGTGTACTCAACAAGCCACTGTTAAGTAAACGTGACAACGTGACACATCTGACTATTATTAAAGTCTGAGAAAATACGTTGTCCAAGTCTAACTTTTTCCTGTAATTAATTAGGGTTCATTAAAAAAAATGAAAAAGACTTACCTTCTAGTAAGTCTGAAGCTGATCCTAAACAATATTCCATAACAAGCTGCAGCAGAGAGAAAGGAAAATGAATGTATTTATTTATAATTTATCAAACAAAAACTAAAGCACGAATAAAAATAAAGTGGCAGGGACGACAGGCATGTTAGATGCACTTACGCACGCCCCTTTATGGACTTCTTAAATATGCAGTTGAGAAGTCCATTTGTGGCTAAAACTGAAAATGTGTAGCTGAGACAACTGCATGAGGGAGAGCATTCCAGACGTTAACAGCTCTATTGCAAAAATCGTATTTTTTACAGTCAAGTTTAGAACCGTTTGCCTTGAGTTTAAAGCAGTTGTTTGCGCACGCAGTATTGAGATTAAAACAGAAAAAGGCATTTACACGTAAAACATTAGTACGTACAATTTTGTATGCAATCCCTTGGTCCCACCACAAGCGACGCAGTTCCAGGTTATCCAAACCAAGAATTTCGAGCCTAGATAGCGTAGGGAATTCTATTGTGTACGGAAGAGTGCAAGAGTTTTCTTGTGAAGAGTTGTTAAGAAGGCAGTACGGGTGGCGAAGAAAGAAAGATTTTGATTAAAGTTTCCGACGCAGCAACTGCCTTTCATTTTCACCAGGTTGCTCTCGATACCAGTGCAGTTCCTCTACATCCAGGATTCTCACGTTCATTTTTGTTTGTTTTCAGTTTGATTCGCATCCATTATTTTTATAAACAATTCAAGGTGGTGAACATCCCTCCTCCTATTTTCTCTACAACAATCCTGTGAGGCGGGTTGGGCTGAGAGAGTGATTGATCCAGAGTCCCCCAGCTAGTTTTCATGCCTCACATGGGACTAGAACTCCAGCTGGGTGTCTTTGGGCCAATCGCCAGGAGAGGGTGAGTTCTAGTCCCGTCTTAGCATGAAAGTCAGGTGGGTGACTTTGGATCAATCCCCAGGAGAGAGTGAATTCTAGTTCCATCTTAGGCAGGAAAGCCAGCTGGGTGACTTTGGGCCAATCACCAGGAGACTGGGAGTTCTAGTCCTGTCTTAGACACAAAAGCTAATTGGATGACTTTGAGCCAATCACCAGGAGACGGTGAGTTCTAGTCCCTCCTTAGGTAGGAAAGCTAATTGGATGACTTTGAGCCAATCACTAGGAGACGGTGAGTTCTAGTCCCGCCTTAGGTAGGAAAGCTAATTGGATGACTTTGAGCCAATCACCAGGAGACGGTGAGTTCTAGTCCCGCCTTAGGCATGAAAGCTAATTGGATGACTTTGAGCCAATCACCAGGAGACGGTGAGTTCTAGTCCCGCCTTAGGTAGGAAAGCTAATTGGATGACTTTGAGCCAATCACCAGGAGATGGTGAGTTCTAGTCCCGTCTTAGACACAAAAGCTAATTGGATGACTTTGAGCCAATCACTAGGAGACGGTGAGTTCTAGTCCGCCTTAGGTAGGAAAGCTAATTGGATGACTTTGAGCCAATCACTAGGAGACGGTGAGTTCTAGTCCCGCCTTAGGTAGGAAAGCTAATTGGATGACTTTGAGCCAATCACCAGGAGATGGTGAGTTCTAGTCCCGTCTTAGACACAAAAGCTAATTGGATGACTTTGAGCCAATCACTAGGAGACGGTGAGTTCTAGTCCCGCCTTAGGTAGGAAAGCTAATTGGATGACTTTGAGCCAATCACCAGGAGATGGTGAGTTCTAGTCCCGTCTTAGACACAAAAGCTAATTGGATGACTTTGAGCCAAATCCCCAGGAGATGGTGAGTTCTAGCGCCGCCTTAGCCATGAAAGCTGGCTGGGTATCTTTGGCCCAATCATCAGGAGACAGTACATTCTAGTGCTCTCTTAGGCACGGAAACCAGCTGGGTGACTTTAGCCCGATCCCTCTCTCTCAGCCCAACCTAACCTCTCAGGGTCGTTGTTGTGGGGAGGAGAAAAGCGCCTCAGGTACGTTCGCTGCCTCGAGTTGTTTATAAAAACAATAAAAGTGGGATACTAATAAAACGAAATGCGTAAAACAAATATTGGCTTACCCATGCTGTGTGATCCCGCAGGTAGCAGCCTTTGTACTCTATACTGTTTGGATGTTTAATCCGTTGGAGGAACTTCACTTCCTTAATGATATCCTGCCATTTCTGGAGAAGAGAAAAAGGCTTTGTAAGAGGGAAGTAAAACTTTAAAAGGAAGAAAGAGCCAGGTGATCTAATAAAGGAAACGGGGCACGTGGGCAACCAAGGACAAATTCATTCTCGGCCCAAAACGGTAGGGCTGTTACCAGCGATAAAATAATAAATTGGTGTGCAGAAAGGAAGGACTTTTCTTCAGCCATATGTCTACAGGATTGCTTATTTCCAAATGTAAACTTGCCTTCTGCATTGCTTGGTTTGGCCAAGACGTTAATCTCTCGATTTTGTTTCTATATATTTATATCTATATATTCTTATATATATTATAAACATATATTTATTTCTGACAAAACTGCAAACCAAGTGTTAGATCAGTAATGGCAAATTTTTTGGCGCTGGGTGGGTCAAACATTCAGAAAATGCCTAATTTCATTCTGCTGGCAAGTCTGAACAAAAGAGAAACCTTTCTTTTTCTTTCTTTTCTTTCTCTCTCTCTCTCCATCTCTCCCCTTTTTCTCTTTCTTTCTTTCTTTCTTTCTTTCTTTCTCTCTCTCTCTCTCTCTCTCTTTCTTTCTTTTGTTCATTTCTAGTGGTGGCAGAGTGATGGCAACTGCAGGTTCATGCAATAGTCAGTTCCTTCCTTCCTTCCTTCCTTCCTTCCTTCCTTCCTTCCTTCCTTCCTTCCTTCCTTCTTCCTTTCCTTCCTTCCTTCCTTTCCTTTCCTTTCCTTCCTTCCTCCCTCCCTTTACTCTTTCCTTCCTTCTTCCTTTCCTTCCTTCCTCCTTCCCTTCCTTCCTTCCCTCCCTCCCTCCCTCCCTCCCTTCCATCCGTCACTGTGTCTGTCTGTTTACCCACCCACCCTCCCATCATCATACACGTTGTCACGTGAGATGTAGCAATTTCCCCTTTGCTAAACCAGGGGTGGGCATGGCCAGTGCCTGACACATCTGGCCCATGAGCCGTTGAGTTTGACACCCCTGACCTATATCATCTATCACCGATCATCTCTCATCCATCCATCTATCTCATCATATTTCCTTCCTTCTTCCTTCTTCCTTCCTTCCTTTTCCTTCCTTCCTTCCTTCCTTCCTTCCTTCCTTCCTTCCTTCCTTCCTTCCTTCCTTCCTTCCCTCCCTCCCTCCCTCCCTCCCTCCCTCCCTCTCTCTATCTAGTACTCATGGTTGAAGTTGTATGTTTAAAAGTAATTTTAAAGACCACCGACATAATTTAAAGAAACAGGTTTTCTTAAGGGTTCGGATTGGTGGAAAACGCGGGCTACTGCTAAAAGAAATAACCTTTCCCGCCATATCTCAATCTTTCCCAGAATTCTCCTCTACATATTAAAGCTCTCGTAGCTTTCGGTATCACAACGTCCTCCTTGCCATCTTCTGGAGTTTGATTCCCCAACCTTCTCATGTGCTGCTCACATTTCCCATTCCCTTAAGTCTTCTGGCTTGCTGGTTTCTTTTCTCAGTGCAGGCAGGATTCGAACCCGCCAACGGGTCAGAGGATTCTGGGCACCACAGAGGGGCGGGTCACTTACCTCGTTTGATTGCTTCCCACTGTAAGACATTTTCTTGATGGCCACCACTTCGTTGGTGCGCACATCCCGTGCCTGCAAGACCAAAAACACAAAATGTTTGGTACCTTTTGATATCAATATCTAAGGCGTTGCCGCAAAGACGACGAGGTCAGTTTATTCTCCAAAGCCCCAGAAGGCGGGAGAAGAAGCAACGGATGGAAACTCATCAAGGAGAGAAGCAACCTGGAACGAAGGAGAAACTTTCTAACAATGAGGACAATCAACCAGTGGAACTGCTGGCCACCAGAAGTTGTGACTGCGCCATCGCTGGAGGTTTTCAAGAATGAAGGAATGGACGAATGAATTCTTTTTATTGGCCAAGCGCGATTGGACACACAAGGAATTTGTTTTTGGTGCAAATGCTCTCAGGGTACATAAAAAGAAAAGAGACATTCGTCGAGAATCATCAGGTGCAACACTTAATAATAGTCATAGGGTACAAATAATAAGGGATCAAATCATACCAGGAAACAGTCCATATAAATCGTAAGGATACGAGCGACAAAGTTACAGTCACACAGTCACAAGTGGGAGGAGATGGGCGATACGGAGTGATGAGAAGATTAAGAGTGGCAGTAATACAGAAGAAGAGATTGGACAGCCATTTGTCTGAAAGAGGACCTCCTGCTTGAGCAAGGGTTTGGACTAGAAGACCTCTGAGGTCCCCCCTCCAATGCTGTTCTTCTGTTAGTCTAATAAAGAGAAGGGCCAGGAGCGACAGGATAGCAGACTTCCAGTATCTGATGGGCTGCCCAAAAGAACAGTGGGGTCAACCCATTCTCCAAAGCACCAGAAGACAAGACAGGGATAGCAGTGGTTGGAAACTCATCAAAAGCAACCTGGGATTAAGGAGAAACTTCTTAACAGTGAGGACAATTAACCAGTGGAACAGCTGGCCACCCTGGGTGTTCCATCCCTGGAGGTTTTGAAGAACAGACTGGACAACCTTTTGTCCAGAATGGTACAGTGTCTCCTGCTCAGGCAGGGGGCTGGACTAGAAGACCTCCGAGGTCCCTTCCAAGTCGGTTTGTTATTGTTATGAAAAGTGTGTCATCTTTTTCCCTTTCCCTTCCTCTCTTCCTTTTTACCCTTTCTCGTTTTCCTCATCTTTTCCTCTTTCCCATTCTCCTTCTTTCCTTGTCAATTAAGTTTCTCCTCCTCCTCCTCCCTTCTTTCCCTCCTCCTCCTCCTCCTCCTTCTTCTTCATCTTCTTCGTCTTTCCCTCCCTCTCTTCCTTCTTCTTCCTCCTCCTCCTCCTCTTTCTCCTCCCCCTCCTCCTTTCCTCTTCTTCTTCTTCTTCTTCCTCTTCTTCTTCTTCTTCTTCATCTTCTTCGTCTTTCCCTCCCTCTCTTCCTTCTTCTTCCTCCTCCCCCCTCCTCCTTTCCTCTTCTTCTTCTTCTTCTTCTTCTTCTTCTTCTTCTTCTTCTTCTTCTTCTTCTTCTTCTTATTATTATTATTATTATTCTTATTATTATATAAATGCCTTAAGCGCAAGGAATCTTCTGGACAGAATTGTAGAGGGGGGCTGGACGTGGCTCGCTTGTGGCTATGTAAGGATTCTAGGCTGATTGCTCTTTTAATGCCACCCCCAGTTCTACTGTTCCTTTATTTATTTGTTTGTTTGTTTGTTTGTTTATTTATTGATTGATTGATTGATTGATTGATTGATTGATTGATTGATTTATAGCCAGCCAGCCAGCCAGCCAGCCAGCCAGCCAGCCAGCCAGCCAGCCACTGGGTTGCTACAGATCTTCACGTCTCCCCGTGTCTAAGAGGAGCAACGAATATTGTGGCAATTAAATCTGTGCTACACAATATGTTGCCAGAGGCCAACTGGGGAGTGGATGGGTGGCTTTTTTTTTTCTTTTTTAAATGATGCTAAGGTAAAGATAAAGGTTCCCCTCGCACATCTGTGCCCAGTTGTTTCCGGCTCTAGGGGGGCGGTGCTCATCTCCGTTGCAAAGCCGAAGAGCCAGCGCTGTCCGAAGACGTCTCCGTGGTGATGTGGCCGGCAGGACTAAACCGCCTCGGAAGGCGCATGGAACGCTGTTACCTTCCCACCAAAAGGGATCCCTATTTTTCTCCTTGCATTTTTCTATCCTTTCTGGGACAGGTAATGGGAGCTCACTCCGTTACGCGGCGCTAGGGATTCGAACCGCCAACCGACCAGCCTTTCTAACCGACAAGCTCGGCGCCTTAGCCACCGAGTCCCCCCCTTGGATGATGCTATAAGGCCTGTTCAAAGCAGGACTTCTGAGCCAAGAGTCCCGCCAAAGAAGCTCGCAACTCCAGAGGGCCGATGGAAAAAAGGGCTTGGCCAGGCCCCAGCCGCGAGCAAAAAGGGAAGAAGATATTCTTAACGCAGGCCGGGCACCAGGAACCGCAGCATTGGCAGAGTGCAGACAGGCTGAGTTGCAGCGCCAACATGATGTAATAGCTAGGGAAGATCACACATGGGTTGGTGGGGAGGGGTGTGTGTGTGTGTGTGTGTGTGTGTGTGTGTGTGTGTGTGGTGGAGAGAAAGAAGAGCTCCTTGCTTTCTAAGCCTTCAATGCAGCCCTTTCATCCGATCTGCCTCATCGCTCCTCTGAGCTGCAGAGCCCCAGGAGCTGGCAAGGGCAGGGCGGAGGCTGGGCAGTCCGAGCTGTGGGCAAGAGCCACACCAAGAAGATCGGCGGATGCTAAGCCGCCCCGCCCCGCCCCTCTCCCTGGCAATGGGCAGAAGCCCCCTCGAAGCCACCTGGGGAGATCAAAATCCACCCTGCAAAACAGAACCTGGCTTTAATCACAACACCAGTTTAAACTCCTGCCTTTTTCTTCCCTGTTAACAGCTGCTTGGCTGTTGGATAATCTCAAAGACTCTAAAACTAGGCTCAGAAAATGGTTCTCTTGGGCACTGGGGGGGCTACTAGCCCCCTTACCCGATGCAGCCCTTACACTGCACTGATGGTGTTCCCTAGTTGGGTGGTGAAACATCTGCAAGAAAACCACACAGCTCAGAGAGCACCAAGAACCCAGCTATCTTCCTTTCCTTTCCTTTCCTTTCCTTTCTTCCTTCCTTCCAGCCCTGCTGATGTTACCTAGTTGGGTCATGAAACGCCTGCAATAAAACCACACAGCTCAGAGAGCACCAAGAACCCAGCTATCTTCCTCTTCTTCCTTCCTTCCCTTCCCTTCCTTCCTTCCTTCCTTCCCTCCCTCCCTCCCTCCCTTCCAGCCCTGCTGATGTTACCTAGTTGGGTCATGAAACGTCTGCAAGAAAACCACACAGCTCAGAGAGCACCAAGGACCCCACAGACCTCCTCTTCTCTACAAACCCCTTCCCTTTTTAGCACTGATGATGTTACCTAGTTGGGTCGTGAAACATCTGCAATAAAACCACCAAGCTCAGAGAGCACAATTCTCCTCCTCCTCCTCCTCTCCACAAACCCTCCTCCCTCCTAGCACTGATGATGTCCCCTAGTTGGGTCATAAAACATCTGCAATAAGATCACCCAGCTCAGAGAGCACTAAGGACCCCACAGCTCAACCCTGAGCTACACATCTTCCCTTCTCTTGGTCATCTTTACCGTTGGCACCTTCTGCCTTTGAGCAATTATGAGGTCCCACTTAAGCCCCCTAAAAAGGGTGGCCTGCAACTCTACTGACCGTGGCTGCAAGTTCTGCACCTGGAGGTCATGACGGTAAAGACTGAACGACGCATCTGATGGGGTGTTGCTTGGAACGAAACCCAAGGAAGATTTTCAGTTCTTTCTCCTCTACAAAAGCTTACACTTCAAAGGGGGGCTCCTAAAGGAAGACCCTCCGCCCCCAAAATCCTGGACTAGAAGACCTCCAAGGTCTCTTCTCTCAATCTTCCACCCTGTCCACAATCCAGGTGAGGCCTCTGACCTTCTCTCAGCCTGCCACCCTGTCTGCCCACAATCCAGGTGAGGCCTCTGGCCTTCTCTCAACCTGCCACCCTGTCCACAATCCAGGTGAGAACTCTGGCCTTCTCTCAACCTGCCACCCTGTCTGCCCATTAATCCAGGTGAGGCCTCTGGCCTTCTCTCAACCTGCCACCCTGTCCACAATCCAGGTGAGGCCTCTGACCTTCTCTCAACCTGCCACCTCTCCACAATCCAGGTGAGGCCTCTGGCCTTCTCTCAACCTGCCACCCTGTCCACAATCCAGGTGAGAACTCTGGCCTTCTCTCAACCTGCCACCCTGTCTGCCCAAATCCAGGTGAGGCCTCTGGCCTTCTCTCAACCTGCCACCCTGTCCACAATCCAGGTGAGAACTCTGGCCTTCTCTCAACCTGCCACCCTGTCTGCCCATAATCCAGGTGAGGCCTCTGGCCTCTCTCAACCTGCCACCCTGTCCACAATCCAGGTGAGGCCTCTGACCTTCTCTCAACCTGCCACCCTCTCCACATCCAGGTGAGGCCTCTGGCCTTCTCTCAACCTGCCACCCTGTCCACAATCCAGGTGAGAACTCTGGCCTTCTCTCAACCTGCCACCCTGTCTGCCCACAATCCAGGTGAGGCCTCTGGCCTTCTCTCAACCTGCCACCCTCTCCACAATCCAGGTGAGAACTCTGGCCTTCTCTCAACCTGCCACCCTGTCTGCCCACAATCCAGGTGAGGCCTCTGGCCTTCTCTCAACCTGCCACCCTGTCCACAATCCAGGTGAGGCCTCTGACCTTCTCTCAACCTGCCACCCTGTCCACAATCCAGGTGAGGCCTCCGGCCTTCTTCAACCTGCCACCCTGTCCACAATCCAGGTGAGGCCTCTGGCCTTCTCTCAACCTGCCACCCTGTCCACAACCCAGGTGAGGCCTCTTGCCTTCTCTCAACCTGCCACCCTGTCTGCCCACAATCCAGGTGAGGCCTCCGGCTTTCTCTCAACCTGCCACCCTGCCCACAATCCCACTGGTGCCACCAGGAGCTGGCGCTGCCTTCCCCAGACCCTCGTCCTGTGTCGACGGTCGGCAGTTGCGTGACGTTAGCAGGAAATCGCACGACTTCCAGCTGCCTTCCACCGTGCCGCCCTGACAATGGAAGTCAGTATGTGGGTTTCCAAGCGCACAATAACGTGCTTTTGTTAGGTTCGGCTATTGTTCGAGGAGAACGTTCCCCTCCCCCTTTGGGGGAGAGGACCCTGGAGCCAAGTACCAAGAGCCTTGAATGGCTAGCTTGCCATCTGAAGCACGTCAGCAGCCAAGGAAAGTTGGGTTTTGGAGGTGGATCTGTGGGAAGTGGATCACCAGGAATCCCTTCTCTTGATTCCCGTTGTTGTTAACACTCCGTGGCCTGAGTTGGCTGCCTTCATCTACGCCAGGAGTCCCCAAACTTGCCAACTGTTAAGACTGGTGGATTTCAACTCCCAGAAGGCTGGCTGGCTGGGGAATTCTGGGAGTTGAAGTCCACAAGTCTTAACAGTTGCCAACTTTGGAGGCCTCTGATCTATGCCAAGGGTGTCCGACCTTGGCAGCTTTAAGACCCGTGGACTTCAACTCCCAGAATGCTCCGGCCAGCATGAACCGCAGGCCTTCAAAAGGCCTCGGTTGGCCACCTCTGATCGAAGGAGAAGGCAAAAGATTTAACACAATTTATGGACTTCAACTCCCGCAATGCTGGCTGGGGAATTCTGGGAGTTGAAGTCCACAGAGGTCTTAAAGCTGCCAAGGTTGGATATCCCTGGTTTAGATGGTTACCTATCAGATAGATAGATAGATAGATAGATAGATAGATAGATAGATAGATAGATAGATAGATAGATAGATAGATAGATAGATAGACAGAATGATAGGCAGGCAGGCAGGCAGGCAGGCAGGCAGGCAGGCAGGCAGGCAGGCAGGCAGGCAGGCAGGCAGGCAGGCAGGCAGGCAGGCAGGCAGGCAGGTCAGACACACTGTAGATAGATATGGATGGACGGAGACAGACAGACAGACAAATAGACAGACATCGTAGATAGATGGACAGACAGACAGACACATACTGGTGGATAGATATGGATGGATAAAGATAGATAGATAGATAGATAGATAGATAGATAGATAGATAGATAGATAGATAGATAGATATAGACAGACACACAGACAGACAGACAGACAGACAGACAGACAGGAAGGCACTGTGTTTCCCCCCAAATAAGGCCCTGTCTTATATTTTTTGGCCACCAAAAAGGCACCAGGTCTTATTTTCAGGGGTGGTGGTGGAAGGGATGTCACCCACTCACTCACCTCACTTGCGTGCACCATCACCCCTGCCCTCCTTTTCGCTGTCAGAGGCCTTCAGGAACTTCTTCTGCAGCTGGCAAGGCCGGCAAGGCTTTCCTGAAGGCCTCCGCAGCCAATAATAGAGCTCTGGATTGATCCAGAACTTTGTTATCTGAAGGCCTTCAGGAAAGACTTGCCGGCTGCAGAAGAAAAGGGCCGGCAAGGCAGGTGTCGAGGTGTGCAAGGCCTGGCTACACCTGTCCGAAGGTAAGTAGTAGGGCAGCTCCACCTCCCTCCCATCTCCACCCGAGCTTAATTTTTCCCCGTCCGCTCCGGAGTGGGCGGGATCTTAATTAGGGCTTATTCTGGAGGTAGGGCTTATATTGGGCGCATGTGTAAAAAAATCCAGCTAGGACTTACTTTCGGGGTAGGTCGTATTTTCGGGGAAACACAGTAGGTAGGTACATGGGTAGGTAGATAGAATGTTTTATCACAGTCAACGATCAGAGACCAGAGCAAGTTGAAAGCTTAATGACCGCGCGATTCGCTTAACAAATGCAGGGATCCACTTAACAACCATGGCAACCAAAGGCGGTAAAACCAGGCACAAGTGACGTAATCAAAGGGGAAAGGGCGGATTAGCTTAATGACCATGCGATTCCCTTAACGACTGCAGTGATCCACTTAACAACCGTGCCGAATAAGGTTGCAAAAATGGATGGCACTCAACTTGATCTTGTTTGGCAAACAGGAATGTTGGGCTCAGCGGGGGTCGTACGTCCGGGGATAACCTGGAGGTGCCCCTCCCCTTTCCCATGTGCCCTTGCAAGGACTCTCCTCCCCCCCCAAAAAAAAACCCACAGACTTCTTACAAAATAAACGGCTCCAAAGCTTCCATGGCCGATCTCCCGGAGGTCAGTGAAGAGCTTCTCCGGATCTTCTTTGTAAAACAGCTCGGCGATCTCCGGGTCCTTCAGGCTGCCCGCTCGGCTGGTGGACGGCATTCTGATGGGCGGGGGGGGCGGGTGTGGGTGGGAGCCCACCGGCTATCTGGGCCGAAAATGCCCCGTCAGCCCTGGGGGGCTCATCTGGGTGCAGGAAGCGTCGTTCACATGAGTCACTGCAAGGGGGGCGAGAGAAAAGAGAAGAAGGTTACGGAAGCCAAAGAAAGATCCCCGCCGGTTCAATTCTATTACCCCGTTTCTCCAACAATACCGCCTCCCCCAAGAGGAAGTCCCAGCATGTTTGATAGGCATGAAATGAAATTAAGCCCCTCCCCCCAAATTAAGGCCTATATTAAAACATGCGAAATGGGGGGAGAATGGCGGGGGGGGGTTGCCGTTAGGAAGTACTTTTGTTGCACACCCGGATATGGTGCTGCCTGCGTTGACCCCGATACGAAGGGCCCAGCCAACGCCGAGGTCAACATCCAAGCCGTCGCCGCCCCCTCACCCAAAGATGCAGTGGGGGGGGGAATTAAGTCACCCCCCCAAAAGATGGCCTAGCCATTTTTGGGGGACTCAAAAAAAAAAAAAAGAAAGACCCGGCCTTATTATATGAGAAACACAGTATTTATTTTACTCATTAGAAGATCGAGGGGGTGAACCTGCACAATGCTCCTTCCTCCTCCTCCTCCTCCTCCTCCTCTTTTCCTCCACAACAACAACCACCCTGCGAGGTGGGCTGGGCTGCGAGAGAGAGGGACTGGCATTTATAATGGTTGTGGTTTCCTTTGGGTCGTGTGATCGGATTTTGTGCCCGTCTGAGAAGCAAAGTTAATGGGGAAACCAACTTAACAACCATTTTACAACTGCAGCAATTCACTTAACAACGGGGGCAAGGGAGGTCGTAAAACAGGACCAAACTCACTTAACAAATGTCTCCCTTAGCAATGGAAATGTTGAGCTCGACTGTGGTCGTACGTCGAGGACTACCTGTAATAACCTGCAATAAGGGGTCTTGGAGTCTTAGTGGACAACCAGCTAAACAGGAGTCAGTTGTGTGCGGCGGCAGCCCAAAAAGCCAATGCAATCCTAAGTTGTATTAACAGAGGGATACAATCGAGGTCAAGGGAGGTCCTAATACCACTCTACAAAGCCTTAGTAAGGCCACATCTAGAGTACTGCATCCAGTTTTGGTCACCACATTATAAAACAGATGTTGAGACTCTAGAAAAAGTGCAGAGAAGAGCAACCAGGATGATGAAGGGACTGGAGGCTCAAACATACAACGAACGGTTGCAGGAACTGGGCCTGGCTAGTCTAGGGAAGAGAAGGACCAGGGGAGACAGGAGAGCATCTTCCAATATTTGAGGGGCTGCCCCAGAGAGGAGGAGGAGGGGGTCAAGCTATTCTCCAAGGCACCTGAAGGCCAGACAAGGAATAATAATGGATGGAAACTGAACCAGGAGAGATTCAACCTGGAAATAAGGAGAAACTTTCTGACAGGGAGGACAATCAACCCATGGAACAGAAGTTGCCTTCAGAAGTTGTGGGAGCTTCATCACTTAAGACTTTCAAGAAGAGACTGGACAGTCATGTGTCAGAAATGGTGTAGGGTCTCCTGCTGGGGTGGGTTGGACTGGATGACCTACAAGGTCCCTTCCAACCTCTGTTAATCTGTTATTATTCTGTTATTCAGAAGTTGTGGGAGCTTCATCCCTGGAAGCTTTCAAGAAGAGACTGGACGGTCATGTGTCAGAAATGGTGTAGGGTCTTCTGCTTGGGCAGGGGGGGTTGGACTGGATGACCTACAAGGTCCCTTCCAACTTTGTTAAATCTCTTAAGCAACTTAGTCGGAGCAGCCTCCTGCAAGTCCCTAGGCTGGG
Organism: Pseudonaja textilis; assembly: GCF_049901715.1. Classification (NCBI taxonomy): domain Eukaryota; kingdom Metazoa; phylum Chordata; class Lepidosauria; order Squamata; family Elapidae; genus Pseudonaja; species Pseudonaja textilis. The sequence goes on along the minus strand of NC_141990.1, from coordinate 1,882,803 downwards.
AAAACACGGCTAAGCCGTGGCTAGTTCGGGGAGGTATTTTCCCTAAGGTCTCGAAATGGATGCCTTGATTCATGCCCGCAACCAGGAGGCTTTGTTATCACAAAACAATGGAAAACTAAACAGCATCCTTCTCCGAGTCGCCCGTACGTAAACATGTGGGAAAATGCTCAGAGGACAGCAGAGAGCTGGAAAAACAACGCAAGAGTAAACTGACGTTTTTCTCAATTTGGACAATCGAGCCCCCAACATGCACGTCGGGCCTGAGAAATTTCTTCAGTGAGATTTGCCCATTTTAACCACTTTCCATGCAGTGCTTGTTAGGTGAATCACCGCTTGGTTGTTAAATGGACCACTGACTTTGCTTGTCCGGAGGTGAAAAGAGGGGGAAATCACACACACACACCCCTTGGGACACAGCAATGGTCGTAAGTATGAGTCAAGTTGCTAAGCATCTGAATTTGGACCACGTGACTGCTGGGAAAAATGGCCATAAGTCTTTTTTTTTCAGTGACTATGACGGTCAGTAAGTGTTGTAAATTGAGGACTGTGTTTGTTCTGACATTTCGTAGCTTCCTCTGTCATTTTTTTCCCCTGCGAGATTTTTGCCCATAAAAAATACAGCAAATCCTCGACTTACAACCACAACGGAGCCCAAAATTTAGGTTGCTCAGGGAGACATTTGTTCGGCGAGTTTGGTCCCATTTTATGACCTTTTTGCCACAGTTGTTAAGTGAATCACCACGGTTAACGTTAGCAACACGGTCGTTAAGTGTATCTGACTTTGCTTGTCAGAAGGCTGCAAAAGGGGACCACGTGTCCTCAAGGATGCTGCAACTGGCCTAAGTACATCCAGTTGCCAAGCCTTTTAATTTTGATCCCGTGAACATGGAGAGGCTGCAACAGTCGTACTTGTGCAAAATAGTGGTGCAATGACCCGGGGTAGGGTACAAACGTAATAAAATCCAAAACGTAAATAAATGTCCTTTAATGCTCCCAACTTGGCCTCACTGTTCAATGATGCTCAGTTGGAGATAAAACGTACTTAAAAATAGTCTTCAAAAGAAAACAATACAGTCCGAATTTAACGAGCAGATAAGAGGTGAAATTAAAAAACCAAAACAAACTACTATGAAGGAATTTCCACAACGGAACAGGAAAAGTATTTGCCAAATTCAAGGAGATAACAAGGCACAGTCCGTTGGAAGGACGCCAACCAAGATAACTTCAGACCAAAATAAAACAGGCTTTGTTTCCAGCGTTCGCCAGTACGCAGGTCCGTCCTCTTATCCAGTTGTCACAGCTGCAGCCCATGAAGGGGATCAGGGCCCTTTCCTCCCCCGTAGACCAGCCATTCACGTTTCTCCCTTATTTTCTCCTCCCTGTGTGCCCTAGGATGGAGAGGGGATGGGCCTGGGTCCTCCTCTGACTGCCCAGCCGGCCTCTGCCCTTCCCCAGCCTCCTCCACCACCTCCGGAGCCACATTCCCACTCCCTATCGGCTGTTCCTCCTCTCCCTCAGAGTCCGTCTCCACCAGTGGCATGGCAAGTGGTAAGTCACCTTTGACATTAAATGAACTGTTGTAAGTTGAGGACTGCTTATATTTGACAAAATGGTTTTTCCCGCCCCCCTCCTTTGGATTGTGTGTGAGACTTTCTCCTTCACCACCTAACTTTCCCCAAATACCACTTTCCCTCCCCGTTACGCTGCTCTTGGGATCTATTCTGGGTTTGTTTGCAGTTTGTAAATTTGTTTTGTTTTCTAGGGCGTTTTGTTGGTTCAGGAAAAGAACAAAAATAAATCCATCAACTTACGGGCCCCGCTGGACAAGATGAACCAAACATTTGAGTTTATGCAAAGAAAGAACAACAGAAACACATCGATTTATATTTTTTTTTAAAAAAAGGTTTACAACGGGGCTTCCCAAATGTTATACAGATGGGAACTGGCTGTCTTCTCAGGTTTTCCTCGACTTACGGCCATAACGGAGCCCAAAATTTCCACTGCTAAGCAACAAAGTTGTGAAGTGAGTTTTGTCCCTTTCTTGCCATGGTTAAGGGAATCCCTGCAGTCGTTAAGTTAATCACGCGGTCGCTAAATGAACCTGGCTTCCCCGTGGACTTTGCTTGTCAGAAGTTCGCCAAAGGGGAATCATTTTGACTCTGCAAACCGTCATAAATATAAGTCAGTGGCCAAGCGTCCACATTTTGATCATGGGGATGCTGTAATGGTCGTTGTGTGTCAAATATGGTCGTAAGTCAGTGTCAGTGTAAATTTGAACGGCCACGAAAGTGAATGGTTGTAAGTCCAGGACACCTTGTACCTTCATACCCTAAATTTTCCATTAGAGCAGTGGTCGCCAACCGGTGGGCCGGGGACCCTTGGTGGTCTGTGAGAAAATGTTGGTGGTCCGCAGAGAAATGTCACCCCCAAAGCAATTAATCCAGGTTGCGTGGGAACACAAGGCTGCGCCGCTTGCATTGCGGACAACACGAGGTAGTGAGGGGAGGGGAAAAAGGGCGGAGCGGGGGACTTGCCCCACTCGCCCCATGCGCCTGGCCTGGCCACTGGGCTGCTTCTTTCCGCTTCTTCCTTCTTCTGCTTTTGGCTGCATGCAAGGAAAGCAGCCGAAGTCTTTCTTTCTCTCCCCCAAACTCCCACAGAAATGAGTCTTTGGCACCCTGCAAGGCCTCCTGCTCCAAGAGGCTCATTTCTGGTGGAGTTTGGGGCAGAGAACGAAAGACTTCTGCGGCTTCTGCTGTTTTCCTTGCACGAAGCTAAAAGTCTCTCCCCTTCTCTCTCTCTCTCTCTCCCTCTGAGAACGGAGCTGGAGACCGTATCCTGCGATCCCAAATCAAGAACGATTGATCGGTAGGAAAACAGGGGTGGGGGATTTTCCTGCAGACTTTTGGGGGAGATTTTCCCAGGGTCTCTATGAGTTTGGTGGTCCCTGAGGTCCAAAAGGTTGGCGATCCCTGCATTAAAGAATTCAAAAAAATAAATAAATCCCAGTTTTTACAGCAACGGAGTGAGAATGGTAGAAATAAGGCAGCCCCATCTCACTGAACACATCAAAGCCTTCAGCTCTATGCTTTCCCTTGGACCAAAACCCAGAAAATGCCAGAAGCCGTTTCAGATATAATTCATCTCCTGATTGCAGGCTGGAGAATAAAAGCCACATTCCCAACATCGTGTCCTTGGCTCTTCTTCAAGGCTGCTAGAGGTTCTGCAACCAACTGGGGGCGGGCTGCTCTGGGGAAGCAAGCCAGGGAATCAAGGCTCTTCTCTTCTTTTAATCGGAGGTTCCAGGAAATGCCAGAGAGAATTGACCTGGAAGCATCCGCACCTGAGCGGGCCTTTCCCAACAGGGGGGATCTGTTCTGATCTGAACAAGAAGACAATTGCTGATGCCTCCTTAGAGAATAGAATAGAAGAAAGAAGGAAGGAGAATAGAATAGAATAGAATAGAATAGAATAGAATAGAATAGAATAGAATAGAATAGAATAGAATAGAATAGAAAATGAAATAGAATAGAATAGAACAGAACAGAACAGAAGAAAGAAGAACATAATAGAATTTCAATGGGATGGGATGGGATAGGACAGGATAGAATAGAAAAAGAAGGAAGGAAGGAAGAATGGAATAGAATAGAAGTTAAATAGAATGGAATGGAATGGAATGGAGTGGAATGGAATAGAATAGAATAGAATAGAATAGAATAGAATAGAATAGAATAGAATAGAATAGAATAGAATAGAATAGAATAGAATAAGGAAGGAAGAACATAATAGAATTTAAACGGGATGGGATAGGACAGGATAGAATAGAAAAAAGAAGGAAGGAAGGAAGAATGGAATAGAATAGAAGAAGTTAAATAGAATGGAATGGAATGGAATGGAGTGGAATGGAATAGAATAGAATAGAATAGAATAGAATAGAATAGAATAGAATAGAATAGAATAGAATAGAATAGAATAGAATAGAATAAGGAAGGAAGAACATAATAGAATTTAAACGGATGGGATAGGACAGGATAGAATAGAAAAAGAAGGAAGGAAGGAAGAATGGAATAGAATAGAAGTTAAATAGAATGGAATGGAATGGAATGGAGTGGAATGGAATAGAATAGAATAGAATAGAATAGAATAGAATAGAATAGAATAGAATAGAATAGAATAGAATAGAATAGAATAGAATAGAATAAGGAAGGAAGAACATAATAGAATTTAAACGGGATGGGATAGGACAGGATAGAATAGAAAAAAGAAGGAAGGAAGGAAGAATGGAATAGAATAGAAGTTAAATAGAATGGAATGGAATGGAATGGAGTGGAATGGAATAGAATAGAATAGAATAGAATAGAATAGAATAGAATAGAATAGAATAGAATAGAATAGAATAGAATAGAATAGAATAGAATAGAATAGAATAGAATAGAATAAGGAAGGAAGAACATAATAGAATTTAAACGGGATGGGATAGGACAGGATAGAATAGAAGAAAGAAGGAAGGAAGAATAGAATAGAATGGAATGGAATAGAATCGAATAGAAGCTGAAAGGGACCTTGGAGGTCTTCTAGTCCAGCCCTCTGCTCAAGCAGGAGAACCGATACCATTCCAGATAAGTGACTGCCCAGTCTCTTCTTAAAAACCTCCAGTGATGGAGCTGCCCACAATTTCTGGAGGCCAGCTGTTCCACTGGATATATATGTCTACGGAGAACCTCAGTCATCCAGGTCTTGGTTGTCGCAAAGTTGCTTTCTTACTTTCTTTCTTTTTTTTCCCCCACCCCAAGAGACAACTGGACTTTCTGGTTTTTCTTTGAAGACGTTTTGCTTCTCATCCAAGAAGCTTCTTCAGCTACGTCAAAGAAAAATCAGAAAGTCCAGTTGTCTCTTGGGGGGGAAAAAAACACCTTTGGGACCTCCTTAGATAGGTTCCTCACGGTTTCCTCCTTTAGCTCATTTATGCTTCTAGTGTTAAACCGGATTATCAAGAGGTGGATATTCTATATATCAGCGTTTTTCAACCTCTGCAACTTTTAAGGTGGCTGTGGAATCCTGGAAGTTGAAGTCCAGAGGTCCTCAGGTTGCCAAGGTTGAACACACCGGTGTTAAAATGATCTGGTTATGTTCGGCCTGCAAAGAGATGACGACGGGGAGAGGGGATAAGGTTGGTCCCTTCTACCCTGTTATTCTGATAGTATATTTTACTCACAACAGAAGAAAATATTTGCAGCTCAGGGTTGGTGTTGAGATGGGTAGTTTCCATGCAGACATTTCATGACCCATCTAGGTAATATCATCAGTGCTGAAAGGAAGGTGGGTTTGCTAAGTGGAGGAGGAGGAGGAGGAAGGAGACAGTGGGGTCTTTGGTGCTGTCAGCTTGGAAGCCAAATTGAGATTCAATGCTCCTACGCTGCCACAAGCCTGAGAAAGTGATTTATTGATTGGAATGGAGGTTTGCTGGAATGCTGAGGAAGAGGAGGAGGAGGAGGAAGAAGAGGAGGAGGAGGGAGAGAGGAAGAAGACAGCAGTGGGCTCCTTTCATTACCAAACTAGGTAACATCATTAGTGCTAGTCTGGTGCCTTTTTTGCAGACATTTCATGACCCAAACTGGGTAACATTATCAGGGCCCTGTTTGCAGGGTTGGCAGAGAGCAAATCCTGCTCCCTTCCCAGGCCTGGTTATGTTACCTGGTTTGGGTAATGAAAGGTCTGCAAGAAAACAGCCAAACTCAGAGAGCAGCAAACACCCCACATTTCAACCCTGAGCCAGAAATATTCTCCTTTATTGATTAGGATAATTTCTTGACGAAGCTTATGGTCATAAACCTTTAGAGAAAAGCGGCCAGGCGCTTGTAGATGTCTAACTGGGACAAGGGGTGTGGTACACTTTGAAGGACTCCGAAATAAAGCTTGACATCTAATGGCAAGAGAGATACACAACTACACAAATGTTGTGGAGTGCGCTGTAAGACCACAGAAAAAGGAAGACAGCAAGAATTCAGGAGGCACATCAAGTATTACGACAACAGGCAATGGGTCATGTTTGTGTATGACAATAAACTCATTCCCAATCCCAAGAATTTTTGGGATTAATTCCCAAGAATCTTACTTTCTGGTCATGACACAAGCAAGTTTTTATTCTATTGGTCCACACCTGTGTAGATGGCTGGGGAATTCTGGGAGTTGAAGTCCACGAGTCTTAAAAATGGCCAAGGTTGGATACCCCTGTTCTAGAAAGTGTACTGGTCTGCTTTGGGGAAACAAAACAGCTACTTCTCAAGCGCATGGCGCAACCTAAGAGGACGAACCCCTCAGGACCAGATTCAGCACTTCCGCCTGCATTGAGAAGACAAAGGCTGCTCTTCTGAAGACAGCAAAGTCCACAGTTTGGAAGAGAGGACCCGTGGATTGAAGAGGGGCCCAAGAGGCCACCTGGGTCCAAATGGAACAGCCCTCCCTCCACAGAGGGGGAGGGGATAGGACATCATCTGCCTCCACTCCACAACAGGGTCCTTTCAGCAGTTCCAAGAAGGCTCCACCCCTGCATTTGCACCACTCAGGTGACCCTGAGGACACAGACGGACCTCCAAGCAGCCTCAACGACCCTCTCAAAGGATGCAAATGACCAGCTGCCTGGAAGGAGTATCAATCCTTCCCTTCTTCACCATCCGGTCAGAGCTGAAGAAGCTGCTTGGATGGGAAGCGAAACGTCTTCAAAGAAAAACCAGAAAGTCCAGTTTTGCCTCTTGAAAAAGCACATCCGGGAGTTCTGTTCAGACGTAACATTTTAAGGAAGACCCCTAACCAATATTATCAGAAATGAACGTGAATATATGTGTCACGGGATAATGTCACAGGATCCAATCTGGGTCACAAAATAATTTTGCAGCTGTAGACTGGAGATAGATGGGGTCATATCCAGGGTTGGGATTCAGCCGGTTCTGGAGAACCGGTAGTGGAAATGTCGAGTAGTTTGGAGAACTGGCAAATCCCACCTCTGACTGGCCCCGCCAACCCCACCTCTTCTCTGCCTCCCGTGGAGTCCCAGCTGATCAGCTGGGTCTCCTTGGGTTGCCCTGCCCAGGAGAACGGAGCTGGAAAGCAGGTTAGTGGGGTGGGGAGGGAAGGGGGATTTTGAAGTATATCCTTCCCCTGCCATGCCCACCAAGCCACGCCCACAGAACCAGTAGGAAAAAATTTTTTTGAATCCCACCACCGGTCATATCCCTCCCACTCTGTTGAGAGAGGGCGATTCAATTTCGACCCAGGTGGCCTCTTGGGCTCCTCTTTCAAACCAGTGATCTTCTCTATCCAAAATGTGGACTTTGCTGTCTTCAAAAGAGCAGACTTTGTCTTTGAAATGCAGATGGAGACTGGTGAATCTAGTCCTGATGGGTTGGTTCTCCAAGGTTGTGCCATGCGCTTGTGAAGTGGCACCAGTCCAAAAGAGGGCTGGGAAAATATCTACACACCCCTCACATCCCGGACATAAACTGTTTCAACTCCCACCCTCAAAATGACACTATAGAGCCCTGCACACCAGAACAACTAGACACAAAGCGTTTTTCCCCAACGCCATCACTCTGCTAAACAAATAATTCCCTCAACACTGTCCAAGTATTTACAAAGTCTGCACTACTATCACTATTAATCTTCTCATCACTCCTTATCGCCCATCCCCTCCCACTTGTGACTGTATGGCTGTAACTTTGTCGCTTGCATCCTTACGATCTATACTGACTGTTTCCTAGTATGATTTGATTCCCTATTTGTACCCTATGACTATTATTAAGTATTGCACCTGATGATTCTTGACTCTTGACGAATGTATCTTTTCTTTTATGGACACTGAGAGCATTTGCACCAAAGACAGAATTCCTTGTGTGTCCGAGCACACTTGGCCAGCAAAGAATTCTGTTCCGTTCCGTTCTGTTTCCCCAATGTACAGATCTGCACATGGCTCTAAATGAACTGTTGTTAACTCAAGGACTACCTGCAGTACTGCTTTCAAACTAGCTTCTCCAGGTTTGCTTTTGGGGGCTGACAGTGGTCAATTTCGGTGGGGCAAATAAGTTTCTAGATCAAGGGCCTTCAAACTCGACGGCTAGAAGACTGGTGGACTTCCACTCCCAGAATTCCTGAGCTACCATGACTGGAGGAGGGAGTCTAGGAGTGGAAGTCCACACGTTTTCAAGCTGTCGGGTTTGAAGGCCCCTGATCTAGATAGCTTTTTCTTGAGAAGACCGGCGTGAGGAAGTTTGCAAACACTCAGCAAAAAAAGGCCTGCGCAACGTTAAGCGCTGGACCTGCAGAGAGACTAGATGGGAGAGCTGCATCTATCTCCAAGGAGGAAACTTAAGAGTAAGGGATGAGGTCTGTTTTTGCGGCCTCCACCCACAAGATCTGAATGTTCAGTTATGTTCCACGAGGTTGCTTACAAATCCAGAGAGGGCAGACAGAAGAGATTAAAATTATCTCCAAATACAGGATTAAATTCTCCTCTAATGCCCTGGGCAGTTGTTATCTCTTTTAAAAACACCCAAACATACTCTTGGTATACCGATAGTTGTAGTTTTTTGCCTTGGGAACATCTGAAATGAAGTTGAAAGATTTAAACCGGAGGGCAACTCAACCCTGGCGACTTTTAAGACTTGTGGGACTTCAACTCCCAGAATTCCCCAGGTCACCTTACCCCTAAATCCCAGTGAAATCAAGCAGAAAAGGTTTTTTGTTTTGTTTTTAAAGCTGTGTTTCCCAACCTTGACAAATATAAAACGTCTCTGGCTGGGGAATTCTGGGACTTGAAGTCCAGTAGGTCTTACAGTTGCCAAGGTTGGACAGCTCTGATTTAAATGGAAATTATGGCTGTTCCCATTCTGTGGGTCTCTTCCCAGATCCGGCGGCAATACATTAAGAATTTGGTGTTTCATACTGTTTTGTAAGGCACCCGGGATTGTGACACGCAAGAGGGGCAGCCGTACAAGTACTTTAGGTAAATAAATATTTCCTTAAATATATGAGTGGCTACCACGAAGGGAAGGGGCTCCACCTGGTCTCCAAAGCTCCTGAAGGCAGGAGAAGCAGCAACGGATGGAAACTAATCAGGGAGAAAAGCAATTTAGAACGAAGGAGAAATTTCCTAACAGTGAGGACAATTAACCAGTGGAACTGCTGGTCACCAGAAGTTGTGGGTGCTACATCACTGGACGCTTTTCAAGAAGAGACCGAACAGACACTTGTCTGAAATGGTGCAGGTTCTCCTGCTTGAGCAGGGGCTGGACTAGAAGACCTCCAGGGTCCTTTCCAACTCTGTTATTCTACTTTCCTTCCTCCCTTCCCTCTTTCCCTTCCTTCCTTCCTCCCCTCTTTCCCTTCCTTCCTTCCTCCCTCTTTCCCTTCCTTCCTTCCCTTCCTTCCTTACCCTGCCTTCCTTCCTTCCCTTCCTCCCTTCCCTCTTTCCCTTCCTTCCTTCCCTCTTTTCCTTCCTCTTTCCCCTTTTCCCTTCCTTCCTCCCTTCCCTTCCCCTCCCTTCTTCCCTTCCTCCCTTTCCTCTTCCTCCCTTCCTTCCTTCCCTTCCTCCCTTCCCTCCTTCCCTTCCTGCCTGCCTGCCTTCCCTCTTTTCCTTCCTTCCTTCCCTTCCCTCTTTTCCTTCCTTCCTTCCCTTCCTTCCTCCCTTCCCTTCCTTCCCTTCCTCCCTTTCCTCTTCCTCCCTTCCTTCCTTCCCTCTTTTCCTTCCTTCCTTCCCTTCCCTCTTTCCCTTCCTCCCTTCCCTCTTTCCCTCCCTTCCTCCCTCCCTCCCTTCCTCTTTCCCTTCCTTCCTTCCCTTCCTCCCTTTCCTCTTTCCTCCCTTCCTCCCTTCCTTCCTTCCTTCCTCCCTCCCTCCCTCCCTCCCTTCCTTCCCTTCCCTTCCCTTCCATCTATTTTAAACCTTAGAGGCCCAACCAACAAGGAACCAAGACCCAGCCGGCAGCTCTCTATGAACTAAACTCTTGCTGAAAAAACCAATAAGGTCAGTTCTTAAATGCCCACTTGTTATCCAGTTCCTTGAAAGGGAAAAGTTATTTGTAGGTTCTACACACACACACACACACACACACACACACACACACACACACACACACGACGGGAGCACCCACCAGTCTTGCCTGGGGCCACAGCCTGAGAATACAGGAAGTCCTTGACTCGCGCCCACAATTGAGCTCAACATTTATTTCTGTTCTTAAGTGAAACATGTATTAAAGTGAGTTTGGGCCCATTTTATGACTTTTCTTGCCCAATTATTAAGTGAACCACTGCAGTGGTTAAATTAGTAACATGGTCGTTAAGTGAATCCATCTTCCCCGTTGACTGGGGCATGTTGAGTGTGGAGAAGAGCAACAAAGATAAATGCTCCGCTTTGTTCTGCATTGCTGGGTCACATCTCATTTTTCTTTTTGCACCGTTTTTCTGCAAAGTCCACGGGGGAAGCTAGCTTCACTTAACAACGTCTACTAATTTATCAGCTGCAACGATTCCCTTCACAACTGCGACAAGCACGGTGCTAAAATGGGACAAGCCTCACTTAACAGATGCCTCACCCAGCAACATAAATTTGGGGCTCGATTGCCGTCGTACGTCAAGGACTCCAAGAACCCATTCCTTCCGTGACGTGTCCTACTATTATTATTATTATTATTATTATTATTAAATCTCTCTTAATCCAACTAAATTCCAAATACTTGAATTTAGCAGCTGTTGGGGGTCGGCTTCCCTTCAGGGTTGGAAGTCCTTGAAAAGGGAGGAAGCGAGATGGAAATCTGGTTTAGCTGGGATTTTCTTTGACCCAACCCCCCCCCCCTTCCTCTCCAGGGCTCCGGGGAAAAGATTTTCAAGGTTTCTTCCTTTTAACAGATTGTAACGGAGTCGGAAGGGACCTTCGAGGTCATCTAGTCCAACCCCACCGCCACAAGGAGAAGACCCTACACCATTTCAGATTGACAGACAGATTAACAGAGTTGGAAGGGGCTTTGTAGGTCATCTAGTCCAACCCCTCCTCCCAGGCAAGAGACCCTACATCATTTCTGACAGAGGGCAGTCCAGCCTCTTCTTGGAAGCCTCCAGGGATGAAGCTGCCACCACTTTAATTAATTCAGAATAGAGCTGGAAGGGACCTTCGAGGTCATCTAGTCCAACCCCCGCCACAAGGAGAAGACCTTACACCATTTCAGATTAACAGACAGATTAACAGAGTTGGAAGGGACCTTGGAGGTCATCTAGTCCAACCCCCCTACAAGGAGAAGACCCTACACCATTTCAGATTAACAGACAGATTAACAGAGTCGAAAGGGACCTTGGAGGTCATCTAGTCCAACCCCGCCCCCAAGGCAAGAGACCCTACACCATTTCTGACAGACGGCAGTCCAGTCTCTTCTTGGAAACTTCCAGGGATGAAGCTCCCACAACCTCTGAAGGCAACTTATCTCCCATGGGTTTATTGTCCTCACTGTCAGGAAATTCTTCCTTATTTCCAGGTTGAATCTCTCCTGGATCAGTTTCCATTCATTATTCCTTGTCTGGCTTTTTATAAAAAAAAAAACCCTTCCGTGTTTTTTTTTTTTTATATATATGTTCCATATAAGCAGGACTTTACTTCTCTGTCGAATTTGCAAGTCACCTGGCTGTAAATGACTCTGGGCAGGTTTACAGAAAAAAAAAAAAGCAGTCGTAAACACAAAAATGACTTCGGCAGGAAAGCCAGAATAGTTCAAATCGCTCACAACTCTCGGGGCCTGTCTCTCTAGCTCCGTGTTTCTCAACCCCGAGGCCGGGATGATGGGTGGACTTCAACTCCCAGAATTCCCTACCAGTAGCTGGCTAGGGAATTCTGGGAGTTGGAGTCCACCCATGTAAAGCTTGCTGGCTCCCCCAATCAAAATTCAGGCCCTTGGCAATTGACTCGTATTTATGACGTGCCCGGTGGGACCTTCTGATGAACAAAGTCAATGGGGAAGCCATATTCCCTCAACGAACGTGTTACTCACTTAACAACTGCAGCGATCTACTTAACAACAGTGAGAGATGGTCGTAAAATGGGGCAAAACTCACTTAACAAATGTCTCGCTTAGCAACAGAAATCTGCAGCTCAGTTGTGGTCGTTGTGGGAACAATTCCATCCCTTCGTATATGTGATCTGCGCGCCAAAATCTTTAGATCCAGAATCTTCCCTGTAGCTTCCACTTTGAAATTTAGTAAAAGGGGAAACTTTGCTCTAACCATTGGAGTCTGAGTGTTTCTTTCCTGGATTTTGAATGGAGCACAGACTGACAGTCGTACATCGAGGACTACCTGTATACTTGCAGTTTAGTCACAGTTTAGCTTAGTTTACTTGATTCTCCTTGCACCTCGTACAACAAAATCAACCACCAGTGCACATCATGACCATGAAAATAAAACACAAAAACACACATGCTTCACACTCCATACATTGAACTAAAAAACCCTGATATACTGCATTTATATTGCACTATACGGTAGAATCCAATGGAGTTACTGCTCTGGGATAGAAGCTGTTTTTCAGCCTGTTTGTCCTTGTTTTTAGTTCGGTTTAGTTTAGTTTACTGTCATTGCACCTCGTACATCGAAATTAAATTTCATCTTCAGTGCACATCATGACCATGAAAATAAACACAAATACACATCCTTCACCCTCCGTACACTGAATTGAAGACCCCTGATATTGCATCAGTATTGCCCTATTATACAGCAGAATTCAACAGAGCTACTGCCCTGGGATAGAAGCTGTTTTTCAGCCTGTTTGTCCTTGGTTTTATTATTGTCGTGTACCGTCTGCCAGATAGTAATAGTTAAAAAAAAGGGGGTTCCCAGGATGAGATGGATCTTTGAAGATGTTTTGAACTTCTTTAAGGCAGCGGGAGCTATAAAGCTCTTCCAAAGAGGGGAGAGGGCAACCCAGGATCCTCTGAGGGGCAGTGACCTCAACCCTCTGGAGTGACATCCTATTTGGAGTGACCCCTGCGCAACTGGCAAACCATACAGAGGTGCAGGAAGTTAAGATACTCTCTCTGGTGCAGTGGTAGAAGGTCACCAGCAGTTTTTCATTCAGTTGTTGTTTCCTGAGAAGCCTCAGGTAGTCTAATCTCTGCTGGGTCCTTTTGTCCAGGGCTGCAATGGGAGCCCCCCAGGTCAGGTCCTCTTTTAGGGTAACCCCCAGAAACTTAAAACTGGCCACTTGCTCCACTCGGTCTCTTATCATTAAGCAAGGGCTGGAGGTCTGATCTGCTCTTTCTGTAGTCTACTATAAGCTCCTTGGCCTTTATTGGTGTTGAGGACCGAATTATTGTCTCCACACCATGAAAGCAACCGTTGGTCCACCTCATCTCGGTAGGCAGACTCATCCCGCCGCCCCGGAGATGAGTCCCATCCCTGTCATATCATCTACAAATTTACTAGTGTGAGTGGGAATGCAATACACATAAAGAGTAGAGTAAGGGACTCAACATGCAACGGATGGCTTGTGAGGAGGGTGTCTACACTCTGTCCATGCTCAAAAATGTTTTCGGTGACTTCCTTTAGGTACCTGCCCTTCACCTAAGATTTCATGGCTCAACTTCGTATTTCTCTTCCTCCTCCTCCTCTCCTATTGTTTTAATTTTGCATGTTTCTCTCGTTGGCCTTTAATGCCTTGACTGCAAACACCTGGGAGGTTTGCTGGTATGGAAAGTGGTACAGGTAAGGAAAATAAATAAAGGTGTGTCATTGAAGTGACAGGGCAAAAGGTACAGGCTGGCTGGCTGGTGAAGGAAAAGGTCTGACGTAAGGATTTGACTCCTCTCCGCTTCAAAATTGTGACTTTCTCGTTCTTTTCAACAGAAACTCGGCTCTTCATACCAGCACGTTCTGACCAAATCCTCATTTTGTAACAACTATCATCGTTTTGTCATTTGGACACACTGCACAAGAGAGTGGGCAGAGTGTAGGATATCCAGCTTGAGCAGGGCAGGGGGCTGGACTAGAAGACCTCCAAGATCTCTATTCTGATTCCGATTCTATACAGGTAGGCCTTGACTTACAATTAGCAACTGGTATTTATTTATTTAGTGCAGGGGTCCCCAGACTTGGCAACTTTAAGACTTGTGGACTTCAACTCCCAGAATTCCTCAGCCAGCATTCTGGGAGTTGAAGTCCACAAGTCTTAAAGTTGCCACGTTTGGAGACCTCTGATTTAGTGCGCGGCACATCATAGCTAGCAATTAAGAATATAGAATAACAGAATTGGACGTCCAGTCCAATACGTATTAACATTTCAGCTTGATTAGCACAACCCAATAAAATACCAATGTCAAAAAGATCCATATTCAAATATCCCTCGACCACAATTTCTGTTGCTAAGCGAAACGCTTAAGTGAGTTTCATTTTATGTCCCTGCCACCGCTGTTAAGTGAATCACTGCAGTTTCTTAAGTTGTTAAATGAATCTGGTTGCCCTATTGTTTGTGCTTGTCAGGTGGTCGCAAAAGGGGATCCCATGTCCCCCCAGGGAGGCTGCAACCGTCGTAAATACAAGTCAGTTGACAAGCGGCTGAATTTTGATCCCATGACCGTGGGAATGCTGCAACGGCCTTAAAACTTGTGTTAAACTTCTCACCTTTTACTTAGATAAGACTTGTGCAACCTTGGCAACTTTTAAGACCTGTGGACTTCAACTCCCAGAATCCCCCTGCTCGCTGGGGAATTCTGGGAATTGAACTCTTCAAGATGCAGAATTCCCCAGCTTGCATTCTGGGAGTTGAAGTCCACAAAGTTGCATTCAATTTCTCACCTTCTCTTTAGACCAGGGCTGTCCAACCATGGCAACTTTTGACCTGTGGATTTCAACTCCCATAATCCCCCTGCTGGCGGGGGAATTCTGGGAGTTGAAGTTGTCGAGGCGGGTCACCCCTGCTTCAGATGGTTAGAGAGCCATGGATGAAGCCAGATGCAACAACAGGGACCCTGAATATGGACTCTTGGGATGACGCACGTCTTCATCATCGACAGAGTCACAAACCCTTCCTGTTGGAAGTTTAGCTCAAGTAACTTTTTTTCACCCTTTTGCAGGGTTTTTTCGGGCATTGGTGAACAGATGAGTGAGCCAGCGTCTTTGCCTGAAGCTGTGCCGCTTAAGGACTTTTGACGGGCACGCGGCAAAATGCCAGATTCACTGGAGCAAGCGCGGAAACATTAGAAGGAATGTCACTTTAAATCGAAACAAAGGACGGAGAAAAGGGAGGAAGGGAAGATTCCTTCGGGAGGGTGGCCTACCGCCACGGGGACAATCCTGCTGCCCGCTCGAATCAGGGAAGCGTGCCTAGGTGAAATCTGGCATTTTTAGCCTACGGTGTAGCCAAATGCAAATTCTGTTGGCGAGGAACTTCTGCAAAAGTGAAGAGGGGGAGTTAGGATGCGACTGTAACTTTGTCGCTTGTATCCTAACTCTTTATACGGACTGTTTCCTAGTATGATTTGATTGCTTATTGTACCCTATGACTGTCATTAAGTGTTGCACCTGATGATTCTTGACTCCTGACAAATATAGCTTTTATTTTATGTGCACTGAGAGCATTTGCACCAGAGACAAATTCCTTGTGTGTCCAATCACAGTTGGCCAATAAAGAATTCTATTCTATTCCTTATTTTATTCTATTCCTTATTCTATTCTATTCTATTCCATTTCTATTCTATTCTATTCCATTCCATTTCTATTTCTATTCTTATTCTTATTTCCTATTATTTCCTACATCCTCTATCCTCTTTTATTCTATTCTAATTTCTATTCTATTCTTATTTCCTATTATTTCCTATTATATCCTCCTCTATCTTAGTTTCTATTCTATCCTAGTTTCTATTCTTTTCTATTCTTTTCTCTATTCTATTCTATTCTATTCTATTCTATTCTATTCTATTCTATTCTGAGCAGAGGAAGGCAGTCAGGGCTTGCGCCATTTCTTTATTTGTGTGTGTGTGTGTGTGTGTGTGTGTGTGTGTGCGTGCGTATGATCATAGAACGCGACTTGCAACGCTGAAAATGAAGTGAAATGGAAACGCTGCAATTAAAAACCAATTAAAAATGAAAGCAAACAGAAATGATAAGAGGGAAGGGGGGTGTTTTGGAAAATTCCTGCAGGCTGGAAGAAGAGGGGTGGGGTCTTTAGTGCTCTCTGAGCTGGGTGGGTTTCCTGCAGGTGTTTCGTGACCCAGCCAGGTAGCATCGTCAGTGCTAGAAGGGAGGGGGTTTGCAAAGAGGGAGGAGGAGGGGGGAATGGGGGAGGAAGAGGAAGATTATTGTGGGCTCTTTGATGCTCTCTGAGTTTGGTTGTTTTCTTGCAAACGTTTCATGACCAAACTAGGTAACATCATCAGTGCCAGAAGGGAGGAGGAGGAGGAGGAGGATGACTGTGGGGTCCTTGGTGCTCTCTGAGCTTGGCTGTTTTCTTGCAGATGTTTCATAATCCAACTAGGTAACATCATCAGTGCTAAAAGGAAGGAAGGAAGGAAGGAAGGAAGGAAGGAAGGAAGGAAGGAAGGAAGGAAGGAAGGAAGGAAAGAGAAAAGGAAGGAAGGAAGGAAGGAAGGAAGAAGAGGAAGATAATTGGATCCTTGGTGCTCTCTGAGCTTGGCTGCTTTCTTGCAGACGTTTCATAATCCAACTAGGTAACATCATCAGTGCTAAAAGGAAGGAAGGAAGGAAGGAAGGAAGGAAGGAAGGAAGGAAGGGAAGAAGGAAGGAAGGAAGGAAGGAAGGAAGGAAGGAAGGAAGGAAGGAAGGAAGGAAGAAGAGGAAGATAGTTGGGTCCTTGGTGCTCTCTGAGCTTGGCTGCTTTCTTGCAGACGTTTCATAATCCAACTAGGTAACATCATCAGTACTAAAAAGGAGTTGAGTTTGCTCCCTCTCGATATATAGTGGCTACAGCAAACAACAGCCTAATCGAGCGACTATCAAGAAGAAAACAACCCTTACAGCAACACTGACATGGCAAGCTATGATATATGCTGGCTGTGGAATTCTGGGAGTTGAAGTCCACAGGTCTTAAAGTCGCCAAGTTTGGAGACCCCCCCAGCAGCCCCAGGCTTTTGAAAAAAAAAAAAGGACAGGAACATTTTCCCCTTCGTGGCATGTTGCTTTTTGTGGTGGAGGAAGCTTAACGAAGCCTCTGGGGTGGCAAGGGAGCTGGGCACGGAGGCCTCTGAACTCCCAGGTCGCTCAGAAGCTGCGTTCCAAGTACACGGCAGCCTGGCTAATTTTCTCCTTCGGGGTGATGTGAAAAGCCTTTTGATCTTGGTTGGAGTGTCTTTCTGGCCTTACCTGAGCAACCTGTTCAGGCTGCGCTCGTCTCGTGTTTATCTCCCTACCAGTGGCTGGCTTCCTCATGCATGCTCCCCGGCCTTCCTTTGGGCCTCGGCCCTGTGCCTGGATTATTTATGGATTTAATGCATGCCCTGCCTTTACTCTTTTTACAAGTAAGGTGGTGAACCCTATGCAGCACACCTCCTGCCTCCAGTTTTCCCCAACAACAACAACCTTGTGAGGTGGGTTGGGCTGAGAGGAAAAAGACTGGCCCAAAAGTCACCCGCTTTGCTTCCACACCCAAGGCAGGACTAAAACTCATCGTCTCCTGGTGATTGGCAAAGTCAACTAGCCAGCTTTTGTGCCTAAGGCGGGACTAGAACTCCCAGTTGCCTGGTTGGCCCCAAAGTCACCCGCTTTGCTTCCACACCCAAGGCAGGACTAGAACTCATCGTCTCCTGGTGATTGGCAAAGTCAACTAGCCAGCTTTTGTGCCTAAGGCGGGACTAGAACTCCCAGTTGCCTGGTTGGCCCAAAGTCACCCAGCCGGCTTTCATGCTTAAGGCAGGACTAGAACTCCCAGTCTCCCAGTGGTTGGCTGGAAGTCACCTAGCTAGCTTTTGTGCCTACGGCCAGATCACAACCCCCGGTCACCTGTTATTGACCCAAAGTCACCCAGCTGCCTTTCATGGCTAAGGCAGAACTAGAATTCCCCATTTCCTGGTGTTTGGCCCAAAGTTACCTAGCCGGCTTTCATGCCTAAAGCAGTACTAGAACTCTCCAGAGTCTCCTGGTGATCGGCCCAAAGTCATCTAGCCAGTTTCATGTTTAAGGCGGGACTGGAACTCAGCATCTCCTGTTTTCTTTAAGGCTGGTATGTTAATCGCTAGACCAGCCTGGCCCCCTGTTAAACCCCTTATATGACTATAAGGAAATCATAAAACGGCCCTGTGCAAAAACCTGACAACACCACAAGAAAATAGTTCTCCTTAAACACATACCTTTGGAATACATCTAAAAGCAAGATATCCCAGAAAGCAAATTATTTTTCACCCAGAGCAAGCGTGACTTAGAACCAAGGGGGAACACTATTTAAGCGGCAAATTAATGGAATCTGCTGTATAATTAAAGCCATTATTTTGGAACGATCAAAAGAAAACTATTTGGCAAACTGTTGGTATCACAGTGGAAAGGTAACCATGAGTTGTCTATTTAACATATAAATGGGGGTGGGGTGGGGGAAACGCCCCTTTGTGTTTTTCTTTTAAGCACCACTCCAAAAGGCCATTGCCAAAAGGAAGTGGAAAGAAGGACCAGCTAGAACTCCTTATCAGGGCATCTAATTTTAAAAATTAAACAGGATTGTTCAAATTAGGTCAGTGTTTCTCAAAACCTAGACCGCTTTAAGATGTAATTCCGGGAGTTGAAGTCCACATATCTTAAAGCGGTCCAGGTTTTGAGAAACACTGATCCAGCTACCTGAAAATAGAAAAAGGAGCCTAGGAAAGGAAAGTTACCTTCTTTTCCATGTTGAATTTATTTAGAAAGTCACATCCTGCTGAATTCTACCCTGCATGCTGAGCCAATTAAAGGGGCTTTTGCTGTTAAAACACACATCGTTCCAGAAATTTGCCTTGACATTATTGTTGTTGTTGTTTTAACACCACAGCAAAGGCTGTAAGTGAAATAGTCTTATCGTACACCTCTATTGCCCAGGAGAAAAACCAAATTGTCCCACATTTATTAGGCTCCTTAAATTCAAGGATTTCTCCTTCCTTATCTTCACGTGTCTGAATGGAACGGCTTGTTAACACATATAGGGAGGAGGAGAGGCTTGGAGTCAAAACAGAAATCCTGTTTTTATTCTGTCTGGAAGAAACAAGCATCAACTTTCTCACATTTTTCCCCCCGCTGGTAACAAAATTCCCAAGACAAGATGGCTAAAATACCATTGGGTTTCTATCGGTGACCTTCTGTGGGCTGTTAAAACCAAGCAAGAACTCCTGGATAGATAGCACGCACACGCCCAACTGCCATGAGCCACAGATTTCTGTTCTGTTTTTAATTTTTGCTTTCTCTCATTATCACCCAGCAAACACAAATTGCAAAGCAGGAAATAGGAGGGACCTGTTAAAATTGGGTTGGGAGGGGGAATAATCTTTGGTTTGTTTGTTTTTGGCCATTCAGGTCAAGGTGAGATACTTGGGATGTTTGGCCTTCTCTTTTCAGGAGACAAACACCTGCCAGGTGCAAAGTTAGAACAGGGTAATTGCAGAGCTCAGGATTTATAATTTGAAAGTGGAGGAGGAGGGTTAAAGGTTTGCTTTTTCAAGCCATGGAACACCTTGTGGTGAGGTGGGCAGCAAATAAATTTAATTCTGTCTCTATAAAAGTGAAAGGCCCCTCACGCATCACCACAAAATCTCCACAACCGTAAAGCTTACAAACTTGAAATTTGGCATGCCATGTTCCTCTTGGCTTTTAGGTGCTCACTAAGAAAGGATTTTTGGAAATGACCCTCAGAGCATTTAGAGTATTTCCTATATTATTATTATTATTATTATTATTATTATTATTATTATTATTATTATTATTATTATTATTATTATTATTATATTATTACGCTCTGATGCTAAGGAGTCCTACTCCCCCTCCCCACCTGAGAAGAAAACTCTTCCAAATGCAAAACACAAGCAGAGGAGTTTCAGTTTCAGAGCACAAGCAGCTTTAGTACAGAACAGTTGAGCTAAGCCACGCCCAGGCTCCTTGCTGTCTCCTTCTTGCTCACAGCAAATACCCTTTCAGTTTCCAACAAGCCCTCAACTGTCTCACACACTAACAGGATGCTAGCCAGATAAATACCGACGGATGCTAGTAGATAGAGGCGGATTTTTCTCCCCTTATTTTACTGCCCAGAAACTAAGCCCCATCACAGTTTTGTAGCGAAGCACGGGTATCGAGCTAGTACGTCTTCTATTGTCCTTTTCTTCTGAACAGCTTCAGCTGGACAATGGAAGATGTTGATTGATTGATTGATCCAATTTATTTGCTTCCCATCTCACCCACAAGATGTCCCCCCCCCCTGTTCCTGGAAGGACCAAGGATTCGAATTTAAAACAGGGGTGACCCAAATCTTAGCAACTTTTAAAGACCCGCGGACTTCAATTCCCAGAATTCCCCAGCCAGCCAATTCTGGGAGTTGAAGTCCACAGAGGTATTCAAAAGTTGCCACGGATGGACCACCCCTGCCAGGGAGGTTATAAATACTCAGTTAAGTGTCGGTACAGAAGCAAGGAGGGTGGAATTATTCCGGGAGGGTGACTGATGTAGGCAAGACAAGGTCGACTGGAAAGTCCGTATTCTATTCTGATCTCCTTGGAGGTATAAAGGCTTGGGTTTTGCTTGTCCCTGAGGCCAAAAGTTGGCTCCGTCCCAGAAACATACCTCATCCCTGCTGCAAAGATCTACCTTTAGAAGACACGCATGTAACCAGGAAAGAGCTAGGGAATAAATAACGTACAGTTTTTATTTCCAAAAAAATAAGAGAAAAGGCACCCAGAAGTGTTGGTCAAGAAAAATACCGTATTATATTTTAAGTAGCAAGAGCCAGTTTAGAACAGCGGTGAAGGCACCAGGCTACAAAGCAGGGGGTGGTGAGTTCTAATCCTGCCTTAGGCATGCAAGCCAGCTGGGGGACTTTGGGCCAATCGCTGGGAGATGGTGAGTTCTAGCCCTACCTTAGAATGAAAGCCAGCGAGATGACTTTGGGCCAGCCCCTCTCTCTCAGCCCAAGTCATCTCGCAGGGTGGTGGTAGAGGGGAAAACAGGAAGGTGAAGGGACACAGAACGGAGTTGGAAGGGACCTTGGGAGGTCTTCTAGTCTAACCCCATTTGAGCAGGAGAGTCTATATCATTTCAGATCAACCAGTCTCTTCTTAAAAGTGTCCAGAGTATTGATTATGTGCATCATCTTGAGTGATTTGTAAAAACAATACTGGTAGGATGGATGGCAGATGGATGGCTGGATGGAAGGAAGGAAGGATAACAAAGTGGAAGGGACCTTGGGGGGGTCTTCTAGTCCAACCCCTTGCAGGTGACCCTACCATTCTAGCCAAATGGTCATCCAATCTCTTCTTAAAAGCCTCCAGAGATGAGGAAGGAAGGGAGGGAGGGAGGGAGGGAGGGAGGGAGGGAGGAAGGAAGGAAGGAAGGAAGGAGGTGAGAGGGAGGGAGGGAAGGAAGGAAGGAAGGAAAGAAAGGAAGGAAGGAAGGAAGGATGGATGGAAGGAAGGAAGGAAGGAAGGAAGGAAGGAAGGAAGGAAGGAAGGAAGGTGAGAGGAAGGGAGGGAGGGAGGAAGGAAAGAAGGAAGGTGAGAGGGAGGGAGGGAGGAAGGAAGGAAAGGAAGGAAGGAAGGAAGGAAGGAAGGTGTGAGGTAGGGAGGGAGGGAGGAAGGAAGGAAAGAAGGAAAGGAAGGAAGGATGGAAGGATGGAAGGAAGGTGAGAGGGAGGAAGGAAGGAAGGAAGGAAGGAAGGAAGGAAGGAAGGAAGGAAGGAAGGAAGGAAGGAAGCCAGCCAGCCAGCCAGTCAGCCAGCCAGGGTAGCAAAATGACAGCTGACCAATGTCCACATGCCTCCTGGCGATGCTCTCCTTGAGTCAAATGGCCAGAAACCCAGCGTCCTGTTTGCTCTGGACGCTTGCACAGGCAGCAAAGGAAATGTCGAGACAAATGCAGTAGCCCCAGCACGCACCAGCGAAAAAGCATGTACAATCTGGAAAGCCCATTTATAAAAGGCTGAAAAATTCAGCCATGGGCACGCTGGGATTTTGTGAGGAACAGAGAGAATGCGAGTGCAGCACTTAGCTGTGTAAACTAAAAACCTGGTGGACTTTCCCGCCCTCCTTATGTTCAAATATCCTATGATTGAAATGCAGTGAGTTCTCCCACACGTAGTTCACCTCGCCCAGGCATTCTGGACAGATGTTAAGGGGGATTCCCTCCTGTGGCATACAGGCCAGCTGTGAAGTCTACCATTTGTCCTTCCCAGATGGTGAGGCCCATCATGGAGATGGTTTTATAAGAAGAGAGTCCAAATCTACGAAGGAGAAAAATGGGAGGTCAATAGCGACCATGAATGGTGGCTGTATGGTACCAGAACTAGAGTGGTAGCACTTGGTGTCTGAGACAGTAAGGACCCCAAGGAAAATGGTGCTCATCCTCTCAGGTCCTCTTAGATAGAGCAGGGAGGTCCAACCTTGGCAACTTCAAGATTTGTGGACTTCAACTCCCAGAATTCCTCAGCCAGGAGGCCTATCCAATCTTGGCAGCTTCAAAAATCTATGGATTTCAACTCCCAGAATCCCCCAGGCTGGGAAATTCTGGGAGCTGACGTCCATAAGTCTTGAAGTTGCCACGGTTGGACGCCCCTTTCATACGGATACCTGGCCTGCCAAAGCTGAAACAGATCCTGGTTTAGGTCACATTAGGTCTGAACTGGTATCACTCTTCTGTAAAACAGGTTAAGGGCTGCAGAGATTACAAATGACTCACCCTCGTAACAAAAGTATGTTTTCTTGCAGAATTTATCTCTGTGTTTGCTCGAGCCAAGCGTTATGCAAGTCGATTACTCATTGCCACCAGGAGATCTGCATCTCATTTGAAAGAGGGAGGGAGGGAGAGGGAAAGGGAGAGGGAGAGGGAGAGGGAGAGAGAGAGGGAGAGAGAGGGAGAGAGAGAGGGAGAGAGAGGGAGAGAGAGAGGGAGTCTCATGCAAAACGAAAAGGAACAGATAACAATTCTGGCTACAATCCAGGTTTGTCGTTTCTTCTCCTGATGCCCTGGGTCCTCTCTCCAAACCATCATTCCAGCAGATCTTCTTGACTGGCTACCCATCCGTGGTGGCCCGAAAGTTGAGAATCCTGCCTCTGAGCAGAGCCACAACCTTAGACCTGAAGTCCTTGCAGCCAAGGGAGCATAGCTGATGCAAATCCACGTTAAGAAAATCCGTTACCACCTTTCAGTCAGAAACCAGAACAACCATCCAGCAGACTTCAAGATCCCAACCAAGGAAACACCAACTCAAGACCAAAAAAATCCAACGGAAAACAGCTATAATCAAGCAACTACCAAGAAGAAAATAACACTGATAGGGCAAGCTATGATATGTATGAACAGAGAGCAAGTCTCACTCCTTTCTAGCACTGATGATGTTACCTAGTTGGGTCATGAAACGTTTGCAAGAAAACAACCAGGCTCAGAGAGCACCAAGGACCCTCCCAGTCTTTTTCCTCCTCCTCTTCCTCCAAAACCGCCCCTCCCTTCTAGCACTGATGATGTTACCTAATTGGGTGATGAAACGTCCGCGAGAAAACCTCCAAGCTCAAAGATCACCAAGGACCCCACCGTTCAACCCTGAGCTACAAATATTCTCTTTTATTGAGACCGATAGTTTAATTTTTAATGCCTTGACCAGGGCCACCCATCACACAGAATAACATGGGCTGTTGGGTTCTAGCTAAATCGGTGTGGTTTGTGAATCACCCCGGCTATTGTGGCTTGCAAACATGACACAACAAGAGTGTTTATAAAGTGGAGCCACTTGGCATAATCAACAGGCCACGGCTAACAAACATGGAACAGTAAGCATGACGTGGGAACTCATTCTACTTGGAAGTAAAGAGTGATCAGGGAACTTCTGTTTAAATGGTGGGGGGTCCAATCTCGGCAACTTTAAGACCTGTGGACTTCAACTCCCACAATTCCCCAGCTGGCCAAGGAGGCTGAAATACACAGGTCTTAAAAGTTGTCAAGGTTGGCCATTCCTGGTTTAAACACTTTGCTCTTATCAGGATCCGAAGAGGATTCTGGCCTATCAATTATGATCACCTACCTGAGGCTTCTAAGGAAACAACAGCTGAATGAAAAACTGCTGGGGACTTTCTACCGCTGCACCAGAGAGAGTATCTTAACTTACTGAACCTGTGTGTGGTTTGACAATTGCACCGGGGCAGATAGGATGTCACTCCAGAGGGTTGAGGTCATTGCCCCTCAGAGGATCCTGGGTTGCCCTCTCCCCTCTTTGGAAGAGCCTTATAGCTCCCGCTGCCTTAAAGAAATTCAAAACATCCTCAAAGATCCATCTCATCCTGGCCACCTTTTTTTTTTAATTATTACCATCTGCCAGATGGTACAGGATAATAATAATAACAAGGACAAACAGGCTGAAAAACAGCTTCTATCCCAGGGCAGCAACTGTACTGAATTCTACTGTATAATTGTGCAATATCGATGCAGTATCAGGGGTTTTCAATTCAATGTGTGGAGTGTGAGGGATGTGTGTTTGTGTTTATTTTCACGGTCATAATGCACACTGAAGATAGTATTTAATTTTGTGGTACGATGTGCAATGACAATAAAGTAAAGGCTAGGTTGCAATTGCTTCTAAATGGCCAGATAGAAAGGATTTCATACATCTTAGGCTATTTGTGCGCATGTGCCCACTCGGGTTAGGATGGAAAGAACTGGCATGCTCTATTACATGTATGCCAGGGCAGGCAGCGGATTATCTGCAAGCCTTGGGCACAG
This sequence comes from Pseudonaja textilis, assembly GCF_049901715.1. Taxonomy (NCBI): domain Eukaryota; kingdom Metazoa; phylum Chordata; class Lepidosauria; order Squamata; family Elapidae; genus Pseudonaja; species Pseudonaja textilis. Next base: position 1,857,891 of record NC_141990.1, on the reverse strand, counting down.
GGCTGCTGCTAAATCAGGCCATCACCCAACTGGTAGAGCCTTTGGCTACCCCTGGCTTTATATCACACCTGACTGGGCACCTGACAGGTACAGCTGGAGGCTGACTTCACCTTAGCAAGTAGTATTTAGGGCAGCGTCCTGCCCCACTGCCGTTTCCTGCTTTGGACAATCAGGAATATCTTGTTGGAAAGTCCCAGGGCCTTGCTCAGATCACAGGTAGTCCTCGACTTACGACCACAACGAAACCTAAAATTTCCACTGCTAAACAAGACAGCTCTTAAGCGGGGGTTTGCCTCATGTTATGACAATGAGTCATTAAGTGGATCGCCGTAATCGTTAAAATGAATCCTTCGACTGTTAAGCAAATCTGTCTTTCTCCGTTGACTTTGCTGGTTGGAAGGTCGCAAATAGTGACCCCACGACCCTGGGACAGGCAACTGTCATAAATACACGTGCCCGAATTTTGATCACGCGATCGTGGGGAATGCTACAACGGTCGTAAGTGTGAACAATTGGTGGTCAGTCCCTTTTTTCAGGGCCGCTGTAGATTTGAACAGGCGCTAAATGAAGAAGGGTTATAAGTCAAGAGCTACCTCAATTTGTCAGCGGTACCAAGACCTCAGTCTTAACTTTGCGGAAAGTCGGGACACGGTCAGCAATTTATCCAGCTGTCCTGCAGCTACGTAATTTATCCCAAAAGTTAAATGGAATCTTCTATCTCCAGCAGACCAAGGCCCTTTAAAATAGGTGTGGTTGCTCTCAACCTCTCCGATGCTATGAAAAGATTCTTTTTTTTCCCCGGAGCAGGAAATGAACTGACCTGAAAATGAAATGCAGCTAAGTCAACTCGAAAAAAAAGAAAAAGGGAAAGGAAAAAAAAGAGAAGAAACGGGGTAAACAGGGGCTGGGCTCCTAGCGGTCATCTGGACCGTTTGGGAAGGAGGACCAGGGTGGGGGCGCCTGGCCAACGTTCAGAAGGAAGCCATCTGCCAGCCTGCGGCTACTCAGGCTTTACACAGAGGCCTCCTGTTCCGGAGGAGGACTGAATCGCACAATGGACAATCAGGGTGGAACCTGCACAGTTCACCAAGTCCCAGCCAATTAGCACAACCCGGTGGCGTGTCGACTCAAGAGCGCGAATGGAAGCTCACGTCCCGCCGCTGAACCAAAGCGGGCAAAAGGCGAATGCCAAGGTACCTTCAACCAAGAAATCAGCCTTATGTCAGGGCTCCGATCATCCAACCCCATTCGAATCGTAAGTCTCCAGCCGCATCTCTCAAGAGGTTTAAAGAGAATCATTTATCAGGCGTGACCATGTCGGCGTTACCTGGGTGCAGCCGACTCTAAGACCCATCATTCATTTCCCCCTTGACCGTGGTCTTCCCCCACACACCCCTGGATGTATATTCTCCAATGGGACACATCCATAGCCCAGAGTCATCAATCAGGCTCTCCAGTAATAATCTTGCGTGCCAGAAGCTTCGGCTGCCGAGCCATTATCTATGAAGCATTCAAGGAATGCACTACTTCCCCAACTCCCTTTTTGCTGACAACTCTAAAAGACCAGAAAAATATTTTTGAGTTGACACTTTGGTGTACGCCACAGGGGGGTGAACAATGATGGCACCTTTAGGCTCAGCGGACTTCAACTCCCAGAATTCCTGAGCCAGCCAATATTCTGGGGATTTGGAAGTCCTCCCGGCCTACAGGTGCCATCGTTGCGGTATACAGGCAGGCTTTAACTTAACTGAGGTCATGGTCCTGGTGGAGACGGACTCCGAGGAAGAGGAGGAACAGCTGACAGGGACTGGAAGTGTGGCTCCCGAGGTTGTGGAGGAGGCTGGGGAAGGGCAGAGGCCGGCTGAGCAATCAGAGGTGGACCCAGGCCCATCCCCTCTCCATCCTAGGGCACACAGGGAGGAGAAAATAAGGGAGAAACGTGAATGGCTGGTCTACGGGGGAGGAAAGGGCCCTGATCCCCTTCATGGGCTGCAGCTGTGACAACTGGATAAGTGGACAGACATGCGTATGGGCTGGAAACAAAGTGTGGAACTATCTCTAGTTTATGGTTCCTCTCTGAGTGTGGCGTCCTCCCCAGTGTGGGTTCTGTTATCTGTGGACGTCCTCCAGCCCTTATCTTGCCTGGTTTGTGTTGTTTTTTTCCTTCTTCTTCTGTTTGTGTGGGAGTTTTTTGTCTTCCCTCAAGAATATTCAGAGCTTGGAAGCCAAGTGAAGGAATGAAAGGGGCTTCCCCTGTTTTCTGTGACTGTGTTTGTTTTGTATCCCGCACCCTGGGTCATCACAACTGAGCCCAAAACTTCCCCCGTTAAGCAAGACAGTACAATGAATTTTTCCCCATTTTATAACTTTCCTTGCCATGTTTATTAAGTGGATCACCTAGTAATACAGTTGTTAGGGGAATCTGGCTGCCCCACTGCTTGACATGAGGTCACAAAAGGGGAGCTTACTGCATATACGGGCGGGGGAACCCAAAATTTCTGTTGCTAAGTGAGAAGCCTGTTCGGTGAGGTTTTGCCCCGTTTTACGACCTTTCTCGCCACCCGTTAAGTGAATCACTGCCACCGCTCAGTTGGTAACCCGGTTGTTAAAACGAATCCGGCTTCCCCCATGGACGTTGCTAGTCAGAAAGGTCGCAAAAGGGGATCGCGTGACCAACCCCGCACCCCCCCTCCCTGGGATGCTGCGGCCGTCGGTCGTAAGTGTGCAAAATGGCCCTAAGACACGTCCTTTCAGCACCGCTCCGTTCGAACGGTTGCTAAACAGGTGGCCATAAAATAAGAGGAACGAGCCGCCGTGAGGTTTTTAACATAGAAAAAGGGGCTGGTGGTTAAACCGTCCTGGAAATTCTCAGCGAGGGAAACCGGAAGCTTCTTCCTCACAATGAAAAGGCCCACGAAAACACAGGGGCGAGTCTCGCTTCTCGGCGGTCGCAGACAACAACATCCTCTCCCAGATGCTTAGAGAAAACTACAGAAGGCCACGGAACAAAGCGCACATTTCTCCCGCAAATTAAAAGACATGGCAACCCAACAGCTCCACTCTTTTAAGATCTCTCTGCGTGCCTCAGCGATCATCACCCTAGTGGTTAGGGCGGGCTGGCTGGCTTACAGACAGGAACAGGGTAGGATCCATGGCAGTGGTGAAATTCAGATTTATTTATTTTTTTTACCACCGGTTCTGTGGGCCTGGCTTGGTGGGCGTGGCAGGGGAAGGATTCTGCAAAATCTCCACTCAAACGTGGCATTTGCTGGTCTCTCTGGACCCCTCAAAATTTCTGCTACCGGTTCTCCAGAACTGGTTAGAACCTGCTGAATGCCCGCCTCTGGATCTTGGTGGTTTTCTTGCAGACATTTTCATGACCCAACTAGGGAACATCATCAGGGAGTTGGGTTACTTAGTTGGGTTATGAAATGACTATCAGAAAACGACTAAGCTTAGAAGGACCGCCCCACGGTCTTCCTCTTCCTCTACTCTGCCAACACCACCACCCTTCTAACACTGAGGGTGTTACCTAGTTGGATCACGAGATGTCTGCAAGAAAACCACCAAGCACAGTCGTCCTCCCTCCCTCCCTCTCTTCTAGCATGGATGGTGTTATCTAGTTGGGTCACGGAATGACTGCCAGAAAACAACCAAGAAACACAGACTTCTCCTCCTCCCCACCACAACTGCCTCTTCCGTCTATCACTGATGATGTTCCCTAGTTGGGTCATGAAACGTCTGCAAGAAAAGAACCCAGCTCAGAGAGCACCAAGGACCCAACTATCTTCCACTTCTCTCTCCTTCCTTCCTTCCTTCCTTCCTTCCTTCCTTCCTCCTCCCTCCCTTCCCCTTCCTTCCTTCCTTCCTTCCAGCCCTGCTGATGTTCCCTAGTTGGGTCATGAAACATCTGCAAGGAAACCACCCAGCTCAGACAGCACCAAGGACCCAACTATCTTCCTATTCTCTCCTCTCCTTCCTTCCTTCCTTCCTTCCTTCCTTCCTTCCTTCCTTCCTTCCTTCCTTTTAGCACGGATGATGTTACCTAGTTGGGTCATGAAACATCTGCAAGGAAACCACCCAGCTCAGACAGCACCAAGGACCCAACTATCTTCCTATTCTCTCCTCCCTTCCTTCCTTCCTTGATGATGTTCCCTAGTTGGGTCATGAAACGTCTGCAAGGAAAGAACCCAGCTCAGAGAGCACCCAGGACCCCCACAGTCCTTCAACTCCTATACCTCCCAAACCCCTCTTCTTCCAGCACTGATGATGTTACCTAGCCGGGTCACGAAATGTCTGCAAGAAAACAACCAAGCCAAGAGAACACCAAGGTCTTCCTCCTCCTCTCCCTCTACCCACCCTTTGGCACTGATGATGTTACCTAGTTGGTGTAATGAAATGTCTGCAAAAGAAGAGCACGCTCAGAGAGCACCAAGGACTCCACAATCCTCCTCCCTCTCTTCCAGCATGGATGGTGTTACTTAGCTTGGTCATGAAAACCTCTGCAAGAAAACCAAGCTCAGAGAGCGCTAAGGACTGTGCTGTCCTCTTCCTCCTCCTCCCTCCCTTCCAGCATGGATGGCGTTACCTAGTTGGGTCACGAAACAATCAAGCCCAGAGAGCACCGAGAAGCCCACAGTGCAACCCTGAGCTACAAATATTCTCCTCTGTTGGTACCACCGTCCACTTCTTTCAACAAAAACAACCAGCACAGAGTAGCCAAGGTTCTTACGGTATCTTTGTCAGGCTTGTATTTCCAATTCGACGCGTCCTTTAAACCCAAATGGGACCCTCACTCTCCGGCTTGCCCTCCAACTGTGCAGATATGAGATTCGCCAAACTTTAATAAATACCCTAACCCCGTTTTGGGGCCACAGAACTGAAATTAATTTTTCAAAATGCTGCTCTACTGAATGTCCTGGACATCTGAAGGCCTTCGGCTGTACCAGCTGCGGTGTTTTAAGTGGGGATGAACAGACCGGGATCAATACAGGTAGTCCTCGACTTATAGCAGTTAGCGACTGTTCAAAGTTACAACGGCACAACGGAAAAAAAAGGGAGCACTTTTTTTACATGTACAACCGTTGCACCATCCCCATGGTCATGTGATCAAAATATTCAGGTGCTTGGCAAACTGGCTCCTACTTGTGACCATTGCTGTATGTGATCCCGTTTTGCGACTGTCAGACCAACCAAGCCAACGGGGTACAGCCAATTCATGGGATTTATGGGGAAGGTTCTATAAAAGTTATTATCACAGAAAAACAGATCATCCAACCTTGGGGAAAACCTCCTCTCTACTTGAGACACCAACAATGAAATCTAAGAGCAGCAGACTGCTGCTTACATTTGCAGTGTTTGTAAACATTTTCTCCCGCCTAGAAAAGTACTACAACAATACACAGTTGAGTAAATCAGAAGACCTCATGCAAACATTCATAATAAACACAGGGATATTTTGGATGATTCTGCCTCTCGCTCTGTCTTCCCCTACACACATTCTTTGTCACGAAGGGAACTGCTCAGGGTCATTGGAAGGATAAAATGTTGGTTCAGCCAAACAACTACATCCAAAGTTTCAAAGAAACTGAAAAGAATATTTAACGGGCTAAAGTTTTATCAACAAATTACCAGGGGATTAGAATCCATTTCCGTACATGCAAGAAACAGATAGTGAGATGTAAGTATTCGATGTGTAGAAAATGGAAAAAAAGAAAAAAAAAGACAGTAGAAGCAATAAATAAATAGGTTTTATTTAAAACAATAAACAAGGGGAAGCAATAAATAGAAATAGCTTTTCTATTTCACGGCTCTGCTTTTAATTGTCGGACATTCCTCCCCCCACTTTTTATTATATTATGTGGCCCAGTCACTGCATCACGGTGAGATAGCCGGCATAAAAATTAGATAAATAAATAAGTGAACAAATAAATAAATCTAAGAAGTAGCATGTAGCATTTTGGGGTGAAGCAGGCAAGAAACAGGACGGTAGCAAATGTTTGGAGGACAGGGGTGTGCAATCTTGGCAATTTTAAGACGTGTGGACTTTAACTCCCAGAATTCCCCAGCCAGCCTTGGCTGACTGGAGCGTTCCGGAGTTGAAATCCGCAGGTCTTAAAGGTTGCCAAAGTTGGACAGCCCTGGCCTAAATAAAGAGGCAAGGCCTGAATAATATTCCTATTCTATACACTGGATTTTGAGTGTATCACAGTGGTACAGAATGGTGGATTTTCTAACCACTGGAAAAGACAATCGAGGCTAAAATCAAAGATCTACTTCCTTTAAAATATTTATCAGGTTCAAGATGATAATACTGAAAATTTTGCTAAAACGTTAAGTATTTCTTTAAAGGGCATTTTGATGTAACTCGAGACTTTTGCAGGTAGTCCTTAACTTATGACTCCCAATGGAGGTGAGGCATTCATTAAGTGAACTCTGAGGCATTTTACAACCTTTCTTGTCACGGCTGTGAAGTGGAATCACTGCAGCTCAGTTAGTCCCACGGGGGTTAGGGGAATCTGGCTTCCTTACGGACTCTGCTTGTCAGACGGTCGCAAAAGGGGATTGTGTGACCTCAGCAGACTGCGACTGTCATAAATATGAACCAGCTACAAAAGCAGTTGAAATCCCCACCCCAATATATATTTTTATTGTTTACAACTATAAATACAAAACACAGTGTAGCCGGTTTGAAATTACTGTGCCATACATACCAAAGGTGTAGTCAAACCCATTATCATTTCTATTATTGGTACAATATTTACATTTGCTTCCAATCCTAGCTGCATTTGTTTCGACTTTCCCTCTTTTTTACAGCCAGAGACAAATACTCATTCCAGGTATTGTAATCTTCTGAATCCCCCTTATTTTTCATGTCTAAAGTTAGTCTTATCAGATTCTGCACACCCCATTATTTTCCTTGTTCTCTCTCCTTTCGGTGGTATATTTTGATTTTTCCAATACTGGGTGTAAACCATTGTTGCCGCTGTCAATACGTGTATTATTAAAATATGTTGTACCTTTACTATGGCCTTCTGTCATTATTCCCAACAGGAATAATTCTGGCTTAAATTGGATGCGTTCTCCCACCATTTAATCTACTCGAGCCTGTATCAATCTCCAATATTGTCTCGCATGGTTACATACATCTCCACCACATTTGGTAAAATGTACCCGGTAAATCCTTGCACTTCCAGCATTTTGGTGATAAGTTTTTGTACATTTTAGTGAGCCTTGCTGAGGGAAAGATGCCAGGGTACCGGAGACTAAGGCATATGAAGAACGGCTGCAGGAACTGGGCCTGGCTAGTCTAGTGAAGAGAAGGACCAGGGGGGACAGGATATCAGTGTTCTAATATTTGAGGGGCTGCCCCAGGGAGGAGGAAGGGGGTTGAGCTATTTTCTAAAGCACCTGAAGGCCAGACAAGGAATAATGGATGGAAACTGAACAAGGAGAGATTCAACCTGGAAATAAGGAGAAACTTTCAATGAGAACGATCATTTGCAGGGGGTTGGGCTAGATGACCTACAAGGTCCCTTCTAACTCTGATTATCTGTTATCTGTTACCTGTAGAACATCTTATATAAATGTTCCTTAAAGATCACCTGACTCATGCAATGGTGGTAAGCATGAAAAATGTGCCTTTCGGTGCCTTTGCAAATTCAAATAAATAAATAAAAATCAAACTGCTTGTTAAGTCAAGGACTACCCTATAATCATAGTGTGGGTGCAAATACACACTAATCCACACAGTTACACCTGAATACTTTACTTCAACCACAAAAGCAAAGCTAGACAACTTATGTACAAGGTAGTCCTCGATGTACGACCACAATGGAGCCCAACATTTCTATTGTTAAGCGGGACAGTTAAGTGAGCGTTGGCCCATTTTACAGCTTTTCTTGCCACTGTCATTAAGTAAACACACTGCAGCCGGTAAGTTAGTAACCTGGTTGCCAGGCTGCAAAAGGGGATCATGTGATCCTGGGACACTGCGACCGTCATAAATATGAACCAGTTGCATCCGAACTTTGATCATGTGAACGTGAAGATACTGCAATGGTCGTAACTGTGAAAAACGGCCCCAAGTCACATTTTTTCAGTGCCGCGTTGTAACTTTGAACGGTCACTAAACTGTTGTAAGTCAAGGACTACCCATATTAGGGTTAAAAGCACCACCCACCGCCAAATAATAATATAGTACAGGTAATCCTTGACTTACAACCGTTCATTTAGGGACCATTCAACGTTACCATGGCGTTGAAAAAAGTAATTTATGTTTTTCACACTTTCAACCTTTGCCACGTCCTTGTGGTCAAAATTCAGGGTGCTTGGCAACTGACCCGTATTTATGACGGTCATAAGGGTCACATGATCACCTTTTGTGACTTTCTGGCAAGCCAAGTCAACGGGGGAAGCCAGATTTACTTAGCGCCCGTGTTCCTAACTTCACAACTGCAGTGATTCGCTTAACAACTGTGGCAGGAGAGGTCGTAAAATGGGGCAATACTCACTTAACTTGCTTAGCAACTCAAATTTGGGCCCAGCTGTGGTTATTAAGTCGAGGACTACCTGCACACAGAGGGAAAACAAAAGGAAATCTCAGAACCACGTGGAGACTCTGGAAAGAGTGCAGAGAAGAGCAACAAAGATGGAGGATAGAACAGATGAAGAACGGTGGCTGGGATTGGATACGTTTATCCAGTTTAATGAAAAGAAGGACATGCGGGGGACATGATAGCAGCATTCCAATATTTGAGGGGCTGCCACAAAGAGGAGGTGGGGTCAAGCTATTCTCCAAAGCACCAAAAGGTAAGCCAAGGGGGAAAAAAATGGATGGAAACTCATCAAAGAGAGAAGCAACCTAGCATGAAGGAAACACGCCACCGGAAGTCATGGGGGCTTCATCGCTGGAGGTTTTTAAGAAGAGACTGGACAGCCACTTGTCCGAAATGGGATAGAAACAGGGGCTGGACTAGAAGACCTCCAAGGTCCCTTCTAGCTCTGTTATTCTGCTATCCTTCCTTCCTTCCTTCGGAGGTTTTTTTAAGAAGAGACTGGACAGTCATTTGTCCGGAATGGTCTAGAGCTGTGATGGTGAACCTGTGGCATTTGTGGCGGCGTGTGACCTGCAGGCCAACTTACCTCACTGCACATGCGTGCACCTCACAGCTGATTTTCGGCCAGGTTGAGGCCTTTTTCGGCCTGCCAAAGGCTTGAGGAAAGCTTCTGTAGGCCGAAAACTAGGCCCGTTTTGTCACTTCCCGTTTTTTCGGAAATACCGGAAGTGACAAACCGGGCTAGTTTTCGGCCTGCAGAGCCTGCAGAAGCCTTCCTCAAGCCTTTGGGAGGCCGAAAAAGGCCTCAAACCGGCTGAAAATCAGCTGTGAGGTGCAGTGCAGGAAAGGGGGCAGCGGGGATCGGTAAGTGGGTGCGGATTGGGCGTGCATGTGTAGGGGGCATGGGGGCGTGCATTGCCTTCTGGGTGCGGTATGCAAGCGCGAGCGTCACGCGCACACAATTTTTGGCACAGGAGCCCCAAAGGTTAGCCACCCTGGCATAGGGTCTCCTGCTTAAGCCGGGGGGGCTGGACTAAAAGACCTCCAAGGCCCCTTCCAACTCTGCTATCCTAGAGTTCTATGTTTCTAACAATACTGCAATGTAAATTACAGAGTTTGGTACCATAACCCTAACCTCAACTTATAGCTACAATTACAATGACCAGAATTTCAGTTGCTAAATAACTTCGTTGCTAATTAAGCCGTGCCTGGTTTTTTTTAACCCTTTTCTGCCGCAGTTAAGCAAAACACTATAGTTGTAAGCGAATCACGTGGTTGTTAAGCGAATCAGATTTCCTCCATTGAAGTTGCTTGCTTGGAAGGTCGTAACTGGTGATCATTTGACCGTGGGATTGCGGCGACCGTTGCAAATACATTCTGGTTCTCTAGCACCCCAATTTTGGCCACATAGCTCTCAAGAGACGGCAACGGTCATAAGGGTGAAGAGGCCTGCTCACAGGTCACTTTTGTAGCTTGGAAAGGTCGCTAAACGAACGGTTGCAAATCAAGGACTAGCTCCATCGATGGAGAGTGGATTTAGAACCCAGCCGCCCTCTTTGTAGGCCAGAAGAAGAAACAGGTGCGTAAAGTATGGTCGAAGTACAACACAGGTGTGGTTGCAACAACTCCAGGGCAGATGTGATTCCCCACAGCAGGTGCAGCCACAGAGAAAGCCCCACAGGCCCACGAGAATGACACGGCTGTGCGGTTGGGACCCCGGAGGGCCAACCCTGCCGGATCTTTCCAGCCAGACAGGACCAACAGGACAGAAGGAAAATAAAGAAGCGGCTACAATCCTGGGTTGTATAAACAGAGGCATAGAATCAAAAACAGGTGAAGTATGAGCAGCACTTCATAAAGCCTTAGTGAGGACACACCTGGAATATTCTGCTTCCAGTTCTGGTCACCATGATGTTACAAAAAAAAAAAAGATGTTGAGACTTTGGGCAGAGAAGAGCAACTAAGGTGATTAAAGGCCTGGAGACTAAAACATAGGAAGAACGTCGCAGGATTTGGGTTTGGCTAGTTTAATGAAAAGAAGGACATTGCGGTCGGGGGGACACGATAGAAATACTCCAGTATTTGAGGGGCTGCCACAAAGAAGAGGGGGGGTCCACCTAATCTCCAAAGACCCTTGAAGGCAGGCCAAGAAGCAACGGATGGAAACGAATCAAGAAGAGAAGCAACCTGGAATTAAGAAGAAATTTCCTGACATGAGGATAACTGACCAGTGGAACTGCTTGCCACCAGAAGCTGTGGGTGCTTCATCCCTGGAGGTTTTTAAGAGGAGACTGGACAGCCATTGGTCTGAAATGGGAGAGAATCTCCTGCTTGAGCAGGGGGCTGGACTAGAAGACCTCCAAGGTCCCTTCCGGATCTAATCTGATTGATTCTATTCCGACTGAAGATGTCTCCTAGCTATCGAGGCCTACGCCACAAAGCATGCATATTTATGGAATGTATTAAAGCCCTTCGGTCTATACAGGTCGTCCTCAACTTACAACAGTTCGTTTAGTGACCATTCAAAGTTACAACGGCGCCGAGAAAATGTGAGTTATGACAGTTTTTCGCTGTCACGAGCTTTGCAGCATCCTCTGCACTTATCAACTGCAGGGATTCACTTAACAGCTCTGACAGGAAAGGTCGTAAAATGGGGCAAAACTCACTTAACAAATGTCTCGCTTAACAACAGAGATTTTGGGCTCAACTATCATAAGTCGAGGGTTTACTGTACCGTACTGGTGGAAGTGAAAGGTAATGTGCAAGAGTAGAAGAAATGAAGAGGTAGAGTGAGGTGCAGTTTTATTTTTTTTACTGCAAAATACTTTTTTTCCCGAAGTCCTACTTTAGGGCACTTTGAGGTAATTCTAACCCCTCCCCTCAAGTCCCTATTACCTACCTCACTATGAATTTGAAAAATGATATAATGTACTTTTAACATAAACTAGAATTTTGACTGTATCGACTTAAGCCTTGTACGCATATCCAGTCCATTTTAATAAAGTGGTGGAAAAAGTCATATATCCGGTGTTAATTACTTCACAGATGGACAGTTACGTATGAAGAACACCTGGTGTGCCTGAAAATGACCAAATATTTAGTTTTGAAAGGCATTCGCCTTGGAAAAAGACGCTTTATTTTCATCAAGGAACAAGTTAGCAGCAAGACGAAATTGGAAAGAATTTAACTCGGAAGGACTGGCTTCCGAGTTCTTCATATTACAGATTAACAGAGTTGGAAGGGACCTTGTAGGTCATCTAGTCCAACCCGCCCCCCCGCCCCGCCCAAGCAGGAGACCCTCCACCGTTTCTGACAAATGGCAGTCCAATTTCTTCTTCTTCTAGGCAACTGTTAAAAAACCTTGAAAGTTTCAGGATGTGCAAAGAAATAATTCTGAAGTCAGAAGCCCGGGCTATTGAGAGAAAAACGGGAGCCAAAAGTTAGAACCAGTAGATATATGTAAAAATATGTAAAGCCATGACATTGCACCTGATTTCCTGCCTGAGCAAAGACAGGTAAAGTACTCAACTTATTGGTCCTCTCAGCTACAACTGCTGCATCATCCTAAAGGTCATGGGATCAAAATTCAGACATTTGGCAACGAGTATCTACCACGAAGGGCGCACCGTCCCGAGGTCATTTGATCAATATTTGTAACCTTCCCAGTGGGCTTCCGATAAGGAAAGTCAGCAGAGGGAGTGGGATTCGCTTAATGGCCACTTAACAACTGCAGTGATTCGCTTAGCAGCTGCGGCAATGTAAGGTTAGAAAATCGGGTGCAACTCTCTTAAGAACTGCTGTGTTAAGCAATGAAAATTCCGGTCCCGAGGGTGAGTAAATTGAAGATTACCCATACAAGATCTATATAAAAATGCCTTTTCTGTTTTGTTTATTCATTCAGGCAATACTGAGTTCCAAAGACTCACAACAGTTTATAAAATAACACACAATAGATTTCTCCGACTCTGGACAAGTCCAGTTCTTGCCCTCTCAAAGTCTGGAGTTTGGGCACCACGGCCCTTCCAAAGAGGAAACTCTGGAGGTAGGACACCTTTGGCTGTTCTACCTGGAGTAGGGACATTCAGGTATCCAGCTATAACACACCTTAGGACAGGAGTCTCCAAAGTTGGCAGCTTTAAGGCTTGTGGACTTCAACTCCCAGAATTCCTCCTCCTCCTCCTCCTCCAGTCACGTTAGCTCAGGAATTCTGGGAGTTGAAGTCCACAAGTCTTCAACTTGCCAAGTTTGAAGACCCCTGTGCTAGAGCAAGGGGCTGGACTAGAAGACTTCCAAGGTCCCTTTCATTATTCTGTTTTGTTTCCCGAATTCCCTTATCTTAAAAAGAAACCTTGCTTGCACCTTGTCCACAACGAACTGTCCAACTGTAGCAACTTCAAGACGCGTGGACTTCAACTCCCAGAATTCCTCCTCCTCCAGTCATAGGAGCTCAGGAATTGTGGGAGTTGAAGTCCACAAGTTTTGCCAAATTTGGGGACCCCTGCCTTAGGACATTGGGACATGGAGTACTTTGAATTTTATTCAAAGCTGCAGGATCCAATCAGCGTCGGTCAGCAGGCCAGAGGTTGGGTCTTATTTATTGAATTTATACTGATGCCTATTCGCCCATGGCGACTCGAGGCGACTTACACAATGTAAAACCATATTTAAAACAAAAAAAACAAAACAATAAAAACTAACAAAAAGAATCAAATAAGTAAGTAAAGTGCAATAGAACAAAATCTGGGAGAGGGGAAATAATAACGAAAATAAAAATAAAAAAATCACCCCCACCCACCGCCCCAACGACAGCCGATCGATCGCACAAGCCACCTGATGGGCTCCATCCCTCTCCGGCTTCCCCAGGCCGGCTGGACAAACCAGCGTCTTCTTCAGCGCCTTCTGGAAGAGAGCTAGAGTGGAGGCCATTCTAATCTCTGGCGGGATGATGTACCAGAGAGGGAGCCACCCCAGAGAAGGCCCTTCTCCTGGGTCCCTCAGGGGTGGGACCTGCAGCATTCCCTGCCTCCTCGCACTGATGGGTCGGGTGGATGTGATCGACAAGAGACGTCTCCTCAGGTAACGCGGACCCAAGTCTTCCGAGCTATCGGACTCATGCTGGAAATTCTTCTTCTGAGAACTTCTCTCTTGCCGTATTCAAAGCTATTGAAAGCGGGTGCAGTGCTCCCATCTTCTCATTCGCCAGCTAGGGATATATGGGTCGTCCTCGACTTAAGACCCTGGCCAAAGTTACAACGGCGCTGGAAAAAATGTGACTTATTGACCGGTTCTCATACGTGGAAGCATTCCCTTGGTTGCAGGATCCCAGTTCAGAGGCTTGGCAACTGACTCGTATTTAGGGCCCAGGGTCACCTTTGACCTCCTGATGAGCAAAGTCGACGGGGAAGCCAGATTCCCTTAACATCTGGGGCAAGAAAGGTTGTAAAATGAGCAAAGCTCACTTGACAAAAGCCCACTTGTGCTCACGGAGCAGCAAAAAACGCTGGACTCAATTGTGCTCATAGGTCAGGGGCTACCTGTACTGCCTCAGGCATCAACTGCAGCTTTCAAGGATTACTCCCCATGTAAAATACTGTACATGGCAATGTATACTTGAAGCTTTGAGGCCCTGGTATGGTCTGCTGGTCAGCGATGGCCAAAGATCCCTTCAGGCGCGCCTGCTGTTATCTGTTAATCCAACAGGAGGTTTAAGGCTTCCCAATTCCCAGAAAGGTTCTGGGTAAACAGGATCTCTGTCTTGGAGGTCCTTGATGTTCTCTGAGCTGGGTAGTTTTCTTGCAGATGTTTCATGACCCAACTAGGCAACATTATCAGTGCTAGAAGGGGGGAAGGAGGAGGAGGAGGAGGAGTTTGACAACAACGACTGTGGGGTCCTTGGTGCTCCCTGAGCTGGGTAGTCTTCTTGCAGATGTTTTATGACCCAACTGGTAACAGATAACAGATAATCAGAGTTGGAAGGGACCCTGTAGGTCATCTAGTCCAACCCCCTGCCCAAGCAGAAGACCCTACACCATTTCTGGCAGATGGCAGTCCAGTCTCTTCCTGAAAGCCTCCAGGGATGACGCTCCCACAACTTCCTAAGGCAACTCATGTTCTGTTGATTGTTCTCCCTGTCAGAAAGTTTCTCCTTATTTCCAGGTTGAATCTCTCCTGGATCAGTTTCCATCCATTATTATTCCTTGTCTGGCCTATGGGTGCTTTGGAGAATAGCTTGACCCCTTCCTCCTCCTCTCTGGGACAGCCCCTCAAATACTGGAAGATGCTGTCACATCTCCCCTGGTCCTTCTCTTCCCTAGAACTGGGTAACACCATCAGTGCTAGAAGGAAGGGGGGAGGTTGCTGTTATTTTCATATACTAGCATACTTATATACTTGCTCTATCAGTTGCAGGATCCAATCTGGGTCGGTCAACGGGACCAGAGGTTTCATCTTCCGAGCATTTGGACTTGTGTGGGAGCCCTGTCCTCAGGGAACTACTCTCTAGCAATGTGTGTGCTGTTATGTTTGTGTGGTGTGGACGGTGCCTGTTGTGTGTGGCTTTTTAGATGTTGATCGGGGGTGTTGCCTTGTCAGTTCAGTGTTGGCGGGCGTTGGCTTGTTTGCCTGAG
Source organism: Pseudonaja textilis (assembly GCF_049901715.1). Classification (NCBI taxonomy): domain Eukaryota; kingdom Metazoa; phylum Chordata; class Lepidosauria; order Squamata; family Elapidae; genus Pseudonaja; species Pseudonaja textilis. Next base: position 1,842,707 of record NC_141990.1, on the reverse strand, counting down.
TTGGTAGTTCCTGGATTAGAGTGTTTTACTTCTGGCTTGTTTCTTCTGAGCAGACCCCACAAAGTCTACAGATAAGTGGGATGGGGACCTTCACTGATGCCCAGCGTGGCCTGGGGTAGCAATCAGAATCGGAATTGAGCTGGAAGGGTCCTGAAGAGATCTTCTAGTCCACTATATAGCAATAGCCCTTAGACTTATACGTCCACACTCCAGCCCTCTAGCGATTTACAGAGTCAGCCCCGCCCCATACATCCTCATTTTACCCACCCCCTGGAAGGAGGGAGGCTGGCGGTCAGGATCGAACTCCTGGCTTGGGCAGAGTAGCCTGCAGCACTTAAACCGATTTACAGCGCTTTCCAGCTTTTTCAGCCTCTTGCCCCCAACAACTTGGGTCCTCATTTTACCCACCTCGGAAGGATGGAAGGCCGAGTCAACCTTGAGTAGAACTGGGTGTCTTACCATGCAGACAGTCCTCGACTTACAATCCCAATTTGAACCCCAAATTTCTGTGGCTAAGCGAGACAGTTTTTAAGTGAGTTTTGCTCACAGAGGTTAATTGAATCATTGCAGTTGCTCAGTTAGTGACATGACTGTTAAAGTGAATCTGGCTTCCCCCCATGGCTTTCTTTTTTTTTTTTTTTTGCTTGTCAGAAGGATGCTAAAGGGGGAGTCACGTGACCCTGGCATGCTGCAACCATCATAAATACAAGTCAGTTGCCAAGCGTTGGAGTTTGGATCACATGATGCTACAACGGTCCTTATGAACAATAGTCATAGGTTGCTTTTCTCATGCTGTTGTTAACTGAATGATCGCTAAATGGTTGCAAATCAATACTGTAAGACCTATATTGATAATATTGAGCCCTGAACTGAATGGAACCTTGCCCTACAGCAGGGGTCTCCAAACTTGGCCCCTTTAAGACTTGTGGACTTCAACTCCCAGAATTCTCCATCCAGCATAGCTGGGAGTTCTGGGAGTTGAAGTCCACGAGTCTTAAAGTAGCCAAGTTTGGAGACCTCTGCCCTACAGCTTCACAGAGGTGGTTGTGATGCTTACAAAACAATTTCTAAAGCATCCAACGTCACAGGAATATTTGCACATCCAGCTTATCCTGCTTGTTAGCCTTTAAGCCCACCCTTGTATGTCAGCCAGGAGGGTCAAAAGAGAACAAACCAACTTTGCAGGAATTCCTGTGCCTACCTGACCACAAGGCCTTCCCTAGCTGTAGGCAAGGCCCAAAGATGAGCAGAAAACGAAAGGTGCATTTCTGTCTAATAAATCTGGGATTTGGGAAACGTCTTCTCTAAAACTTTCCAAGGTGAAAGTCTCTACAGTTCAAAGGGAGATGACATACATCCCTACCAGCAGCATAAATACAGTAAATAAAACGTCTAATGTGGAAAAAGATTGCTGAATTCAGCCAACACCGAAGACAGCAGCGTAATTTAAGATCAGTTCAGGCTCTGAAAAGGCCAATTAAAGATGATGTGCTTTGATAAAGGGAAGATAAATGCTTACTTGTTCCTCTAGAGCAGGGTATCCCAACCGTGGCCATTTTAAGATGTGCGGACTTCAACTCCCAGGATTCCCCAGTCATGCTGGCTGGGAATTCTGGGAGTTGAAGTCTCCACATCTTAAAATGGCCACGGTTGGGATACCCTGCTCCAGACAGCACTGAAAGGTGAGTAGGGATAAGGAGTTTCGGGCCGTGGTATTGTCGCAGAACAATTCCCAGCAAACCACAATACCGACAGTGAGAAACACTCAAAACACGTCCACAACATCTGGAGGGCTCTCGTATTTTTCAGACCTTAACCCAAACCGTGATATGCTCAAAATAAGAACGCGCCCAAGAATGCCATTTTAAATTTTACCCAGTTCCTTGTGCCACACCCTCGCCCAAGAGGTCAATAAATGCGGTGTGTAATCACCGACAATATTTTCTGTCTATTTTCCTTGTCATAACAAACACGGGCAGCCAGATTTCAAAAGATACTCGTCATGGCTATCCTGAAACTGTATTCAACCGAAGGGAAGCCGTGTGTTTTTCGAGACCAAAAAAAAAAAGCCCTGCAACGAAGCAGCGTTTTTGAGCAAAATGTTTTGGGCCCGACATCTTTCTCTGTTGCAAGGGGGGGTGGAAAAAGCAGAAGCAAAATGTACGTTCTGTGAAACTAAGGTAGCATCCTCTCTCTCTCTCTCTCTCTCTCTCTCTCTCCTTAGGTCATGAAAGCCACTGAAATTACATCTGCCTTTTTTGCAATTCTGCAGAGGGATATAATCAGACCAAGAGAGGCCTGAGGAAAGCTTCCCACGCCCCCACCCCACCTCCCACCCCCCAACCCCATCACAAGTTGCGAGAAAGATGTCAGACTGACGATGCTGTGGATCAAACGTACAGGGGAGTGAGGATTAGCCGCACGGTACCTTTCCTCGCAAGGCTACCACACGGGGCCCCACATAATTTCCACGGCTGCTATGTGCAGGGAGACTCAGAGGAAGCACTGCAGATAATACGGAGGGGGGGGGAGAGGAACAGGAGATCTCCTCCGGCCCGCCCCCCCCCACTCCCCAAGGGTACTTTTTTTCCCTACCAGGCCTTGACGGTTCTTCTGATGACGGACTTGGTTCCGGTTTATTTTTTTTCTCTGTGTAACTCTGAAATAATCCCCCAACTGACCACATACACCAAGGGAAGCCTCGACTCTCCCCTGCCCCCCATGGTACTTTTGACTTTTGCTCCCCACTTTTGAGAAATGCAGGGGGGGGGGGGATGGTTTGATACCATTGGACACCAGCAGGCCAAGGAAAGTCTTACCAGCGTAGTATTCCAAGGTTTTCAAGAGTCACAAAGGATGAATGCTGCCGCCCCCACCCCACCCAGGAAAGTCTCAAATCAGGGATAAGCATTCAAACCCCCAAGCTGCAGGTGCCCCCCACCCCGCTCTCTTCCCCCTCCCCATTCCTTCCCTGGCTGCCTTCCCAAGGATGGAAAGAGTCTCAAATCAAAGCAAGGGCACCACCGTCCAAGTTTCCTGTTGTTTTTTATATCTGAGACAGCATTTGAACCCAGGCAGGTAGTCCTCGACTTACGGCCCCAACATTTCTGTCGCTAAGTGAAGCATTTCAGTGACCTTTGCCCCATTTTATGACCTTTCTTGCCACCACTGTTAAGAGAATCCCTGCCAGTTGTTAAGTTAGCCCCACGGCTGTAGCGACTCTCATTTCCTCATTTAAGTTAGCGACATGGTCACTAAGTGAGTTTGATTTCCCCCCCATGGGCTTGTTCGAAGGTCTCAAAAGGGGGGTGATGCGCCCCTCAGGACACTGTGTCCATCGTAAGGACGAGTCAGTGGCCAAGCGTCTAAATTTTGATCAGGGGACTCCACAACGGTCGTAAGTGAGAAAAACAGCCCCCAAGTCACTTATTTTAAGCGCTGTTGCAACTTCGGTCACTAAACGAACCGTTGTAAGTCGAGGACTATCTGCACTAAGGATTGCTGCAAAGCCTCCCCCCCACCACTCATTATTAGTCCCTCTGAGAACCCACCTACGAAACACGCACCCCCCCCCCCACTCCAGACCCCAGGAAGCAGCCCTCCCCTCCCCTCCTCTCCTCTCCCCCAAGAAACAGCAGCACAGACCTTGCAAAAGGGGACAAGCAATCCAGGACATTCCTCCCCACCCCCCCCCCATCTCGAAGTTTCTTTCTGGGCTCCCTCCAACAAGGAGGCAGGCAGAAGACCAGCCCCCCCCCCTTCCCATCACGGGGTGGGGGGAGAGGGGAGGAGCAAAGAGAGACCCCTCCCCATTCCACTTCCTTCACTCTTTCTCCCCCTCTCCCCCTGAAAACAATTCCAACCCTTTTATTTATTTTAAGGAAAATAGGCGCCCCCCAACCCTCCCCCGAGGCCAGCATCTCTTCCCCTCCCCCCACACAGGAGGAGGCTGCCTCCCCTCCCCAAAGGGTAGCGGGAGGGTTAAAGTCTCAAAGGAAGGCAGAACGCCCCCTCTTCCCTGACTATAAATGGGGTTTTCCCCCCACACACACACACTCCCAAGTGGGGGGGGGTCGTCCGAGAAGCCACTCCCGGGTGTTATGGGAGGGGCAGGAGAGCCCCCACTTCGCGCGGGTTTGGGGCGGGGGGAAAAACAGGGGCGTGGCCGGCGACGCCCCGTCAGGCCACGCCCCGCAAGCTGCCCCCCCCCCTCCTCTTCCCGGGGCCTACTCACCCGGTGTTGTTGTTGCCGCCGCCGCCGCGAGCCCCGCAGGCCCTGAGGCCCGGCTCGGCCTGCGCCCGCCCAGGAAAGTCCGGCCCTGGCGGGGTTGAAGGAGGCCGGCCGCAGGACAACGCTGGACGAGCGGGGTCGCGCTCCCCGTTCCTCGCCGCCGCCGCCGCCCGCCGCCTCCCGGACCTCCTCAGCCGCCGCCGCCGCCGCCGCCGCCCGCCCTTCCTCCTCTGCCTCAGCGCGTCCTCTCGCGAGATTCGGGACGCGCTCGCGATCTCCGCCGGCCGCCCGCCCGCCCGCCCGCCTCCCTCAGCGGAGGGTATGGGAACGGGACAGGCTGACTGAGGAAGTGACTGACAGGGGGGCGGGACGACGCGGCGTGCGTAGAGCGTCGCGGGCGTGGAGTGGGGAGCGGGGGGTGGAAGAGCGCCTCTCCCGGCGGACGGCGGCCCCGCCTTTGGCCGCGCGCTCGCTTGGCTCCTCTTCTTTTTCTCTCTCTCCCCCCTCCCTCCCTCCTTCCCGGAGGTGCGCAGTCGCAGTCCCTTCTCTCGCCAGAGGCCGAACGAGTTCGCGACTGCCGGCGGACGTCGCCCTGCCTTTGGCCGCGCGCTCGCTTTGGCTCCTCCTCTCTTTCTCTCCTTCTCCGCTTCCCACGCAGGCGCAGTCGAACGAGTTCGCGAAGGGAGGGGGGGAGGAGAATGAGGAGAATGAGGAGGCGGAGAGCGGAACGTACCAAGTGCGGAAAAAAAAAAAAGGAGGGAAGGGAAAGCGGATCGTACCACGTCGCTCAGAGGTGCGAAACGAGGAAGGGACGTACCAAACGCGGAGAGCGGGGGGAAAGCAAGCAGAGGAGACCGTACCAAGCAGCAAGATTAACGAAGGGGGAAATCATTTCCTAGTCTTCCTGCTTGAATACCCGGCCTGGGAATGACGGGAAGTGTAGTGCAAGCGCGGGGCGGCGCCACATGGGTCTTGTGATGAAGTCACCTGCCGGTCGCGGAAGACTTTTGATGCAATGCGGGGGGGGAGGTGGAAAGGGGTTTGCAAAGGGGTGATAAGGGGTGGGTGGGAGATCTTAAGGGTGCAATTTAATTCCTGCAAGAGAGGCTGCAGACGTTGCATGCAGCACCTCCATGCAAAGAGGGGCGGGCAGGGATTTAAAGGAGGGGGGGTCTCTGGAAGTGGGGGGTATATGGGGCAGAAGGCTTGAAGATGGGGGGTGTATGTGGAGGGAGGGGTGTGGAGCTTTGCCCCCCCCCCTTGTGACATCTCCCTGAAAGAGGGGTGCACAGCTTCCCCCACAGAAATTGTGGGTTCTCCATCCCCGGAAGCTTTTAAGCAGAGACCAGAGAGCCGCTTGTCTGAAATGGTTTGTAGGGTCTCCTGCTTGAGCAGGGGGCTGGACTAGCAGACCTCTAAGGCCCCTTCCAACTCTTATTATTCTGCTTTCCTCCCTCCTTCCCTTCTCTCTTTTCCTTCCTTCCTTCCTTCATCTCTGGAGGTTTTCAAAAAAAAGACTGGACATCCATTTGTCTGAAATTGTATAGGCTTTCCTGCCTAATAAGCGGGGCTGGACTAGAAGACCTCCAAGGTCCCTTCCAACTCTTATTTCTGCCTGCCTATCTCCTTCCTTCCTTTTCCATCTCTGGAGGTTTTCAAGAAGACGCTGGACAGTCCCTTGTCTGAAATAGTATAGGTTCTCCTGCTTGCACAGGGGGCTGGACTAGCAGACCTCTAAGGCCCCTTCCAACGCTCATTATTCTGCTTTCCTCCCTCCTTTCCTTCCCTCTTTTCCTTCCTTCCTGCATCTCGGGAGGTTTTCAAGAAGAGACTAGACAACCATTTCTCTGAGCTGATGTAGCTCCTCCTGCTTGAGCAGGGGGCTGGACTAGAAGACCTCCAAGGCCCCTTCCAACACTGCTATTTTCTATTCCGTTATACCATTCAGTGTATTTTCAGATTTGCAAGATTCTGGGAATATAACGTGCAGGTTAGTACTGGATTTGCAACCAGCTGTTTGACCAGATCTCAAGTTCCAGCAGCCAGCCCTGTCCACGTTCAGGTCACATCATCCTATTTGGGGCACTCCACAGTCAGCCCATGCTTACAGGGTTTGCGCCATTTGGGTTTGGCTAGTCTGATGGAAAGAAGGCCTAGAGGAGACAGGATAGCAGTCTTCCAACATCTCAGGGGCTGCCACAAAGAAGAGGGAGTCAAGCTATTCTCCAAGGCACCTGAAGGCAGGACAAGAAGCAACGGATGGAAACTCATCCAGGAGAGAAGCAACCTGGAATTAAGGAGAAACTTCTTAACAGTGAGGACAGTGAACCAGTGGAACAGCTGGCCACCAGACGTCGTGAATTCTTGAACACTGGAAGTTTTAAAGAAGAGATTGGACAACCATTGGTCTGGAATGGTATTGGGGTCTCCTGCTTGAGCGGGGGGCTGGACTAGAGGACCTCCAAGGCCCCTTCCAGCTCTCTTCTGGTTCTGATCCTCTCGTCGTGTAAACACAACTTGCAACATTTCCCCCCCACAAAACGGGTGTTCATGGTGTTTGACAGAAGCAACCCACAGCACCCCATCAATAATTTATTTAATGACTGGGTCATTCAATTAAGAGCCACCACAGACCAACATCGTAAAAAATGGGTCCCATCCTGTAATTGTACCCTTATGTAATTGTATCCTTATTGTACCTTATGACTATTAAGTGTTGTACCTGATGATTCTTGACAAATGTACACTGAGAGTATTTGCACCAAGACAAATTCCTTGTGTGTCCAATCACGCTTGGCCAATAAAAGAATTCTATTTTCTATTCTCTATCCTGTTCCATCTCATTCTATTTAAATTCTATTCCTATATCCTTCTATTCTATTGTCCCCTATGACTATTATTAAGTGTTGCACCTGATGATTCTTGACCCTTGATGGATGTCTCTTTTCTTTTATGTACACTGAGAGCATTTGCACCAAAGACAAATTCCTTGTGTGTCCAATTACCCTTGGCCAATAAAGATTCTATTCTATTCTATTCTATTCTATTCTATTCTATTCTATTCTATTCTATTCTATTCTATTCTATTCTATTCTATTCTATTCTATCACCTTGCCAATAAAGAATTCTATTCTATTCTTACTCTATTCTATTTTTATTGTATCCTATGACTATCATTAAGTGTTGTACCTGATGATTCTTGACTCTTGACGAATGTCTCTTTATTCTTTTATGTACACTGAGAGCATTTGCACCAAAGACAAATTCCTTGTGTGTCCAATCACCCTTGGCCAATAAAGAATTCTAATTCTAATAAATTCTAATGACCCACTTTATAACTGTCTCGACTTACACCCGTATGGGGCAGGCTCCATCATTGTCATTACCTGAGGAATTGCCTGCAGGCAAAGAATACCCGCAGACTTGGCATAGATCGGGGGTCTTCAAACCTGACAGTTTCTAAGACTTGTGGACTTCATCTCCCAGAATCCCTCCTTCTCCAGACTGTTAGCTCAGAATTCTGGGAGTTGAAGTCCACTACCAAACTTGCCAAGTTTGAAGGCCCTTCACATAGATTAACCGTCATTTTGCCTGTTGCTTTCGTGCTTGTCCATTCAAATAATTTTCCTGTAGTTCTGGTTTGAAACAATTACTGGTAATCAGCATCTAACCTGGTTAGGAAGACCGAGAGGACATTTCAAGCCTAAAATAGACCAAAAGAGGAGGGGTGGGTAGGAATCTTCCCAAAAGGCAATGCAAAAACTCGATTTACAATTAATTTGTTTACTGACCATTTGAAGTTAAAAACAGCACTGAAAAAAGGGACTTAACGATGGTTTTTCACACTTATGACCATTGCAGCATCCCTGGGGTCAAAATTCAGCTGTCAATTTGGTAACTAGCTCATATTTATCATCATCCTCTTTTTAACCACCCCAAAATCCCTTGCGGGGTGGAATCTGGGGCAACTGAATGGAGCGGACTGTTTTACTGGCCGGGTGCCTTTCCTGTCGCCGATACGGAGTTTTTTTTCCAGCAGATAATATTCTCATTGTGCCCAGAGAGAGAAATATCTGCCTCTGCCCAGGATCGAACTCACAGCCTCCTGATTGCGAGGCGAGAGCCCTAGGCCACTGTGCCACTCCAACTGACTCATTTTTATGACGGTTGCAATATCTCGTGGTCATGTCGATCCCCTTTTTGCCACCTTCCGACAAGCCCAGAGATGACCAACCTTGGCAGTCTATGGATTTCAATCCCCAGAATTCCCCAGTCAGGACATAATCCTGGCCTGGAAAGACCGCCGATATTTATTTATTTTTATTTATTGAATTTACATGCCGCTTGTCTCCGTATCCAGAGGGGTTCCGGTTGGCTTTACAATGGCATAAAAGCATAAATGTAAAAGCAGCGCACAGGGGGTTGGACTAGAAGACCTCCAACGTCCCTTCCAGCCCTATGAATGTACATGAAAAGTATATTGCTTTCCAGGTGGGTTATTGGAGCCCCGGTATTCCCTCCATCCTCACTTGCTGGGTTTCTGTAGAGAAGTGGAGGTGACGGAGAATTGTCATCGTGTGAGCCAAGTTTTTAAGGAAAGCAAATCAGGATTGCAAGCTCTCAGATAGACCCTGGCTGTCACTGGAGGCTTTTCTCAATGGAGGGAATCTCAAAAACCCCTGAGAGATGTTTGGCTTTAATTCCTGCCTTTGTTCTCTTCCTCTAACATTATCAATTTTAAACTGATTTGTGCTGCATAACGTTATGCGTATGGTCTGTTTTCATTTGCAAGCCACGTGCCTGCCCGCTCATTTTTCCTCTCGTTATCGGCTAAGATCGTTTGGGTGACCTCTTGGGTATCCACATCCTTGCAACGGGTTTCTCTGACTCTTGGTGATTTTTGTGCAAAGCCCCCAGGAAGCGCATCTTCTCTGCAGACCCCCTCACCCACTTGAAAACGAGGTTGAGATGCAATCTTCAGTCGCAGTCTACCTGTAAACAGAAGCTACTACAGGTAGTTCCTCGGCTTACGACCACAGTTCTCTTTCTGCCACTCGGACAGTTGTTTAAGTGAGCTTTGTGCCATTTTTAGGAGCTGCACTTCTTGAGTTAAGTCACCCGGTCGTTAAGTGAATCTGGCTTCCCCATGGACTTCGCTGATCAGAAAGTCACAAAAGGGGAACCCCGCGACCCTGCACGAGTCGTAAGAATGAGTGTCTGAATTGTGATCACGTGACTTTGATCACAAAGCTGCTGAGGGATTCTGGGAGTTGAAGTCCACAAGTTTTAAAGTTGCCAAGGTTGGAAACCCCTGAACCGGACAATGTCCGGTCTGGGCACCACTGACGGCTGCACAGATTTCCCGGCTGTCTGGTGCTGCCCTCTACAGGTCGCAGAGGAGAATCACCTGTCTTGCCCAAGGAATGAGAAATTTAACGGTTAATACAGTAGAATAACAGGGTTGGAAGGGACAGATAACAGATAATCACAGTTGGAAGGGACCTTGGAAGTCATCTAGTCCAGCCCCCTGCTCAAGCCATTCCAGACGAGTGGCTGTCCAGTCTCTCCTTAAAAGCCCTCAGGGATGGAACCCCTACAACTTCTGGTGGCCAGCTTTTCCACTGGTTAATTGTCCTCAGTGTTTCTCCTTACTCCAAGGTTGGATCTCAAGAGAGAAGAACAGAATTGATAGGGAGCCTGGAGGTCTTCTAGTCTAGCTCCCTGCTCAAGCAGGAGAGCCTCTATCACAGAGGTCTCCAAACTTGGCAACTTTAAGACTTGTGGACTTCAACTCCCAGAATTCTCCAGCCAACATAGAAGTTGAAAGTTGAAGCAGGGGTGAGATTCTACCAGTTTGCACCTATTCGCTAGAACTGGTTGTTAACATTCTAAGCAGTTCAGAGAACCGGTTGTTAGAAGAAATTACAGGGCTAATCCTGTAAGAAAGGCAGGAAGGAAACATTCTGGTGTTGCTTACAGAAACTGCCTCTCCATTAACCCTTATTACATTCTCGGCAGGACTGGACTTCCTGTCTCAGGAACTTCTCTGGAGTTTTTTTTTTCCCCTCCTTTGTTGGTCCTTTGCTTGTGTGGAGTCACCATTCAGAGGGACAATGGCACTGAAAAAAGTGACTTATGACCATTTTTCACCCTTATGACTGTTGCAGCATCCCCACCGTCATGAGAGGCCAGGCGAAGAGATGCGTGCCTCGATGTGAGTGATGTTGAGTTCGCCACACCCAGCCAATAACATGACCGCCAAGCCACGCCCACCACCTAAGCCACGCCCACAGAACCGGTTGTTCAAAAATTTGAATCCCACCCCTGAGTTGAAGTCTGTAAGTCTTAAAGTTGCCAAGTTTGGGGACCACTGCTCTACCATTTCAGACAAATGGTTGTCCAGTCTCTTCTTAAAAACTTCCAGTGTTGGAGCAATCACCACTTATGAATTGTTCTCAGTGTCAGGAAGTTTCTGCTTAATTTGAGGTTACTTCTCTCCTTGGTCAGTTTCCATCCATTCTTTTCTTGCTCCTTCCATCCTCCCTCCCTCCCTCCCTCCCTCCCTCTCCTTCCTTCCTTCCTTCCTTCCTTCCTTCCTTCCTTCCTTCCTTCCTTCCTTCCTTCCTTCCATCCATCCATCCATCCATCCATCCATAGAATAATGTAACAGATTTTGAAGGGACCTTCTCTCCTTGATGAGTTTCTATCCATTCCTTTCTTGCTCCTTCCATCCATCCACCCTCCCTCTCCTTCCATCCATCCTCCCTCCCTCTCCTCTCCTTCCTTCCTTCCTTCCTTAGAATAATATAACAGATTTTGAAGGGACCTTCTCTCCTTGATGAGTTTCCATCCATTCCTTTCTTGCTCCTTCCATCCATCCACCCTCCCTCTCCTTCCATCCATCCTCCCTCCCTCTCCTCTCCTTCCTTCCTTCCTTCCTTAGAATAATATAACAGATTTTGAAGGGACCTTCTCTCCATGATGAGTTTCCATCCATTCCTTTCTTGCTCCTTCCATCCTTCCTCCCTCCCTCTCCTTCCTTCCTTCCTTCCTTCCTTCCTTCCTTCCTTCCTTCCTTCCTTCCTTCCTTCCATCCATCCATCCATAGAATAATGTAACAGATTTTGAAGGGACCTTCTCTCCTTGGTCAGTTTCCATCTATTCCTTTCTTGCTCCTTCCATCCTCCCACCCTCCCTCTTGCTCCTTCCTTCCTTCCTTCCTTCCTTCCTTCCTTCCTTCCTTCCTTCCTTCCTTCCTTCCTTCCTATCCACCTATTTATCTAACCATCTTCCTCCCTCCCTCCCCTCTTTCCACCTTCTCTTCCCTTCCATCTACCTATTTATCCATCTATATTCCTTCACTCCTCCCTCCCTTCCTTCCAGCTATTTATCTATCTAGCCATCTCCCTCCCTCCCTCCTATCCACCTATTTACCTGTATACCTTCCTTCATACCTTCCACCTACCTATTTATATTCCTTCCTTCGTCCATAGATTAATATAACAACAGATTCTGAAGGGCCCATGGAGGTCTTCTAGCTCAACCCACTTTCCAAGCAGGAGACCCTCTGCCATTTCAGACACGTGACTGCCCAGCCTCTTAAAAACCCTCCAGTGACAAAGCATCCACAACTCCTGGTGGCCATTAGTTCCACTGGTTAACTGTCCTCACTGTTAGGACATTTCTCCTTAATTCCAGGTTGCTTCTGTCCTGGGTGAGTTTCCATCCGTTGCTTCTTGTCCTTGGCTTCGGAGAATAGGTGGAGCCCCCTCTTCTTTGGGGCAACCCCAAAACTAGCCATACCAATTTCCTGCAACCATCCTTCATATGTTTTAGCCTTAACAGAATATAACACAATAACAGGGTTGGATTTTGGGGCGGGGAGGGTCTCCTACTCCAGCCCCCTGCTCAAGCAGGAGACCTTATCCCATTTCAGAGAAATGGCTGTCCGATCTCTTCTTTAAAATCTCCAGTGATGGAGCCCCCACAACTTCTGGTGGCGAGCAGTTCCACTGGTTAATTGTCCTCACTGTTAGGGAGTTTCTCCTTAATTCCAGGTTGCTTCTCTCCTTGATCAGTTTCCACCCGTTGCTTCACACTATAAAAAAGATGTTGAGACTCTGGAAAAAGTGCAGAGAAGAGCAACCAGGAGGATGAGGGGACTGGAAGCTCAAACATATGAAGAACAGTTGCAGGAACTGGGCCTGGCTGGTCTAGGGAAGAGAAGGACCAGGGGAGACAGGAGAGCATCTTCCAGTATTTGAGGGGCTGCCCCAGAGAGGAGGAAGGGGGTCAAGATATTTCCCAAAGCACCTGAAGGCCAGACATGGAATAATGGATGGAAACTGAACATGAAGAGATTCAACCTGGAAATAAGGAGAAACTTTCTGACAGGGAGAACAATCAACCCATGGGGCAGAAGTTGCCTTCTGAAGTTGTGGAAGCTTCATCATCCCTGGAGGCTTCCAAGAAGAGACTGGACTGCCATTGGTCAGACATGGTGTAGGGTCTCCCGCTTGGGCAGGGGGGTTGGACTAGATGACCTATAGGGTCCCTTCCAACTCTGATTATCTGTTTGACAAAGATCTGTCTGTTTCTTGTCCTGCCTTCTGGTGCTTTGGAGAATAGCTTGACCCCCAACTGTTCTTTGGGGCAGCCCCTTAAATGCTGGAATACCCCTAGTCCTCCTCTTCTGTAGACCAGCCAAACTCAAATCCTGCAACCGTTCTTTGTACATTTTGGTCTCCAGGCCTTTAATAAAGTTAGTTGCTCTTCACTGCATTTTTTTTTTCAAAGCCTCAACATCTGTTTTGCAATGCGGCCGATACAAAACACCCCACTTTCTCTTTCTGCAATCATTCCACTTTCACTCTCATTTCCTCCACTTAAGATCTATTTTGATCCACCATCCACACTTGGCGCCTTGATATAATTATTTGTCCTCCATTTTTCAACCTTCTCATCTCTCTTGTAGAAGTCTCTATAAATCCACCTTCAAAGTGGATCAGGATCAATTGATCGGGCTTACAGATTTTGCGACCAGGTTGGTCACGCTTATACATTTCCATGATAAAAATTGATCGTGCTATAGGTTTATGTTAGGTTGATGTTAATTTGTTTGCCACGTTCATGTCAAAGTAGGATTAGTCCAATTATAAACTAACAACATCCTCATCGTACACAAAGAAAACCTGGACAAAATGTTTTACCGATGGGTATGTGGCCCCATCGAGATTTGGCTAAAATATATCCCACTACAAGTCCAAAATGTTGGAAATGCCAACAAGTTGATGGAACTTTCTACCATATGTGGTGGTTACGCCCTGAGACCAAGACATACTGGGCTAAAATTAAAAATTGGTTACAGGAAATGACAGGCTACCAAATCGAATTGAAACTAGAACTCTTCCTACTAGGAATGATTAAAGATTGATATCCAAAGAAAATAAAATATATAATTTTACATATTTTAACAGCAACCAGGGTAGCTTTCGCACAAATGTGGAAAAACCCCAGTGAGGAATTAATCCAACAAATAATAATAATAATAATAATAATAATAATAATAATAATAATAATAATAACAACAACAACATGCTCACGTTAAAAATGAAAGAGAAAGGGGATTCCAAGTATTATTTAATCTGGCACAAACGGTATGAATGGATAGCGAATAGATATAAGAAATAAGGAGTGAAGATTAATTGCAAGAGACCTTAAGAAAGTGATTTGCAAATGTGTAAAGTACCGTATATAAGAAGAATATAAGATAGAACCAATTATTGACAAAGAGAATAGTTATTGATAGATGTATATTAAATGTATTAAGACATAATAATATTTGTAGATGTCAACATGCTGTTGAAAATGTGATTATGATTTGAGTTGTATTGGTGGAAAACACAATAAAAATATTAAAAAAAATTATCCGTGCTCCATTTTGCAACCTTCTCAAACTCTCTTGTAGAAGTCTCTATAAATCCGCCTTCAAAGTGGATCAGGATCAATTGATCGGGCTTACAGATTTTGCAACCAGATTGATCACACTTATACATTCCATGATAAAATTGATCGTGCTATAGGTTTATGTTAGATTTATGTTAATTTGTTGCCGTGTTCATGTCAAGGTAGGAAGGTTTAGAGCAGTGTTTTTCCAAACTTGGCAATTGGAAGCTGGGTGGACTTCAACTCCCAGAATCCCCTGGCTAGCATGGCTGGTTAGGGAATTCTGGGGGTTGAACGGAACGTATCTTAAAATGCTTAAAACTGAAATAGTTTGAAAACGCATCCGTGTAAATTTCCCTGCATTTATTTGCTAACTCCATGCCACAAAATCATACCGCTGCCTTTTAGATCTCTCACATTCTTCCCAATTTCCTAAATGCAGAATAAATCTGTTTCGTTGCTTAAATTCTGCGATTTACCTTTAACCTCACAGCTGCAGTCTTCAACATGGTCCTCACCAGGTAGGCCTCCCTGTACGGGGAGCCCTCAACTTAACAACAAACGATCGGGCTCAAAATTTCTATCGCTAAGCAAGACAGTTGTTAAGTCAGTTTTGTCCAATTTTATGACGTTTCTTTCCACAGTCGTTAAGTGAATAACTGCACTTGTTAACAAGATGGTTGTTAAAGTGAATCTGGCTTCTCACATGACTTGGGATGCTGTCATCATCATCATCTTCTTTTAAACACCCTACAATCCCCTGTGGGGCAGTTGTCTGAATGGAGCCGAGTGTTTTCTGGCCAGATGCCCTTCCTATTGCCGGTGTGGAGTTCAATGTTCAGCAGATGTATTTTCATTGTGCCAAGAGTGAAAGAAATACCTACCTAGGTTTGAACTCACAGCTCCTGATTATGAGGCGAGAGCTCCGCCTCTAGGCCACCCGCACCTCTCCGACTTGGGACGCTAACCTTCGTAAATACGAGTCGGTTGCCAACCGTCTGAATTTGGATCACATGAATACAGGGCCGTTGCAACAGTCATAGGTGTGAAAAATAGTCACGAGTCCCTTTTTTCAGGGCTGTTGTAACTTTGGTCATTAAATGAACTGTTGTGAGGACTCCCTGCAGTCTTTCAAACCTTTGGCGCAGTGTGAATTTCAAGCCCAGAGTCTGTCGGATAGACAAGACTCCAACTCCCAGAATTCCCCCGCCAGTCAACGGTTGTAAAATGGGGTTACGGCTCACTTAACAAGGGCTGTGCTTAGCAACGGACTTGCTGGTTCTCTATCGTCGTAAGTCACGGCACTGAAAAAAGCAACTTATTTTTCACGCCTAAAAACCGTTGGAGCCATCCCCACGATCATGGGATCAAAATTCAGGCGCTTGGCAAACTGACTCGTATTTAGGACGGCCGTAGGGTCCTGGGATCGTGTGCGAGGTCCCCTTTTGTGACCGTCGGACAGGCAAAGTCAACGGGGAAGCCCAGATTCACTTAACGTCCGTGGGATTAATTGAACAGCTGCAGCGATTCGCTTAGCAACGGTGGCAAGAAAGGTCGTAAAATAGAGCAAAATTCACTTTAACCAATGTTTCGCTTAGCAACGTAAATCTGAGGCTCCGATTGTGGTCACAAGTCGAGGACTTTCTGATGGTTTTAGCACAGCGTGGAGGTGAGTGCAAAGCCTGTGATGTAAATAACATTATAATTTATGGACTGCCGTACCCATCAGCCTCCATTGTTCCCGGTGGGGAGCCATGGGTGTGAGAGTCCTACATTGTCCCCCTGGAAAACGGGGAGGGGGCTTTAGCGTCCCTAAAGTAGAAGGACTGCCATGCCCATCAGCCTCTCCTTCACAGTGGGGGAATATGGGCTCAGGGGTCCCATGCAACCCTGGAAAATGGGGTAGGGGGCTTGGAACCGGAGCGCCCTAAGGAGACGGACTGCCATGTCCATCCGCCTCCCTCCTCTTTCCGGCAGAGAGCGATGGGTATGGGAGTTCCGTCCTCTCCTCCTGGACAACAGGCAGGAGTTTTGGACCTGGTGCTGCTGAAGGACTATCATACCCATCGGTCTTCCTGGAGGAGAGCGATGGGCTCAGGAGTCCCCTTGTGTGGCCTGGGATGGGGGCGGGGTTTGAAACTGGAGCCCCTGGAGTTAGAAGGACCGCTGCACCCATCAGCCTCCCATCCCTCTTGGGCAGAGAGTGATGGGTATGGGAGTCTTGGAAAATGGGGAGGGGACTCGGAGCTAGTGCTTCCCCAAGGACTGCCCTGCCCATCATCCTCCATCCTCAGCGGCGAACGATGGGCTCGGGAATCCCGTCCCATCCTCTTGGAAAACGGGGAGGAGTCTCAGAGCCGGTCCTCCCCCAAGGACTGATCTGCCCATCAGAGGAGAGCGATGGGCTTTGGAGTCCCATTGCATTGACCGGGATGGAAGGGGGGGGTTAGAACCAGAGCCCCCTAAGGAAACAGACAGCCACCCATCAGCCTCCATCCTCAGTGGGGAGCGATGGGCTGGGGAGTCCCACCTCATCCCTTTGGCAAAGGGGGAGGAGGAGGGACTACCACGCCCATCGGCCTCCCCTCCCTCTTCGCAGGGCTGCGGCGCGGCCCGCTGTCCACGTCCGCCGAGGGGCGTGTCGCGGGGCGGGGCGCGGGCGTGGCTTAAGCTGCTAAGGCCGGGCGGGAAAGGAAGGAGGGAGGAGGAACAGCCTCCCCTCCCTCGCCTGAATAGCTGGGCGGGGTCGGAAGTGGCGGTGGCGGCGTGTGGGCGTGGCTTGAGTTCGGGAAGCGACTTTTCCTTGGGCCGGGCGGGGAAAAAGGGAGGGAGGGAGGAGGAAAAGGCGGAACAGCCCCCCCCTCCCTCGCCTGCCTGTTTGGGCGGGGCCGGAAGTGGCGGCAGCGGCGGCGGCGGCCTCCCTTCCGCGCCAAGCAGCCGGGGGCGGGCGGGCGAGCAGGCGGAAGGGCGGCCGGTGCCGATGGAGGCGCCCCCCGCCGCTCTGCTTCTACGGCCAGGGCCGCCCCCCCGCGGCCGCCGCCCCCCCGCCCGGAGACGGACACGGAGGAGCAGCAGCAGCAGCAGCAGGTCTGAGGGTAGGGTGGGGGAGGAGCGGCCGGAGGGCGGGCGGGCGTGGGGGGGAAGGAGGAGGAGAAGCCGGGCTCGCCTCAGGCCGGCCAGGCTGCCCCGCCGACACCGGCGCCATGTTGGGCGGGCGGGCGGCCTTCTCTCTCGCGCGCTCTCTCTCTCTCTCTCTCTCTCTGAGGGGAAGGCCTCGAGGCGGCGCGGGCCTGGTCTGGGCGGAGGGAGGGAGGGCGCCTGGAAGACACCCCTCCCCTCCGCCCATCTTGAGGGGGATAAAAAAAAAAGAGGGACGCCGCGGGGGTCCCCCTCAGGCGGCTTCCAGAGCGCTGGACTACGACGCCCAGGATGCCCCGCGCGGGAGGCTTGAGGGAGCCTGGCCGTTGGAGCGGGGCCCGCAAAACAAGATGGCGGCTGGGGGATTCTGGGAGTTGGAGTCCGTCCCTCTTAAAAGCATGCTGGGCGAGGGATTCTGGGAGTGGGAGTCCATTTATGTTCAAGGATGGGGGATTCTGGGAGATGGAGTCCATTTATATTCAAGGATGGGGATTCTGGGAGATGGAGTCCATTTATATTCAAGGATGGGGATTCTGGGAGATGGAGTCCATTTATATTCAAGGATGGGGGATTCTGGGAGATGGAGTCCATGTAAAGCATGCTGGGTGAGGGATTCTGGGAGTTGGAGTCCATTTATATTCAAGGATGGGGGATTCTGGGAGCTGGAGTCTATGTAAAGCATGCTGGGTGAGGGATTCTGGGAGTTGGAGTCCATTTATATTCAAGGATGGGGATTCTGGGAGTTGGGGTCCATGTAAAGCATGCTGGGCGAGGGATTCTGGGAGTGGGAGTCCATTTATATTCAAGGATGGGGGATTCTGGGAGATGGAGTCCATGTAAAGCATGCTGGGTGAGGGATTCTGGGAGTTGGAGTCCATTTATATTCAAGGATGGGGGATTCTGGGAGTTGGGGTCCATGTAAAGCATGCTGGGTGAGGGATTCTGGGAGTTGGAGTCCATTTATATTCAAGGATGGGGGATTCTGGGAGTTGGAGTCCCTGTAAAGCATGCTGGGTGAGGGATTCTGGGAGTGGGAGTCCATTTATATTCAAGGATGGGGGATTCTGGGAGTTGGGGTCCATGTAAAGCATGCTGGGTGAGGGATTCTGGGAGTTGGAGTCCATTTATATTCAAGGATGGGGATTCTGGGAGTTGGGGTCCATGTAAAGCATGCTGGGTGAGGGATTCTGGGAGTGGGAGTCCATTTATATTCAAGGATGGGGGATTCTGGGAGCTGGAGTCTATGTAAAGCATGCTGGGCGAGGGATTCTGGGAGTTGGAGTCCACCCACCCATCTTAAAACTGCCAAAGCTGTGAAACTCTGGACAGGCCTCCTCCAAGATGACCAGTCCCTTACCCGGCCTTTCAAATCTCCCAATCGGAGCCATAATAAACCTTCTGGCATGACAGGCTCAATTTTCACTGGGAGGTAGAAATGGGGAAGGTGAGCCCCATGGAGGATGCCTGAGGGCAGCGGGCAAGGAGTGAGTCCATGTATGACCGCAGCACCAGGCATTTTGTTTTATTGGTCCCGGCTTTCGTCTTCACTAGCAGCTGAACATGGGACTTGTAGTTGCATCCTCCTAGAAGGGGGTTGAGGTCTCCATTTCCCACCCTCTTTTTTCATGGAGTGGAATGGATTCTTGCCGCTACAGATCTAACCAAGTTCCTGGGCTTAGACCAGTTTGGGTTTTTTTACACATTCGGTGCCTTTAAGAGGGGTGGGCTTCAACTCCCAGCATCCCCTAGCCAGCCAACGATATCCCAGACTACCAGCCCATTCAGCTCTCTTAACAAGAGTTTGGTCAATTAATTAAGGTAGAGGTCTCCAAATGTGAACTTTTAAAACTTGGGGGACTTCAAGCCGCAGAATTCCCTGGTTAGTTCTGGTTGTTAGTCCACAAGTCTTAAAAGTTGCCGAGTTTGGAGCGCCCTGCATTATGGGAACCCATCAGGAGTTGCCATGGGGGGGAATTGCAGCCTTTGCAGCCAGGTAACCCTTTGCGGGGGGCAGGTAGAGCGTGTTTTATGCACGGCAAGAGCTTGTGAACTCAACACGTTGCACGTACCCAGTTTGGACACAACTAAACTGCCTTGCAAGGTGGCTGTGTGATAAAATGACCAGACCAGATAGTTGAAAATTTGAAAAACATTGCATTAGACCCAACCGGTATAGCTTGGAAGTCTGTCACCCCTTGTGCTGTGTTGTCATTGTTGGTCAGGAATCGGTGGGTCCTTATTTGTGTGGTTAGCACCAGCGGCTAAATCTCAGAAGAGGCCACAAACGTGTGTCGAAAGAGCTTGCTTTGTTGCAGAGATCACCTGAAGAAATTCGGGTGCCACCTGGTTCGCACACGGCACTGAATGTTGTAACGGCCTGTTTATTTTTCTTCATGTTTGTGTGAACCAGCCCACTTGTGGTTTGTCGACCAGGTTTGTGGCTTCTTATCGTTTTCAGCCAGTTTGGGCTCCGTTATTAAGAGTTTCCCAGTTCAAGTTTTCCTTGACTTACAACCACAATGGAGTCTAAAATTCCTGTTGTGAAGTGAGCCATTTCTTAAGTGAGTTTTTGCCCCATGTTACAACCTATTTTTGCCACAGAGGTTAGTGAATCACTGCAGTGTTAGTCACAGGTTCTTAAGCGAATCTGGCTTCCCCGTGGTCTGTGCTTCTCAGAAGGTCGCTAAAGGGGATCACTCATTAACATGAGTCAGTTGCCTAGCGTCTGAATTTCGGTCAGGTGACCCATAAGTCACTTTTTAAAGTGCCACTGTAACTTCAAATGGATGTAAGTTGAGGACTACTTGTATAAATCGAAAGATGTCTGGCTTTTGATGGCATTTTGTGAGATGAAAATGGATCTAGCTAGTGGATCCTGAGTTTGGACCAACACTGCTCCCTTCCTACAATGTCTTAATTAGCATTTC
Source organism: Pseudonaja textilis (assembly GCF_049901715.1). NCBI lineage: Eukaryota > Metazoa > Chordata > Lepidosauria > Squamata > Elapidae > Pseudonaja > Pseudonaja textilis. The sequence continues at coordinate 1,822,466 of NC_141990.1, read as the reverse complement.
CCCCAGAAAATAACAAAAAAAGACCTTTTCCTGAAAATTTGGCAAAGCTTGTTCCTTTTACAAAGGATATGCTGCACAGCTGCATGAATTATATTGGTTAAGTGGAACTTGATGCTTTGAAGAGACTCTTGTCCAGCTGGATTTTTGCCTAAGACAAAAAACACATGAAGAAAATAATTAAATAGCCTGTCCTAAGTTTAGTTCTAACGTTATGGCCGGTTTCCATGTGGAATTGTCACGACGCAAACGTCACGTTTTGGACTGGCTTAGGATATCGCCTGCCTTTGGGAGAACATTTTTATGGCTGGAAGTGACTTTAGTCCGATGAAATAATAAACGGCTAATCATGAAGGACGCCCGGGAACCTGCTGGACGGCAAGCTCTACAAATTATTGGGAGAGGGGATGATCAAATAAATTCTGCTGATTATTTAGGTGAGGTCATTGCTGATCCAGAGTGCTTAAGTCCTTAAACTGCTAAAGTAGCTCATGAAAATATTGATTGAGAAGATCCCAGCGGTTAGCCAAATGAGTCCAAAGCTTGGATGAAGTCTCTCCTCAGTTGCTTCTCTTTATGGGAAATGTTGAGGTGGTTTTCTTCCAGACATTTCGTTACCAAAATAGGTAACATCACCAGCGCTAGAAAAGAGCAAGTTTGTGGAGAAGAGGAGGAGGAAGACTATGGGGTCCTTGATGCTCTCTGAGCTGGGTGGTTTTCTTGCAAACATTTCATGACCCAACTAGGTAACATCATCTGTGCTAGAAAAGGGGGGTTGTAGGGAGGAGGAGAAGGACTGTGGAATCCTTGCTGGGAGGTTTTCTTGCAGATGTTTCATTACCAAAGTAACTAACATCATCAGTGCAAGAAAACTCCAAGCTCAGAGAGCAAAGGACCTCACAGTCTTCCTCCTCCTCCTCCTCTTCTTCCTCCTCCTCTTCCTCCTCCACCACCACCACCACAACCCCAACCACCCTCCCTTCTAGCACTGATGGCGTCCCCTAGTTGGATCACAAAACGTCTGCAAGAAAACCACCCAGCTCAGAGAGCACCAAGGACCCCTCATTTCAACCCTGAGCTACAAATATTCTCGTCTCTTGGTCCCCCAAATGATGTTTTACGGCCTTTCTGTACTACTCAAAGTGATGTCCCTCGACTTGGGGCTCTCCCAAAGCATCGAGACTCCCACTCTCATCATCCCTTGCCAGCCTGGCAGCAGTTGAGGATGATGGGACTTTGGAAGAGGAGACAACGGCAGCGTGGCTGCCAAACTCCGAAAGCGCTTTTGACAGTCAAGGCTGGGGCTTCTCACAAGCTTTTAAAAACGGGCGGACTTCAATTCCCAGAATTCCCCAACTGGCGGAGCTCACCTTATAATCAGCAGAATGGATTTGATCCTTCTGCAAAATAATTTCCTTTTTTTAGGGCTCGATCTAGAAAGTTCCTCCCGGGAGCTTCGCGATTCAGGCTGTGTGACTACCAGTCACGTCCAAACCATAAAAAATGCCAAGCGTCTGTCAGAGTATATTCATGAACTGGAATAAGTCAGCCAATGAATAAGCATAGCAACTAAGTCAGCCAATGAGGACTGTTTGGAAACTGAAACTAGAAGTTGCCTAGGCATGGGTCTGTATTAAACTCCGCAGCTCTGCAGCTATGTTGAGCTCTGAGTCTTATTGAAAATGAAAATGTTTCTCTCTGCTGTGTATAATTCTTGCCTGCTGAACTAAAGTGAAACTGAAGTCTGTTTTCTGAGCGGAGTTGCTGTTGTGCTCTGAACCTGTAACATGTTTGCTCCGTGTTGGAGAAATCTACAACTGGTATTGTAAAATTTACTTTTTGTGTTTATAAAGAAGTTAAATGAAGCCTCAGTCATCTGTGTTCTATTTCTGGCGCTGAATTTACGCTGCAATACCCTGAACAAATTTGGATCATAGAACCACGGCAGTTGTAAGTGTGAAAAGCAGCCGTCAGTCACTTTTTTTCAGGGCCGTTGGGGAACTTCGAACGGCCACTAAATGAGGTGTTGTGACTTGTCTGCTGTTGCTAGAAACACACGAGCCTTTTCTCACCGTCCCGTAGCTTTTCCTCACTGGGTTCAGGGTGCGAATCTTGTTTGACCCCCCAGTTTCCTCCGGCATCCTCTCAGGTCTGTGAATCTGAGGATTCCACGGCTGTTGGGAGCCCAGATTTACCTTTTTATTTGAAATTTATTACCTGCATCCTCTGGAACCGGCCCCGATTTGCAGGAGAAGCTCCTTGGCAGATGAAAATCCTTCCTCGTCCTTCTTCTCGGGCTGTCCTAGATGCAGCCTGGGCCGAATTTGAGTGACGCCATCAGAAAAGTGGTGGAGTAGGCTTGCACCCAGGAGGAACTTGCTTCCACAGCAAGCATCCATGGGGCAGTTTGGGGTGTCAATGGCATTTGGGGGGTGTCTGGGGTGGGCTCTTTTGAATGCCTCCTTCAAGCAAGGGATTGCGTTGGGGACCTCTAATCTTCCCCTGTTCCTTTTCTGCAGATTATGGCGAACTCAATGGGACCGTTGGTAACCGAGACCCCTTCCTGACATCTCCTGGTGCCAGCGACTTGCCTGGCCCCGTTTCCGTGGTTCCCAACGGCAGCCAGCCCGGCAGGGAGCTCGGCCTGGCGCTCAAGCAGACGGCGAAAGGCGGCATGTTTGTCAAAGCCGGTCTGAGAACCAAGACCTTTAGCTTGAAAAACAACCTGGACAGGAAGAACGAGCGATGCCACGAGAGCCGAGCCGGAGAGGGCCGTTCCTGGGACAAAGGCGAGATGCACCCCGTCCCCAACGGCCTCGTGGCCGACGGTTCTGAGTACATCGCCAACGGCTGCACCGGCAAAGGGGCGGACAACGACGGCAGCGGCTCAGAGAGCGGCTACACCACGCCCAAGAAACGGAAAGGCCGGCGCAACAGCGCCAAGGGCTGCGAGAACCTGAGCCTGGGCCAGGAGAAGGTCGTGCCATGTAGCCCCGTCCTGGCCTTGAAGCTGGAGGCGGACCCCTTCAGGGCCGACGGTGGGGACTCGAAGGCTGACCTGAAGCCCGCTTGGAAGTGTGAGCAGCCGGGCGGGCTGGGGGTGGGCCACGGGAAGCCAGGCGGCGGTGGGGACATGCTCCGGAAAGCGGCGGAGGCCAAAGTCGGACTGGCGGGCAAAAAGTTTGAGGAGCGTCCCAAGGGGAAGCACGTCTTGGGATCGTCCTCGAAGGAAGATTCTTGGACCCTGTTTAAGCCGCCGCCGGTTTTCCCCGTGGACAACAGCAGCGCCAAGATTGTCCCCAAAATCAGTTATGCAAGCAAAGTGAAAGAGAACCTAAACAAGGCGGCTCCTCTGTCCTCCTCTTCCTCTTCCTCCTCTTCCTCCTCCTCGTGCTCATCTTCTGTGGGCGAGGTCCAAGTCCAGGCCCCCAACCGCCTCTCCCAGGTCCCCATGTCCGCCATGAAGTCTGTTACATCGGCCAGCTTTTCCAACGGCCCCATCTTGGCCGGGGCTGACCGTGGGGTGTGTCCGACCGGCGTCCAGGCCCTGCTGGTGCCGGCTGCTAGTACTGTCCTTTCGGCTTCTTCCAAACTGGCAGCCCAGGACTCGGGTCCCTCCGCGGTCGCCATGGACCCGCAGAAGCCGAGTCTCTTCATCTACCCGTCAAATATGCATGGCCTGTTCAGCGTGGCAGCCCAGGCCGAGTCTCCGTTCCTGTCCACGCAGCAAAACTTAGGCGATATCTTCCAGAACCAGTGGGGGTTATCCTTTATAAACGAGCCCAGCGCGGGGCCGGAGACTTCGCCCCGGAAGCCGACGGACACCAAGGTGGCCGAGGTGACCTTCCAGGGCCCGTGCCCCGCCGCGCCGGTTCCTCAGGAGGCTGAGACGCTTTCCGCCGGACCCGAACCGCCCGCCTTCCCCAAGGCCTACGAGCTGGCCAAACGGACTAGTCCCCAACTCTTAAAGCTGGAGGCCGCTGGGGAGGAGAGCGACTTGCTGTTAGAGGCCCACTTGCCGGGGGCCTTGCCCCAGGCGGAGCCCGGGGGCCCGGGGGCCTTTGTGTTCCTCGCCAAGGACTACCGCGTAGACAGTCATCTGTCTTCTCCTACGAACACTTTGTTAGTCTCCACCAAAGAGCAGAGGCACCCCGGCGGTCTAGAACGGAAAGCCAGCTGGGGGGAGTTTGACCTGCAGGCAGCTGTTCTTTATCACATCCAAGGTAACGTCTCCCGGGCTGGGAGGGATTCCGTCCCCCATCAGCCCCGGTGTTTTCTGGAGAACGGCAGCCCGGCTTGGGGTGGGAGGAGTCCTACCCTCCAGGGCTGGCGTGGGGGTCTCTCCGGGAGCTGGAGGGGGGAGGCAACTGTCACACAGGTAATCCTCAACTTGCAACTGCAAGGGAGCCCCGATATTTCTGTTGCTATAAGCGAGGCGGCTGTTAAGTGAGCTTCGCCTCCCTTTATGGCTTTTCTTGCCGCAGTCGTTAAGCAAATCACTGCCATTAAGTCAAGTCACCCGGTTGTTAAACGAATCTGGCTTCCCCATTGATTTTTGCCTGTCGGAAGGTTGCAGAAGGGGGGGATCACATGACCTCCCCAGGATGTTGCGACCGTCATAAATGCGAAGCAGTTGCTGAGCTTCTGAATTTGGATCACGTGACCCCGGGGATGCTACAATGGGGGCGTCTGTGAAAAAGGCTCCTTTTTTTTCCAGCGCCGTTGCAGCTTCACTAAATGACCTGTTGTCGAGGTCTACCTGTTTACCTACGTGGGTTGGGTGGTCAACGCAAGGGCTCGTTGTGTGTGGCAGCAAAGGGGCTGCTCTGCTCCCCCCAAGGGATTGTTGAACCCTGGGCTTCTGACCGAGGCTTCCCCAACGGCACGACGCCGAGTCCTCACCTTCCTAAAAACCTCTTTTATTTAGATTTACAGGGAATTCCTCTCCAGCAAAGTCCCGGCTACCGGTCTTTCAAGAGAGTCCGCCATTACAGACCTTTATCAGGCTTGGAGAATTGCCAGGCCGGTATCTGCCCCACGCCACACTATAGCGGGCGATATTTGGCAAGAAGTCAGGAACAGTTCTTCACCCAAGTGAACTAACGGTCTCCTACAACCACCATTCCCCTGGCGCTCCTCTTTTATTTCGTGGCCCCATCTCTGCCTTCGACGCAGAGCCTTCCCCAGACTCCAGGACTGGCCTCGGTTCCTCCTCAGTCTCTTGAGTTTGCCGCCAGCTCTGCTGGCAGCTGGCGGGCCAGAGCACCTGGGAAATGGGTTCAGGTTAGACCATGGTCTGGTTTTCGGGCCTGGCGCTTGCAAGACCGAGCTAAGCCCCAGTAGTCTCGCCTCTTCCCTGGTCTTGCTCAGCCGGTCGAATGCCTTCGATGGGGACTGGGCTTATCCAATGGCCAGGGGTGTCTTTTTGGGGAGGGGCTGGCCTTTTCTTGGTGGCCTAACTCTGCAGGTGAGGGGTGGGCTCCCTTTGGCCTAGAAGCCCTCCAGGCCCTGCAAGGCATACTGGAGCTGCTGGCCCCCTTTCTGCCCCCTTTGCAGGATCCGTGTTCTCACGGTGGGTCTTATTTTAGTTATTTTTATCCTGCCTTTATGGTTATTATAAATAACTCTAAAGTGGTGAGCATATTGGATTCTCCTCCTATTATCACCACAACAACCCTGTGAGGTGGGTTGGGCTGAGAGAGGGGTTAGGGCAAAAGTCACCCAGCCAGCTTTCATGCCTAAGGCGGGACTAGAACTCCCCGTCGCCTGGCGATTGGCTAAAAGTCACCCAACTAACTTTCACGCCTAAGGCGGGACTAGAACTCCCCATCTCCTGGTGATTGGGCCAAAGACACCTAGCTGGCTTACATGCCTTAAGGGGGGACTAGAACTCCCAGCCTCCTGGTGATTGGCCCAAAGACATCTACTTGGCTTACGTGCCTTAAGGCGGGACTAGAACTCCCAGCCTCCTGGTGATTGGGCCAAAGACACCTAGCTGGCTTATGTGCCTTAAGGGGGACTAGAACTCCCAGCCTCCTGGTGATTGGCCCAAAGACACCTAGCTGGCTTATGTGCCTTAAGGCGGGACTAGAATTCCTAGCCTCCTGGTGATTGGCGCAAAGTCACCTAGCTGGCTTACGTGCCTTAAGGCGGGACTAGAACTCCCAGCATCCTGGTGATTGGCCCAAAGTCACCTAGCTGGCTTACGTGCCTTAAGGCGGGACTAGAACTCCCAGCATCCTGGTGATTGGCCCAAAGACACCTAGCTGGCTTACGTGCCTTAAGGCGGGACTAGAACTCCCAGCCTCCTGGTGATTGGCCCAAAGACACCTAGCTGGCTTACGTGCCTTAAGGCGGGACTAGAACTCCCAGCCTCCTGGTGATTGGCCCAAACACACCCAGTTGCCTTTCAGGAGTCTCCCCTGTCCTCACTGACCCAGCCCCTCCCCAAAGGGGTCAGCTTGGCCTCCATAGCTGAAGGAATCCATTGGTGGAGGAGTGGAAAGAAGCTGGCCAGTTGACCAATGGCCAGAGCTCTGGGTTCCTTCCCTCCTTTGACAGAGCAGAGCGCCAGTCTCCAAGGGCAGCCCTAACCCACTGCACACTGCAGCCAGCCGGGTCAGAGGAAAGAATATGGCCCTTGGCATAACCTGGGCAGTCTGGTCCCAATTACCATGGTTAAGCAAGGACCGCCACCACCTGTACATTCTAATTAGAGTTTGCTTATATGTCTTTGCGATACTAACCAGTTTCTTCTCCTCCCCCCCCTTTTTTTCCCCCTTGCAGAAATGGAATCTATTTGTAATTTGCAAAAGCGAGGTAAGGATTTCCCTCCTTCCGTTCTCTTAAAAGGGGGTTCAGCGCATTCTAATTGTTGAAGGGGACAGCGGGAGGGTTGGGGTGAACCACTGAGGGATCCTTTCTTGATGTTGTGTAGCAAATCTGGCCGATCAGCCCCTTTCTAAATCTTCCCAGCTCGGACTATTTTCAAATCAAGCACAAACCAGGTTGTCCCTCCCAGAGAGCATGAAGGGCCATCTGGCAAGTACTCGCCGGGCGCAAGTGCTTTGGGTTTAGCCCGTACATCTGACGCTCCCTTTCCAAATAATGCAGCCACGATTCCTTTAGAACTGGCTGCGAGGGCTCATTTCACCCCAGGGCGAGCACCCGACAGGATCCCCTTAATGCAGGCATCTCCAAAGTTGGCCACTTTAAGACCTGTGGACTTCAACTCCCAGGATTCCCCAGCCAGCATTCTGGGAGTTGAAGTCCACAGGTCTCAAATGGGCCAAATTTGGAAACCCTCTAACTTAAATGTTGGAACTCATTGTTGGAACGTATTTTTGTGCAACACCTACAGTAGAATTCAGCCGGTAGATGGCAGTGTTTACAACTTTGTGTCTATTACGTTTTTTTTATTTATTTATTTATTTATTTATATATATATATATATATATATTTTCTGAGGTTTCATGGTATTTGTATGTGGATCTTTGGTTGTTGGGTTTTCTCCGCGTAAGATTCGAAGTATCTGAGCGTTTCGATGAAGTCTCATTCATCATCTTCAGGCTTCTGTCTTCAGCTCTGTGCTTCTCAGAGTAAGCTCACATTACTGCTGCAAGCTCACATCACTCTGAGAAGCACAGAGCCGGAGACAGAAGCCTGAAGATGATGACTGAGACTTCATCGAAACGTTGCCTAGATACTTCGAATCTTACGCGGGAGAAAACCCGAACAACCAAAGATCCACATACAAATACCCGCGAGAACCTCAGAAAACAAATATATATATACATACATACATACATACACATACATACATACACATACATACATACATACACATACATACATACATACATACATACATACATACTCTGTGCTCTTTCCTTCTAAGTAGAATTTCCTGTTACAGTTAAGCAGGAAAGCACATGGTGACTGTACTTTTTGTTTGATCTGCGGTGCTATATATAAACAGAATTTCTAATCAAGTGGACTCTTGATCACACGGCCGACTCCGCTGGGGTTGGGACATGGCTGATCTTGACTGATGCTGGACTCGGGGTGGCCGCGGGAGTGGCAGGCTGGATGTCCGGTTCACTTCAGACCCTGTTCTTCCTTTTTCCAGACCCAAAACGAATAATCACTTACGCCGAAGCCCTGGACACCCCCAGCACCTGAGCAGCAGCCGACGGTTTCCGCTGGGCCTGTGACCAGCCCCGTGCCCCGTACCTGAGGGGGGGGGCGGTGGCCTCCCGCTGGGCCGCTCTGGTCATCCGAATCCGAACCGCAGGACCATCCCTTCACGTGTGTGTCCCCGTGTGTATACCGATGCGCACACACCTGCCTAACACAATCCCTATTCTGGGCTTGACGAAAACTCCCTACCAAGCTGGCAGAGACACACACCCCCCCACCCCCTGTGGTTATTTAAACCCCACTTCTGGATGTCTGGACCCTTCCCAATTCCTCGTTTTTTTTCCTCCCCTTTTTTCTTTTCCTTTTTTCCTTCCTTCCTTCCTTTTCTCTCCCTCCTGTTAAAAGGAAACCAGACGTGGGTAGAGACTTAGCTTGTCCAGTAGCTCTGCGAAGGTGGGTTTTTTTGTTTTTTTTTTGGTCATATTTTTTGTGGGGGGCTTTGCAATCATTGGTAACACACTAAGCAGGAGGAAACTTTTCGGCACCCTGCTTTTCTTCGCTTGGGGGGGTGAGGAGCAGGAATTCATCTTGGATCTTCGCGTCTCTCCATTGCCCAGGGGAGGGGGGAAGAGAGGGGTAAGAGTGGAAATCCAGTTGCCAAATTAGCGGGTTCCTTCTTCGGGCAGGGGAGGGGGCGATGTTTTCGCGAAGATCTATCCACCCTTCGAGGCCCTCGACCGTGGTTGGCGGGGTGCGGGGGTGAGGAAGGGGCTTTTGTTTGCTTTTAATACGGTATCCAGGGTTGGGGTATATGAGCGTGTGCGTGTGTGTGTCTTGTGTGTTTGTGTGGTGAGAGCGAGAGCACAAATGCACTCGGTGGGATCTCCTCCTAACCGCCAGGATCAGGCCAAAAAAAATCCCCCCCCCCAACCCTTGGATTTATTCTTGAGTTTGCCTGGCGATTCTTTAGCGTGTGTGTGTGTGTGTGTGTGCGGTTCAAAGCATTGCATGTGTAAACTTGTGCACTTGTGCACTTACACACACACAAACACATCCGATGCATGTGGCAGCTGGTGTGGAAATAAATGTATGAAAGGGAAGCCAAACCAGCTTGCTTCTCTCTTCCCCCTCCTTTCTTCTGGCTGTGTGTGTGTGTCCCTCACCCACCCACCCTCCAGCCTGCTTTCTCCCTCCGGTGGTAACTCTGGACCGCTTCCCCCCCACCCCTCACTCACCCCGCTTCTGGGGAGGGTCTCCAGATTGTCCTCAACCGTTCTGGTTCTCTTGCAAAAGCAGAACCGCGAAGTCGGTTTTAAAAATCGTGGGTTTTTTTTTTTTTTAGAGAATTTCTTCGGGTTATGGAGCAGGCAGGGTTTTTTTTGGGGGGGTGGGTGTAGGTGGGGGCTTGGGTGCACCCACAGCTGCAGCCACAGGGGGGGTCTTGCAGCAGGAGCTGTTCTCCCTCTTCCTCCCTAACCCCCCAAAATGATACAAGCAAGGGCCTCTGAACCCCAAGTCAGGCTTCAGGTAAGACAATCCCCAGGTGTGCCTGGACACTACAGAAGTGGAGGGGGGGAGGGCACACCTTTGGATCCCAGGAAGCTCTCAGGGGGAGGGTCTCGGGGGGGAGGAAGGTTCTGCCTCTGTTCAAAACTTTCATCCTTCGGGGTTTGCGCCTTTAGCGGAAAATGGGATTATTTTTCTGCTTTTATCTTGCTAGGTTTTACTGCTGATCTTCTTGCTTCTGTCTCTGCGTCCTGCCCCCCCTCCCCGCTCCTTCTGCCCCCACCCCGAATTCGGTTAGGTGGGTGGTCCTTTCATGTTTGCATCATGCTAGACCCGCCTCTGGTCCTCCCCCGACCTGCAAAATCATGCCTCTCTTTTCCCATTCCTCAAATAGAGCTTCATTATTATCCCCTGTTAAAATGGGGGCGGGTTATGTTTTTTTTTTAAATCTGATTTGTTTCATCTCAATTATGGACAAAATTCCCTTACGCATAAACGTCCCTTGTTTTAAACTTCCCTCTATTATTATTATTTCCTTTTGGAAGAACCCTTTTCGCCAAAGCCTTGACCGCTTATTAAACAGAAACTCTTCTTTTAACCTTTTCCTCTCCCTCGTTGAATTTTGTGTGCGGAATTGGGGCTGGGGGGGAAGAAAAGAAGGGATTCAGTGGAGCTGTGAATGACGGTGGAACGTGAAAATAACGAATAGAGGTATAGGTTTTATATATATGTATATGTATGCATGCATGCATGTAGGTCTTGGCGTGTTCGGGTCTTTTCCCGTGGAAGATTGAGACCCAAACACACCCAAGACCTGCAGACCTACAATGCAGACCTACAATGACGTGGGAAAATACCCGAACAAAGCTGAATTGCATACATGTAAGTACCCGCGAAAACTTAAGAAAATATATATATATATGTATGGCATTCAGCTTTCTTCGGTATTTTCCCACGTCATTGTAGTTGTGCTTTTAAAGTTGTGGCAACGTTTCGGCAGAATCTCATCTGCATCGTCTGTATATCAGGCTATCTGTATATAGATATATCTGATATATAGGTATATCTGTTTTCTGAGGTTCTCAAGGGTATTTATGTGGATCTTTGGTTGTTGGGTTTTCTCCGCGTAAGATTCAAAGTGTCTAGGCAACGCGTTTCGATGAAGTCTCATTCATCATCATCAGGCCTCTGTCTTTGGCTCTTGCTTTTCAGAGTTCCCTCAGAGCCGAAGACACAAGCCTGAAGATGATGAATGAGTCTTCATCGAAACGTTGCCTAGATACTTCCAATCTTACACGGGAGAAAACCCGAATAACCAAAGATCCATATCTATATCTATATCTATATATATATTTGTATGTTTTCGTAGATTTTCACGGGAACAGGTATGCAGGCCTTGGCAACATTTCGGCGAGGTCCCACTGTGCTTGCACTGGCACGAAGCCGAAAGCACCAGCCTGAGGATGGCGAGTGGGACCTCGCCGAAACGTCGCCAAGATACTCTTAATCTTACATGGGAAAAGACCCGAAAACACCTAGACCTACGTGTGTGTGTGTGTGTGTGTGTGTATGTATGGTATTCAGCTTTGCTCAGGTATTTTCCCACGTCATTGTAGTTGTGCTTTTAAAGTTATAGCAACGTTTCGGCAGAATCTCATCTGCCATCATCAGGCTTCTGTACTGTGATTCACAGACGAACACAATACCGAAGCCTGATGATGGCGGATGAGATTCTGCCGAAACGTCGCTACAACTTTAAAAGCACAACTACAATGATGTGAAAAAACACCCGAACAAAGCTGAATACCATACATGTAAGTACCCGCGAAAACTTAAGAAAACACACACACACATACTTTTTTTGCTCAAGAGTATTAGTACTGTAGCATAAACCAAATTCTGGCAGACGTGGGAACGACAGGGTGGGAGGAGGGTCCGGTATCTTCTTGGGGTTAGGGGGTCGCCTGCAGGTTTGCTGGGAACATGCCAGCGCCCAAGGCCACGATTTGACACCTGTTACTGGTGCTCTTTAAGGGTGGGACTTCAGTCCACTCTTAACAGAAAACAATGTGAAGATTTGTTTCAAATTATTCTTTGGTTTGGTCCTGTAAAGCCGGGGTCTCCAACCTTGGGAATTTTTTAGGACTTGTGGGCTTCAACTCCCAGAATTCCCCAGACAGCATAGCAGCCTGCTGCCCTTCAAATAATACAGCTAGTCCTCGACTTAACAACAGTTCGTTTAGTGACCGTCCAAAGTTGCAATGTCGCTGAATAAAGGGGATTTGTGACCCCTTTTTTCCCATATTTAATGACCGTTGCGGCATTCCCCCAGTCTAAACAGGCAAGAGACTCGTCTTTACGACAGTCGCAGCGTTCCCGGGCTCACCCGATCCTCTTTTGCGACCTTCGCGCAAACAAAAGTCCCCGGGGAAAGCCGGATTCGCTTAAGAATCCAGGTTAACTTGGTCTCGGCGATTTGCTTAACAATCGTGGCGTGGAAGGTTGTAAAATGGGGTGGGACTCCTTTAGCAAGGTTCTCACTTAACAACATAAATTTGGGGATTCAACTGTGGTCACGAGTCGAAGACTACCTACATTGGCCCTGCTACCCTCTGTTTTGACCCAACCGGGTCCCCAAAGAGCAAATACAAGACAAAGGCAGCAGCCCCCACCTTTTAAGGTTTAATCACGAATCCTCTTCTGAAGGCTGTTTTCCACTCATCGGCTCCGACAAGAAAGACCCTTGCCAAATTGTTGGTCAAGGCTGCCCAAAACCCAGAAATAAGGATTAATTTAGACAAGATTCACAAACTAAGATGTCCCCCAGTTGAGCTTCACAGCTTCTTTGCTGTCTGCAAAGAACGCTTTCCCAAACCTGGCTTTTATCCTCTGGAGGGAGGGGCCATTTCCTTGCAGCCTTACTCCCGAGTCGCCTGTAGTTGCTACCAGCTAACCACGACACCGTCCAGTCACTAACTCGAGGCTGGGCAACAATGCTGACTTTACAACCGGCGGACTTTGGGCTCCCAGAATTCCTGAGCCAGCCACCCGTTGCAAAGTCGGCATCGTTGCCCGTTCCTGCTCTCGCTGTCGACTGGCACCGATGCCTCCCTGGCACAGTTTATTAATTTGCTTTCCCTGCCGGTCTTTAAGGGTCAAGGACGGGCAGGAAACCCACCTAAAACATTTAAACGAAAGGGAATCGAGACCGCCTAGCTTACGATCGCGGTAAAAGTCACTGCACCCTCCTTTTTTTTCCCCGCCTGCCCACGAAGTAGGGACTCAAAACGTGCTGGTTACCGGTGCCACTTAGCACATGGGGGGGGGGGGGCATCGGCCATCTTTTTTAAGGGATCGGCACCCAGAAGCGCCTTTGGGTGAGTAGGGAACCCCCCCCCCCACCGAGTCTTAAAATACATTCAATAATAAAAGCACCGAATTGTTTGCAAGGATTCCCATGGTCAGTTGTGATCACTCCTTGGGGTCCACGGCCCATTTAGGTGAAGTGCCCATCCGTTTTGGCAGGCGTTGACTCTAGGAAGCGCACTGTTCGGTCAAGGCTTGTGTGCGTGTGTGTGTGTGAGTGTGTGTGTGTGTGGTGGCACGTTAAGTTGAACCAAAAATGGACGGCACCTTTTCGTTGCCCCCTTCTTTCTGAGAACGGTTGATGCTGAAGCCGTTTGCGTGTGTTTCGGAGCGTGGCGGGGAAGCTCTTGACGCCAATTTTGCACACCCGGCACGCCTCCCTCCAAGGCTCCAGTCCTGGTCTCCCCCCTTTTCCCCTCTCTGCGCTTCTTCACCCCTTCGCTCCTCTTTGAGAGGTCAGGCTGGTTACAAACGGCTCCTGTTTTTCTGCGCACCCGTGTTCCAATTCTGGCAGTCGGTGGCCAACCTCGGCCCGTGTGAGCCCTGTGGACTCCCAGAATTCCCCAGCTGGCACAAAAAAGGCTACATGATGTTAAAATGATCGATGAAAAACTGGAGGGGAGGAATTCTGGGAGTTGGGAGTCCACGGGGCTTAAAACAGCCGAAGTTGGGACTCCCCCGGTTTCTACCCTGAGCGCTTGCATGGGAGGGACGTGCGACAGAACAAGGCTCGGCTGGTTGTGCGCATGCAAACGCCGCCCTCGCACACGAGTGCATGGAGGTTTGGCTTTTTCTCACAAGTGCCACTGGGGGCCGCTCCTTGGGCCTCTCTTTGGTTCCTGGCTTTTTCCTCTGGGTGCCCCCCCCCCCCAAAATGCACCTGACGTGTGCATTTCAGGGCATGGGGAGCTATGAGAAGCTTAATTTCACCCTTAATTTTCCCTCTGTGTATGTGTGTGTGGAATAGCACTAAATCTGCCCTTTGGGTCCAACGCGGTGAGATCCAGGGGTTGGATCTCTCGCAGCTTCGGGGGTTTTTTTGGGGTGGGGGGGGTTCCTCCCATCCTTCCTGCCACACACACACACACACACTTACACACACCCTTGAGGTGCATGGCATCTGCATCCTCCTTTTGAAAGCATGCTGGCAGGGCAGGGGGATTTATTGCCAGCCCTTCCCAAGAGCGTGCAGCCTCTTTGCCCTCAGGCTCAAGCCCACCCACCCACCCACCCCCCTTCGTTGCAAACCGTGCCAGGTTTGGCTGCTGGCAACTCTCTCTTTTCCCTGCGGGGTGGGGGCGGCGGAAAAACCAGGGCGTGCTCCGTTAGGTAGGTACCAGGTTTGGGAGGGGCAAAGCGGGCATCAGGGTTGGCAAACGAAGGGAAGACTTTTTATTTTTCCTGGCACGGAGAGACGAAGGGAAGAATCGTTCCGGCATGCCCTGAATTTTACTATTATTTTTATTTTTAGAAACAGGTTGTGCTTCTCAAGGTAGCAAAAAATGGATTGTGTGTGTGTGTGTGTGTGTGTGTGTGTGTGTGCAAAGCAAGAGGCCAGGTTTTCCATGCAGGACCCCGGGCCAGGAGCCCCTTGCCTCTTGGGTGGGGGGGCTGGGATTTGGGGGCGTTTTTAACCCCTCCCCACGGACCAAGGGACCCCCCAGGTGTGGGGCCAGCCTGCCGGAGTTGCGGCTCTGCGGGGCGTTTCCTCCAATCCAGGACCGGGGGCAGGGGGGGGTGTAAGCCAAAGCCCCTTCCCCCCCCCACTTTTTCCCCCTCCCCCCCCTCCTCCATTCTGAATTCCCCCCCCCCAACGACAGCGCTTCAGTGCTTATCCGGCTTCCTCCCCCACCCCCCCTCTCCCCACGTTTTTATATATATTTTAATTAATGAAGACAAATAAAGTAAAACCCAGTGGGCAGAGATTGTGTGTAGAACAAATAAATTAAAAGAGAGATGCTACATAATGTAAAATTGTTGATTAAAAAACAAAAATTAAGTTTCCACGGTTTGGCGGGTGTGTTGTTTTTTTTTCTTTCTTTTGTCGTTTTCTTCTCGAGTTTCTCAAGCCCCAAATATTCAGATTTATACATCCATATTTCTTACCTTGAGAGGCTCCGGTCTAAAGAGAGGACAAAAGTCTCCGAAATCCGGGTCAAGGTTGTCTCAAAAGATGCTTTTCCAAAGGACAACTGGACTTTCTTAGTGTTTTTTTTTCCCCTTGAAAAAAAACGTTTCGCTTCTCATCCAGGGAGCTTCCTCAGTTCTAACTGAACAGGCGGGAAAGGAGGAGGGACTTCTATCCTTCACCGTCATTTTGCTGTGAAAGGCGCTTCTTGGATGGGAGGAAGCTAAATTAAACTAGAGGAAGCTTCTTGGATGAGAAGCGAAACTTTTCAAGGGGGGAAAAAAAAAAGGAACTTTCAGAACTGGGCTTCCGAAGAACTGAAGAAGCATCTTGGATGGGAAGGGAAATGTTTTCAAGGAAAAAAAAAACCCAAGAAAAGCCCAGTTGCTTTTGGGGAAAAATACCTTTGGGATGAAGAGAAAACGGTCTTGTTGTGTTTTGCCCGCTGGACCTCTTCGTGTCCATTTGTCCACTCTGGATGGTGAAGAACGCCAGAGGACCAGCTACGTCCAGCAGCCAAACGGAGACTTCGCGTCCCTCCTTCGGATGCCCTCAACAGACGCGGCTTCCATGCCAGCAATGGTTAAGATAGGAGGGTCTAAATTCCCGCCCCCCCGAATGCAATTAATGCAATTAATAAAATCTTTGCTATCCATTAATGCATTTTATTAATGCAATTAATAAAATCTTTGCTGTAACTGGACTAGAACTGCATTGGAGACTCATGCCAGAGATGGTCAGTGGTGGTCAAATCGCCTGAGGATAAAGGCCGCCAGCAAGACAGGAAGTGAGGTCAGCGTGCTGGCCAAGGCGGCGGAGGGTTCCTTAGCCTCTTCCCCCTATCCCATGTGCCACTGCTTACCCAGCATTATGGGGAATATATCCCCTCTTCCTCGCCCATGCTTGGGAGGGACCGGCTAATATTCCGTCTTGCACCTCTTGCCAAGATTTGGTGGTGGGTGATGGGACGGTCAGCTGGTTACGGGTCGTCCTTGACCACAACTTGAGGCCAACCTTTCCAAGCAAGACCGTGGTCAATTGACCGCTTGCCCCATTTTGCGACCTTTTTAAGTGAATTGCATGGATGATAACCAAGCCTGGCTTCCCCCGTTGGCTTCGCTGGGAATGCCGCAACGGTTGTAAGGGGCGAGGAACTCAGGAGTAGTACCGTTGTAACTTCGGTCACTAAGCGAACGGTTGTATGTTGAGTACAATACTGTCTGGAAGTGGGGGTTGGTCGACTGGCCGTCTCCTCCTTCGGAAGTCGGCTCATAAGGTCCAGCAGCCATTTCAAGATCTCCAGAAGTTGGCAAAGGTGGATTTGTTCTAGAAGCAAATTTTGAAGAATGTTTGGGGTCTCCCAGAGCAGGAGCAGCTTCTTCGAGACCACCCAGGTTTCTCCTTGAAGGACTTAAGCATCTCTTGGTGGAATTGGCTTCCCCAGCGCCCCCTCAAGCCACGTCTTCCAAGAGAAAGGTGACCGTTACGGTCCATTGACTTGTTTCCAAAATGGTGATCGGAGAGAACCACACAGTTCTGTGGGTGCAAGGCGGCCTAGAATTCCCCATCGCCTAGCCCAGGGGTGTCCAACCTTGGGCACGTTAAGACCCGTGGACTTCAACTCCCAGAATTCCCAAGCCAGCATGTAACTCACAGCGTGTAGACAGTCACGCGCTTGTTGTCCACTAACTGAGATGGACCTTGGGAGTCCTAGTGGGCGATGACTTAAACAGGAGCCAGCCATGTGCTGTAGCCACAAAAAAAAGGCGAATACAATCCTGGGTTGTATAAACAGAGGCATAGGATCAAAATCACGTGAAATATTAGTACTGCTTTCTAAATCCTAAGTAAGGCCACAACAGGAATATTCTGTATCCAGTTTTGGTCATCACATTATATATATTATACATATATATATATATACATATATACATATACATACATACATACATGTGTGTGTGTGTGTGTGTGTGTGTGTTGTTTTGAGGTTCTCGCGGGTATTTGTATGTGGATCTTTGGTTATTCGGGTTTTCTCCCGCGTAAGATTGGCAGTATCTAGGCAACGTTTCGGTGAAGACTCATTCATCATCTTCAGGCTTGTGTCTTCGGCTCTGTGCTTCTCAGATTAAGGTCACATTACTGCTGCAAGCTCACATCACTCTGAGAAGCATAGAGCCGAAGACACAAGCCTGAAGATGATGAATGAGTCTTCACCGAAACGTTGCCTAGATACTGCCAATCTTACGCGGGAGAAAACCCGAATAACCAAAGATAGATAGATAGATAGATAGATAGATAGATAGATAGATAGATAGATAGATAGAAAGAGAGATGTTGAGACTTTGGAAAAAGTGCAGAGAAGAGCAACTAAGATGATTAAAGGCCTGTGGAGTAAAACATAAGAAAGAACGGTTGCGGGATTTGGGTTTGGCCAGTCTAGAGAAAAGAATTAGGGGGGACGTGATAGCAGTCTTCTAGCATATGAGGGGGTTCCCCAAAGAAGAAGGAGTCAAGCTATTCTCCAAAGCCCCAGAAGGCAGAAGCCGCCGCGACAGATGGAAACTAAGCGAGGAGAGAATTAAGGAGAAACAATTACGAGAAAGATTAACCAGTGGAACAGCTGAACCAGAAGTTGTGGGCGCTCCGTCACCGGAGGTTTGTAAGAAGAGACTGGACAACCAGTCGATATAAGTCTCCTACTTGAGCAGGGGGCTGGACTAGAAGACCTCTAAGGTCTCTTTCCAGCTCTATTCTGACATTGAAAAGACACCCCTGGCTTAGCCCAGCAGCCTCAGAAATTTGCATTTTGAGGAGACAGGAAGATTTCCCGCTTGGCATGAGCGACCCACAGCAACTTCGTGCAAAGCCAGTCGGACGGTGGTGGCTCCCGAGAGCAACACAAAGTTGTCTGTTCAGGCACCACCGAGAAAACGGATCTAATTTCCTTTGGACCTGATTTGAAAGGGAAAACTCCGCCCGGAAATCCTTTCTCCCTTCCGCTGTTCCTGGGCAAAAGTTCACCGAGATTACAGAGAGCTCTTATTAACTCTTTATTTTATTTTATTTTGGTGTGTGTGTGTGTGTGTGTGTGTGTGTGTTCCTTTTGTCGACATTTCGCTCTTGAGTATGAATGCACAGATAACAAAGGTAGTCCTCGGCTTACAGCAGTTCACCTAGCGACCGTTCAAAGTTACAACAGCACTGGAACAAAAGCGACTTATGATGGCATTTTTCACAGTTAAAATCTTTGCGGCCTTCCCACGGTCGCATGATCAAAATTCGGCCGCTTGGGCAACTGACTCACCTTTGTGACGTTCGCAGCGTTCCAGGGTTAAGGATCCCCTTTTGCGGCCTTCGGATCAGGAAAATCAATGAGGGAAGCCAAGATTCACTTAACAACCATGTTGTTCATTGAACAACTGCAGTGGTTCGCTTAACAACTCCGGCAAGAAAGTTTGTAAAATGGCAAAACTTAATAACAAATTTTGGGCTTTGTTGTCGTCATAAGGCGGGAACTACCTGTTGTTCTGCTCAAGGCTTCTTGAGACCATAATTAAGCCCACGCTTATTTAAAACAACTCTTGTTTTATTTCAACGCTGGGAATTATGTTTATTCCCAAATAGTTCCTCGAAATAAGCACCCACCTTTCTCTCCTTTGAATCGCTGCCAACAGCTAGAGTGCCAAATGAATTGTAAAAAAAAAAACCAACCGAAGTACAAAGTCCACATAGAGTTTCAAGTATTAATCTGAAGAGAATGAACAACCTTGCTTCCTGCAAAGGTTTCTCTACCTTTGCCTGTCCTTTATCCCTTATGGGAGGGGCAGTCACGTCCAAGCCTTACTCCCGAGTCTTCCCTTTCGCCTTCTAGCAGCTCTCTGCATACGCACATTGAGAACAGGCTCCCTTTATTCCTCTGCCTCACTGCTGGCAGACTCTGGAGGCAGCAGATGGTCCTGGCCCCATCTCTGCGTCGGACGCAGGACCCTCGGCCAAGTCCTTTCCAGACACCCCGGACTGGTCCCCGTTCTTCCCCACTGTCTGATTCCGCTGCCATCTGCGCCGGCTGCCGGTGAACCACAACGCTAGTACTGACTTGATTTTACAAGGTTTAAACCAACTCCGAGCACCATACAGTTCCTCGGTTCTGTAATCTTGAGTTAAAAACGGACCAGATGACTATGACCATCACCAAAAAACCAAATAAACCCAGGTTACCAAAAATCTAAGTTGTCGACTGCTGGTTGCAGCTGACATTGAGTAATTTTGGGGAAGCAAAGCAGGATAACCCAACGGGTTAATTCACGGGTGGGAGGCTACCGGGCCATCCCAGGGTGGAAGGGTAAACTGAAAGTCAAAATATTTTGTAGGAAGGGAAAGACACGAGAGTTGAAATCCAAAAGGGCCCCTGACGGAAACCAAGCGCCGCTTATCCACGCAAACACTGGCATCCCCAGCAGAGGGCAGCATTGGGCAGCTGTGGTTTTCCCCAATAAGAACGGGCAGGGCGGGGCGGTTCAGGAAGTCGAAATGCCGGGTTTTTTTTGCAAAAATAAGTGGAAGAACCTTTTTCCAAGTAGTAACCGGATCAGGATTGTTCCTAAGGAAGAGTCCTGCTTGCTGGGAAGACACAAGAGTTGCAATCCATCAAGAGAGACACCAGAAGAAGGCAGAAGAAGAAGCAACGGATGGAAACCGACCAAGGAGAGAGGCGACCTGGAGTTAAGGAGGAATTTTCCCAACAGTGAGAACGATTAACCAGTGGAACAGCTGGCCACCAGAAGTTGTGGGTTGTTCCATCACTGGAGGCTTTTAATCATTGGATCGCCGTTTATCTAAGTGTCCAACCTTGGAAGTTTTAAAACTTGAGGATTTCAACAACCCAGAATTCCCCAGCCAGCCTGATAAAGGAAAGGTAGAATGTCATTTGGGGGAGAAAAATTTTTTAAAAAATGAAGCGTTTTGCAGAAAGAGTGGTCGACCGTCTCGAAGAGAAAAAAAATGGTGTAATGTTGTGTGATGGAGCCTGACAGGGAATTGATAGAATGATTGAATAACAGCGTTGGAAGGGACCCTGGAGGTCTTCTAGTCCAACCCCCTCTCTTGGCAGGAAAACCTACACCATATTTCAGACAAATATCGTAATGAAAATTTGTAACGGACATTTGCTGGGCCTCTGCAGAGAAGCCTCTCCGGGGTTTTTTTTGTGTGTGTGTGTGTGGTTTGAAATGTTCAAAATCGGACTCTTATCCGTCCCCTTATAGACCTCAGTTGCACGGCCCGGAGCATCAGACACAAGGTCCCAAAGGCTCGGCTGGCCAGTGCGAAGGCTGGGTTCGCACATCCCGCTTGGCTAAGATGGGGCTCGTGGGTGTGTGAATCCAGCTGGTGCGGTTGGTTTATTGTTCGGTCCGTTGTGCAATTCCAGTCAGCTGCCTAATTTAGTTAATTGTGGCATGCGCGTTGCCTGAATACGGCTCTTGCAGCCTATTCATTCAGCCAGTCAAATTGTCTAATTTGTGGTTTGGCAGCACACGGCTACACCAGCTGAGTCAAAGGCTGCCATCTGGAGAATTCAAAGACACACACAGACACACACACACACACACGCACTTTCTCCAGGAAGGACCAATGTCTTTCCCAACAGAGCATGGCTAGTTTCACCACTTCTAGTTCACACACCCCCCCCCGTTTAAACAGGAACGCTACACCATTTCAGACAAAGGGTTATCTAAAACACTTACGGAAACCTCCAGTGTTGGAGCACCCACAATTTCTAGTGGCAAGTCATTCCACTGTCAGGAAATCCTTAGTTCTAGGTTGCTGTGGTGCAACTTTGGATCGTTCAAGAATACGGACCTATCCCTAAATGCCCAATGCATTAAAGTTGCCCGTTCTAGAACGTACTGCTCCTCCTTTGCATTAATTGAGTCACTAGCAACCCTTAGTTGGAAGGGTCGCACAAGGGAACCAACAATCTCTCTCTCTCTAAACGTGTTCCCTATTCCAGAGGCTTGGGTTAGAAGACCTCCAAGGTCAGTCAGTCATAATAGAGCTGGTAGGGACCTTGGGAGGTCTTCTAGTCCAACCCTCTGCTCAAGCAGGAGACCCCAAACCCATCCTGGTCAAATGGTTGTCCAATGTCTTCTCGAAGACCTGCCAGCGACGGAGCAACCACAACTTCCGTTCCGCGGATTAATTGCCGTTACTGTCAGAATATTTCTACTTAGTTCTAGGTTGGATCTCTCTTTAACACGCTTCCCCTCCCGCCCCCCCACTGCTTCTTGTCCTGCCCACAGGTGCTTTGGAGGTGTTTCCTGCCCCCCCCCTGGCAGCCCCTCAAGAATCGGCAGGTGCTATCACCAGTGGCTATTGTGGAGGACTTAAATGATGAAGCTAAGTTTAGGTCTGCAGGCGATGCAGAGTCAGGAAATGGGAGGAATAACTTGGAGAAGAGAGAAAAGATTCAAAAAGGCAGTTTGCACACACGCACACACACACACACACACACACACACACACACACACACACTGGGCAATCTCTATGATGGGTGAATTGAAATGTACAGGAAGTCCTTGAGTTATGAGCACAATAGAACCCCGAATTGTGTTGCTAAGTGAAACATTTAAATGAGTTTTGCCCCTTTTGACGACCTTTCCTGCCACAGTTGTTAAGTGAATCACAGTTGTTAAATTAGTGAGCGAATGTGGCTTCCCCGTTGACTTTGCTCATCAGAAAGCCGCCAAATCACATGACCCTGGGAGACCGCAACCGTCATAAATATGAGTCCGTTGCAGAGCGTCTCTTCAATTGACCATGGGGAAGGTCATAATTCACTTTTTTTCAGTGCCGGTGAACAGTCACTAAACGAACAGTTGTAAGTCGAGAACGACCTCGGACGTTGTGGGAGCGCCATCCCTTGAGACTTTCAAGAAGAGACTGGACTGCCATGGGTCAGAAATGGTGTAGCTTCTCCCGCTTGGGGCGGGGGGGTTGGTCTAGATGACCTACAAGGTCCCTTCCAACTCTGATTATCTGTTATCTGTATACAGTAATTGTCCAGCAAGGCCCGGGAAACTTTTTCCAAGAGACACATCGTGACGCATCTTAGTTTTCATAATACTAAATTATAGTATTTGAGGATATTTGACTATTTCTTATTCGGTTTGGGAATTCATGAAGGATGACTGAAGAGTTTGAATCTAAGAACTGCTCAGAAACTGCTCAGTTGCTAGAAAAATGGATTTTCTGAAATATCTGGGGATAGTTATTCAAGCAAAATCTCTTTGAAAGACCCGAATATCTCAAATGCTATTACACAAACTAACAGTGATGCTTAATAGATGGTTAACAATCCCTGTGAGATGATGGAGAAGAATTAAATGTGGTAACAAGGAATATGTATAATTTCACAATGCTTATACAGTTTAACGAAGATGCCTTTGTTAATTCCCCTTAAATATTTTTGATAATGTAATGATTAAATTTTGTAAAGAATGGCAAGAACGTGTATCTCTTTCTGCATTGCGGTTCCCACGGGGGCTTTAAGCTTCCAAATTGTTATTGTATTATATCATTAAACATATTTATTAGCCCCTGTTTTTATTGGTATTAAACTAATACTGATTATGTACCGTTCTGGGCACAGTTAAGCGTTATTATTCTGGCAACTCTGAAATCCTGGAAAATGTTTTATTCCTGCCTTTGGAGGCAATTAGACATAATGAGATATCGCTGGGAAAATAAACTTGCATTTTCTTATTCTTATGAGATATTCATTCTCTGAAATAAGCAATTTTTTTTCAAAATAGTAGGTGAAGCAATCCAGCGGATCTGATTTTACTAAGTCGAAGATCTCAGGTCTTTAAAAACTATTTTTTTTTTGAAATGATCTCAGAATAAAATGTGTGGGTCAGAAAATGGGTTACCAGATCCCTCATATTCTTCTCTCTTATTTTCTTATTCTTTCTCTTTTGTTTTCTCTGGACGTGCTTGGATAAGATTAAGATTAGGACTGAAATCTAGAACTAAAATGAGGATTAGGATTAAGACCACGGGTAGTCCTCGATTTATAGCCGTTCATTTAGCAACTGTTTGAAATTATTAAAAAATATATGTTACAAGCCACCCAGACATTTGCTTGAGCTGGTCGGCTATAGAAACCCAACCCAACCCAGCCCAACATTTAAAAAGTGAACATAATGGTCCTGAAAAAGGGACTTTTAACTGGTCCTCACACTTACAACCAGGGTCACATGATAAAAATTTGGCCACTTGGCCACTGGCATGTATTTAGGACAGTTGAAGCGTCTGGCAAAGTCAATGGGCGGAAGCCGCATTCACTTAAACAACCCCATAATTCACTTAACAACTGCATGATTCGCTGAACAACTTGTGGCAAAAAGTTTGTACAGTTGGGTGTGACTTGCTGAAGGACTTGAGATTCTCCTAAAGACCGTGTGATTCACTTAAGAACCACAACTCGAAAAGGTTGTAAAATCAGGCACAATTCAGTTAATGACCACATTGCTTAGCGAGGGAAGACCTAGTTGCGGTCTTAAGTCAAAGGCTTCCTGCCTGCGAGTCTAATGGGTTGTAAGAACATACCCAAATAGCTTTGAGAGACTCGAGGAAAAGCCACCACCAAGAGATCCTTGAGACCTGAGGCAGAAATTTTTGAGGGATGTGACCCTCCCTCCTTCTCTTGAGGGAGAAGCACATTGAGGCTGGCAAGAGCCTATTTTAATTCTATAGAATAGAATAGAATAGAATAGAATAGAATAGAATAGAATAGAACAGAATAGAATAATAGAATTACGGAATATGGAAAATGGGATGGGATGGGATGGAATAGAATAATTAGCTTTAGAATAGAATGGGATGGAATAGAATATAGAATAGAAAGAGTAGAATAGAATAGATGATGGATAGAATAGAAAAAAATGAATAGAAATAGAATTAGCTTTAGAATAGAATGGAATGGAATAGAATATAGAATAGAAAGAGTAAAATAGAAAAGGTGACGGATAGAATAGAAAAGAAAAAAATGAATAGAAATAGAATAAATAGCTTTAGCATAGAATGGAATGGAATAGAATTTAGAATAGGAAGAGTAGAGTAGAATAGAATATACAATAGAAAGAGTAGAATAGAATAGATGATGGATAGAAAAGAAAAAAACAAATAGAAATAGAATAATTAGCTTTAGAATAGAATAACCGAAAGAATAGAAAATATAGAATAGAATAACAGAGCTGGAAGGGACCTCGGAGGTCTTCTAGTCCAACCCCCTGCCTAGGCAGGAAACCCTACACGCTTCAGACAAATGGTTATCCAACATCTTTTTTTAAAAAAGATTTTGTTGGAGCATTCACAACTTTCTGGAGGCAAATAGTTCCTCTGGTTAATTGTTCTAACTATCTGGAAATTTCTCCTTAGTTCTAAGTTGCTTCTCTCCTTGATTAGTTTCCACCCGTTGCTTCCTGTCCTAGAAGTAGTAGTAGAGTATTAGCATTTGGGGGGTTTCTTACGCTGGCCTACTCTGAAGGGCAGTTGTGAAAACCTGAGGCGGCATTTTCTCTTAGAGCAGCTGCCCAACTCCAAATTTAGGATTAAAAACTAAGACCGAGATGTCTGTGGAGATTCTCCATCATCCAGGTCATGATTGTCCCAAAGCTGATTTTTTTTCAAGAGGCAACTGGATTTTTCTTGTTTTTTTTTTTTCTTTTGAAGACATTTCGCTTCTCATCCAAGAAGCTTCTTCAGTTCTTTTTCAGAAGCTTCAGAACTGAAGAAGCTTCTTGGATGAGAAGTGAAACGTCTTCAAAGGAATTTTAAAAAAACCCCAAGAAAATCCAGTTGCCATTTGGAAAAGCACAATATCTGTGGAGATTCTCAGTCTTCCAGGTTACGGTTGTCCCCAAAATGGCTTTTTTTTTTTTTGTACTTTCTTGGTTTTTTTTTCCTTTTTTAAAGAAAAAAATTTTTTTTTAAATTTTAACAACAAAACAACATAGACATACCACATAAAACATAAAAATATCATCCTTCTTCATAAATTTATAAATTTATGGGTTTTTTTTCCTTTGAAGACGTTTCGCTTCTCATCCCAGGAGCTTCTTCCCTTCTCCACCATCCTGTCAGAACTGAGGAAGCTCCTGGGATGAGAAGGGAAGAAACGTCTTCAAAGGGAAAAAAAAACAAAAACCAAAGTCCAGTCTTGGGAACAAAAAGCACCTTTGGGAGAAGACCAAGACGGCCTTCGCTGAGGGGAACCCCATACAGGACCCCCAATTCTGACAGAAAAATGCCCCCCTCAGTGTGGAGCACAGCGTAAAACCCTCATTTCCCCTCGGCCGCCGCGCGGCTCTGTTTCCCTCTCTCCCCTCAGCGAGCCGCTCCCGCCTCAAAGAAGGAGAAGGAGGCGGCGCCCTGCACTGTTGCCTAGGCGACCGGTAGAAGCCCCGCCCCATCGGGGCCGCTCGCCCATCCTCCTTCCCTAACAGCCTCCGCTGACGCCCCGCCCCCTCAAGGGCGGAGCCCCCTCCCGCCCCTCGCTCCGCCCCGCCCCGCCGTCGCCCGATGCCGGCCCGGGAGCGGCCGAGCGAGGTAGCAGCAGCAGCACCAGCGACCGAAGCGGCTCGAACGCACCGCAGCAGGCCGAGGTGAGGCAACGCCGAAGCCGAACAGGAGCCCGCTTGGACGGGGCCTCTCCGGACTCGAACTCGCTCCTCTTTCCCAGTTTGGGGCGGGGGGTGGGTGCACGTCTGAATGCACGCGTGTCTCCCCACGCGTGTCTGTTTGGGGCCGGCGCCCGTGGAGGGGGGTTGCTTGGGAAGAGACTCCCAAGCCGGGCTGGGGTGGGGGTGGTGGAAAGAGCCCGCAAGCGAGCGAACCGAACTACAACTCCCAGCAACCCCGCGGCTGGCTTGCGGCGGCGAAGCATGCCGGGAATTGTAGTTCGGGGAAAAAGCTTCGCCGGGGCATCGCGGATTCTATCGCCCCGTCCGCCCTTCTGCCTGCCTGCGATTCCTTGTTCAACGCAATTTGGGGGTAAATAATTACAATTCCACCCCGGGGAGGGGGCGAGGAGGAGGGACTGGTCTGGGTGGGTCTGGGGTGGGGGGCTGGAAACAGGCCCGGGGGGTTTCCAGGGGCATAATTCTGGCCCCCCTTCTCCCTCTTTGCAAAAGATGCCCATTTTCCTCTGCAATGGCCAGGTGTGCGGTGCCTGGCTGCCGCCCGGGGGCAAAAGGGGGCTGGGTATCGCCGGGGAGGGGAGGGAGTTTGCCGCAACATGCATCCTTGGAAAAGGGGGGAGAAAGAAAGGCTGCCCAGAGAGGAGGGGTGTGGCTTTGCAATCCTTTTAAACCTACCTGGCCCTGGGATGCAGTATTGGGTGGTGGGTGGGAGCACCTCCAGGTCCCCAAATGTTGGGCTGCAAATGGTGTGTGTGTGTGTGTGTGTGTGTGTGTGTGTGCATGCGCTCACCACCCGGCCCTGGCATTGTTTGCAATGGCCTGATTCAGTTGGGAGTTCCTCTTCTTCTTTGACACCTTGCACTGGGCGTGTGTTTGTGTACCTGGCGTTCACTTGGTCCCCGGTTCTGCCCCTTGGATAGGCCAAAGGTGGTGTGTG
Source organism: Pseudonaja textilis (assembly GCF_049901715.1). Taxonomy (NCBI): domain Eukaryota; kingdom Metazoa; phylum Chordata; class Lepidosauria; order Squamata; family Elapidae; genus Pseudonaja; species Pseudonaja textilis. The sequence continues at coordinate 1,795,693 of NC_141990.1, read as the reverse complement.
TGTGTGTGTGGCAGTCTGACAGGGAGGAAGGGGGGACCACTCTGGTGATTTCCAGCCAGCCTGGTTGGGGATGTGGGGGTCTGGCACAGATTTAGAGGGCGCTTTGTGTCTCTGTTGCACACCACATCTGAGTGTGGTGTAGTTGAATTTATAGAAGGGTAGGGGTGTGTGTGTGTGTGTTTGTGTGTATGTGAGTGCAGGAGGGGAGTGGGATCTGGAAAGGAACCAGGCTGGGTGCTCTTCTTATCTAAGGAATAAGCCATGTTTGGTGTAAAGGCGCCAGGATAGAAAGTGGCAGACCGTGAGTTGTAGTCCCGCCTTAGGCGTGAATGGCAGCTGGGTGAACCTGAGCTAATAACCAGGAGATGCTGAGTTCTAGTTCTGCCTTAGCCATGAAAGCTGCTGGGTGAACCTGAACTAATAATGAATTCTAGTTCTATCTTAGCAGCTGTCTTACCTGAAAGACAGCTAGGTGACTTTAGCCAATCACCTAAGAAGTCAGGGAGTTCTAGTCCTGCCTTAGACATGAAAGCTGCTGGGTGAACCTGAGATGGTGAGTTCTAGTTCCGCCCTAGCCATGAAAGACAGCTAGGTGACTTTAGCCAATCCCCTAAGAAGTCAGTGAGTTCTAGTCCTGCCTTAGACATGAAAGCTGCTGGGTGAACCTGAGATGGTGAGTTCTAGTTCCGCCTTAGCCATGAAAGACAGCTAGGTGACTTTAGCCAATCACCCAAGAAGTCAGTGAGTTCTAGTCCTGCCTTAAGAAATGAAAGCTGCTGGGTGAACCTGAGATGGTGAGTTCTAGTTCCGCCTCAGCCATGAAAGACAGCTAGGTGACTTTAGCCAATCACCCAAGAAGTCAGTGAGTTCTAGTCCTGCCTTAGACATGAAAGCTGCTGGGTGAACCTGAGCTAATAACCAGGAGATGGTGAGTTCTAGTCACTCAGTAGCCATGAATGGCAGCTGGGTGACTTTGGGCCACTCCTCCTCTCAGCCCAGCCCTCCTTACAGGGTTGTTGTTGTGGGGAGAAATAGGAAGGGAGGTAAGTGAACGTTGGACATGTTTGCGGCCTTGAGTTCTTGGTTAAAAACAATAAAGGTGGGTTATGTAAATAAACTAGATAAAAGTTTCTGTCCTCCTCCTAGGATGGTTAATTTTTAAGAAAATCCTGGCTTTTGTAACTTTTAAAATACTGAAAAACGAAGTAGTGACGGATAAACTCCTTTACCTGGCTGAGGAATTCTGGGAGTTGAAGTCCACAAGTCTTAAAGTTGCCAAGTTTGGAGACCTCTCCTTTATTATCTCTCTCCTTTTGTCATTTTTGGCCTTGTGGTGTTTTTATTTTGTTGTTGTTCCTGGTGGCAACTGCACTTCCTGGTTTTTCCTTTTCACTTCTCATCCAAGGAGCTTCCTCAGCTCCGAATGAATGGAAGGATTTACCTTCCTTGCAGGCAGCTGGTGGTCATTTGCATCCTTTTTAGAGGGGTTGTTGAGGCCGCTCGGAGGTTGGTCTGTGTCCTCAGGGTCAAATGGGTGTGGAGTCTTCTTAGCTGCAGGATATTTTCTTCCCTGTTCCCCTTCACGGTGGAAGACAGGTGTTTCTCCTGGCTGTTTTCAAGTTTTGAATTCTTCTTTTACATTTTCCACACCTGGACCCCAGAATTTGCGTGTTCGGTTTACTTAAATCTATATGATATTTCACTGTCAGGTGGCTCACACATCATCATAACACAACCATACAGAATATAGAATAATGAATAGTTGGAAAGGACGCTTGGAGGTCTTCTAGTCCAACCCCCTGCTTAGACAGGAAACCCTTTACCATTTCATAAAAATAGTTGTATAATAACAACAGTAATAATAATAATAATAATAATAATAATAATAATAATAATAATAATAATAATAATAATGTATGTCAGCAAAGAATACACACAAAGGGTCAGAAAACTTCTAAAAAGCAAACTGAATAGTGGTAACACCATCAAGGCTATAAATACCTGGGCCATACCTGTCATCAGATATACTGCTGGGATCATAAACTGGACACAGGCAGAGCTGGACAGCTTGGATAGGAAAACTAGAAAACTGATGGATAGTTCCTTGAAAAGATCCAAGGAAAAGACCTGGTTATGGCTGACCAACAAAACACTGAAGAAAGAGACAGAAGGCCTGATTCTTGCAGCCCAAGAACAAGCCATCAGAACGAACGCAATTAAATCCAGAATAGAAGAATCTGCTGATGACCCCAAATGCAGACTCTGCAAAGAAGCGGATGAAACCATCGATCACATACTGAGCTGTTGCGAGACAATAGCTCAGACTGACTGCAAACAGCGTCACAACACAGTCGCTCAGATGGTCCACTGGAACTGGTGTCACAACTACCATCTGCCTGTAGCAAAGAACTGGTGGGATCGTAAGCCTGAAAAAGTGGCCGAAAATGAGCGTGCAAAACTACTGCGGGACTTCCGAATACAGACTGACAAAGTTTTGGAACACAATACTCCGGATATCACGATTGTGGAAAGGAAAAAAGTGTGGATCGTCGACATTGCCTTACCTGGTGACAGTAGAATCGACGAGAAACAACTTGAAAAAGGTCACCAGATATCAAGACTTGAGAATCGAACTGCAGAGACTCTGGCATAAACCAGTGCAGGTGGTTCCAGTGGTACTGGGCACACTGGGTGCTGTGCCTAAAGACCTAGGCAAGCACTTAAAAACAATTGGCGCTGACCAAGTCACCATCGGTCAGCTGCAGAAGGCCACCTTACTGGGATCTGCTCGCATAATCCGCCGATACATCATACAGTCCTAAACACTTGGGAAGCGTTCGACTAGTGATTTGTGATACGAAACCCAGCATGGCTGCTGTGTATACTGTCATTTTCGTGTACAACAACAGCAACAACAATAATAATATAGGAAATACTTAATGCTCTGATGGTCATTTCGAAAAATCCTTTCTTAGTGAGCACCTAGAAGCCAAGAGGAACATACATGCTAAATTTCAAGTTTGTAGGCTTTACGGTTCTGGAGATTTTGTGATGATGTGTGGGTGATAATTTTGCCTTTATAGAGATAGAGATAGAGATAAATAACAGTTGGGAGGAACCTTGGAGGTCTTCTAGTCCACCCCCCTGCTTAGGCAGGATACCCTACACCACTTCAGACAAAAGATTATCCAATGTCTTCTTAAAAACCTCCAGTGTTTTAATATAAGCAAGCATGTTGCATTCATTCACGTTGCATTTAAGGCAGGGGTCCCCAAACTTTAAGACTTGTGGACTTTGAGGAAGTTATTAAGAAAAATATGGACTGTGGTGAAATGAGTAAATTGACATTTGAAATTAGAGAACAGGAAGATAAACAATTTTATATGATATGGGATTTGTTTTATCAGTGGTCGGACAAAAAGACGTGATAATGTAATAGACCAGATAATTTTGTAATAGAAGTTTAATAGATTGATATAAAATATAATATAGACATATATAACCATTGGATGGAAGTACCATATTTCAAAATAAAATTTGGAATATCTCGTATAAAATGATGGAATAAATAGTTTAGTCATGGATGATTAATAACTGATAAATATATAAACGTGTTAGTTTGACAATGTGAAAATTGATATAAATTGGGAGTAATGACTACAAAAGGATAGCACAAAAGATTTCTAACCAACTGAAACACTGTACGTAACTATAAAATGGACGATGGTTTTTATGTTTTTTATGTTTTGTTTGTATATGTTCGTCTTAGAAAATAAAAACTTTTAAAAAAAAAAACACTTGTGGACTTCAACTCCTAGAATTCTGGGAGTTGGAGTCCACAAGTCTTAAAGTTGCCAAGTTTGGAGACTTGGAGCATTTAAAACACCCGGTGATTGTAGATGGAAGAGGATTCTCTTGTGTCTTCCATTAAAAGGAAATTATAAGGTTAATTAGACTAAATGCCTGGGATCTTTCCTTCCCAAAAGGCCTATAAAGGCTGTGATCAATCAGGGAAGACAACTCCCGGCTTAAACAACCAGCAGCTGTGATCTCACAAAAGGCAGCTTTCTCGGAGGGGCCTTGTCATCTACGTCCCACCTTTCGTGTGCGTGCGTGCGCTTCGGGGCAGCGCGCAGCTCTTTTAACAATGAGGGTTTTCTAGCAGTGCTGAGTTCTGCCTTTGGCCAGGCCATGCAACAATGCTTTCTGTGTTGTGCAGAAAAAGAGGGGGAAAAAAAACCAAAAACCAACCATGCCAGGCATAAAAAATCCTGTCCTGTTTATGAACCGTTTGCAGGCAGCTCCAAGGACGTTTCTCTGCAGGAATAAAAAGAGAGTTGAAATAAGTTTATTAAATGAAAAAGGAGGACCGGAGGGTGATGGGATAGCAGCGTTCCGATATTTGGCGGTCAAGTATCCTCAATCGGGAGAAGAAGCGACATGTATTAGTGTTGATTCAGATAATCAGACTTGGAAGGCACCTTGGAGGTCATCTAGACCAACCCCCCCCGCCCAAGCGGGAGAACCTACACCATTTCTGACCAAGGGCAGTCCAGTCTCTTCTTGAAAGTCTCCAGGGATGGCACTCCCACAACTTCCAAGGGAAACTTCGGTTCCCCTGAATATAGAATAACAGAGTTGGAAGGGACCTTGGAGGTCATCTAGTCCAAACCCCCCCCCCCCCCCGCCGCCCAAGCGGGAGACCCTATACCATTTCTGACAGATGGGAGTCCGGTCTCTCCTTGCAAGTCTCCAGGGATGAAGCCCCCGCAACTTCTGAGGGCAACCAGTTTCATTGGTTGATTGTTCTCACTGTCCTTTCATATTTTATATTAATATATAATAATATATGTTATTATAATATAGAGACTGGACCCCCCCACTAGCAGTTAAAAGGAAGAAGCAGCTGCAAGCTCACATCACTCTGAGAAGCACAGAGCTGAAGACACAAGCCTGAAGATGATGAATGAGACTTCATCGAAACGTCGCCTAGATACTTCCAATCTTACGCGGGAGAAAACCCGAATAACCAAAGATCCACATACAAATACCTGCGAGAACCTCAGAAAACAAATATTATAATATATATATTATATTTTAATATACATTTCAAATGTGTATTTTAAAAATAAAAATCCAAAAAAAGGAGGAGGAGGAGAAGGAGGAAAAGAAAAGAGAAGGAGGAGGAGGGAGAGAGGAAGAGGACGACAGTGGGGTCCTTGGTGCTCTCTGAGCTGGGTTGTTTTCTTACAGACGTTTCATTACCAAAGTAAGTAACATCATCAGTGCTAGAAGGGGGAGGGTTTGTGGGGGAGGAAGAGGAAAAGAAGAAGAAGAAGAAGAAGAAGAAGAAGAAGAAGAAGAAGAAGAAGAAGAAGAAAAGAGAAGAAAGAAAGAAAGAAAGAAAGAAAGAAAGAAAGAAAGAAAGAAAGAAAGAAAGAAAGACACCGATGGAAACTCGACAAGGAGAGAGGCAACCTAATAAAAAGGAATCTCCCGACAGTGAAAAAAAAAGAATGAGTGGGACAGCTTGCCACCAGAAGTTGTAAGTGCTCCCAACACTGGAGGTTTTTTTGAAGCAGGACTCTCCAACCTTGGCCACTTTAAGACTTGTGGACTTCAACTCCCAGAGTTCAAAGCTGGCTGAGGAATTCTGGGAGTTGAAGTCCACAAGTCTTAAAGTGGCCAAGGTTGGAGACTCCTGCTTTTAAAGAAAAGATTGGACAGCCCATTTGTCTGGAATGTAACAGCCCCTCCTCGACTTGTTTAGTGACCGTTCCAAGTTGCAACGGCACTGGCAAAAGCGACTTAGGATCCGTTTTTCACAGTTGCAACCTTTTCAGCCTCTCGGCGGTCAGGTGATCAAAACCTACACGCTTGGCACTATTTATGACCATCGCTATATTCCTGGGGTTGCAACCTTCTGACCGGCAAACTCCGGGGAGCCAGTTTCGCTTAACAACCAAGGTTGCTAGCTTATCAACTGCAGCGATTCACTTAACGACGGAGGCAAGAAAAACTGGGCAAAACTCCCTCAGTAAGTATCTCACTTAAGGAGACAAATTTGGGGCTCAGCTGTGGTCGTAAAGTCCGGGACTGCCCATCTAGGTTTTCCTGCTTGAGCAGAGGGTTGGACTAGAAGACCTCTGAAGTCCCCTCCAATTCTGTTATTCTGTTACAGCCTCTTTTGGTGGCCTGGGTCCTGTCTATGATTAGATATTTAGCTGAGTTGGAACTGGCTGTTCCATGGGTTAATTGTCCTCCCTGTAATTTGATTTGTCAATCAAGATAATAGCTATAAGTATAAACATGAGTAAGAATACAGGAAATAGGTATGAATAAATGGGGACAATAGGACAGGGACGGTAGGCAGGATGGTGCATTTATGCACACCCCTTACAGACCTCTTAGGAATGGATATTCTCTCCCTTCCTTCCTTCCTTCCTTCCTTCCTTCCTTTCTTTCCTTCCTTCCTTCCTTTCTCCCAATCCCTCCCTTCTTTTCTCCCTCCATTCTTTTCTCTCCTTCCTTCCTTCCTTCCTTCCTTCCTTCCTTCCTTCCTTCCTTCCTTCCTTCTTTCCTTTCTTCCTTCATTTTTTATTTATTTTTATTTATTTGATTTGTTGATCGCTTACAAGATAATAGGTAAAAGTATAAACATGAGTAAGAATACAGGAAATAGGGACGAATAAATGGGGACAATAGGACAGGGACGGTAGGCACGATGGTGCACTTATGCACGCCCCTTACAGGCCTCTTAGGAATGGGTATTCTCTTCCTTCCTTCCTTCCAATCCCTCCCTTCTTTTCTTTTCTCCCTCCATTCTTTTCTCTCCTTCCTTCCTTCCTTCCTTCCTTCCTTCCTTCCTTCCTTCTTTCCTTCCTTCTTTCCTTCCTTCCTTCCTTTGAATCCCTCCCTTCTTTTCTCCCTCCATTCTTTTCTCTCCTTCCTTCCTTCCTTCCTTCCTTCCTTCCTTCCTTCCTTCCTTCCTTCCTTCCCCTTCCCTGTTCTTCTTCCCCCTTCCTTCTTTCCTTTCTTCCTTCATTTTTTATTTATTTTTATTTATTTGATTTGTCGATCGCTCACAAGATAATAGGTAAAAGTATAAACATGAGTAAGAATACAGGAAATAGGGACGAATAAATGGGGACAATAGGACAGGGACGGTAGGCAGGATGGTGCATTTATGCACACCCCTTACAGACCTCTTAGGAATGGATATTCTCTCCCTTCCTTCCTTCCTTTCTTTCCTTCCTTCCTTCCTTTCTCCCAATCCCTCCCTTCTTTTCTCCCTCCATTCTTTTCTCTCCTTCCTTCCTTCCTTCCTTCCTTCCTTCCTTCCTTCCTTCCTTCTTTCCTTTCTTCCTTCATTTTTTATTTATTTTTATTTATTTGATTTGTTGATCGCTTACAAGATAATAGATATAAGTATAAACATGAGTAAGAATACAGGAAATAGGGACGAATAAATGGGGACAATAGGACAGGGACGGTAGGCACGATGGTGCACTTATGCACGCCCCTTACAGGCCTCTTAGGAATGGGGTGAGGTCAATAGTGAATAGTTTGAGGTTAAAGTTTTTGGGGTTTGATGATGTAACTACAGAGTCAGGTAGTACATTCCAGGCATTGACCACTCAGTTGCTGAAGTCGTACTTTCTGCAGTCAAGTTCGGAGCGGTTAACATCGAGTTTGTATCTGTTGTGTCCTCTTGTGTTATTGTGGTTAAAGCTGAAGTGAACATTGATTGGTAGGACGTTGTAAGCAGATAATTTTGTGTACTACGCTTAAGTTCAACCAAACTTCTGAAGGCAAAGTTATTATTCCTTTGGTTCATTGCTCTCACTGTCAGAAAGTTTCTCCTTATTTCCAGGTTGAATTTCTCCTGGGTCATTTTCCCATCCATTATTCCTTCTCTGGCCTTTGGGTGCCTTGGAAAATAGCTTGACCCCCTTCCTCCTCCTTTCTAGGGCAGCCCCTCCAATATTGGAAGATGCTCTCCTGTCTCCCCTGGTCCTTCTCTTCCCTGGACTAGCCAGGCCCAGTTCCTGCAACCGTCCGTCGTATGTTTTAATCTCCAGGCCTTTATTAAAGTTAGTTGCTCTTCTCTGCGCCCTTTCCAGCGTCTTTGTTCAGTTTGAAACGCTGTCGGAATACTTTCTTCCCATCCCAGGGATTGCATCACCGCTGCAATGCACAGCTGGGTGGGAGGTAAGGCCGTGGGCTGGGATGGGGGGGGGGGCTTTGGTGTGCTGTCCGCCAATCGTCCTGACTTTATAACTTCCGGTCTCTGAGCTTCGACCTTTAAAACCAAGAGATTCCAGCCCAGGTTGGATGATTGGGGTGGGTGAGGGAGAAACAGCCTTTTGTTCCGCTTGTTCGTAAAACACCACCCTTCTTCCGTCTCGCGTCACAGCATACCTGGCGTGCCTGTTCATCGCTCGGGCGATGGGTGTGTCTGAATTCCCAGATCAGGGAAGGCAGGTTCCAGCTCTGGGATGGGGAAAGGTACCTGGCCGTTTTTCACCTGTCTTTCTGGATTGCCCCGATGGGCTTTGCAAGTCGAGGCCGGTAGCAGGAAGTTATGATGCTGTAGTCCAGGGGTCTCCAACCGTGGCGACTTTTAAGACGTGTGGACTTCAACTCCCAGAATGTTGAGAGTTGTCGTCCACAAGTCTTAAAAGTTTGGACACCTCGGCTCTAGCCTGACCCTTTCCCGGTGAAGGTGGGGCCCGGGTTGTGCAAACATGTTAGTGCAAATCTTCTGGACCTTTAGGGCACCTGGCATGGAAGGAGAATTCAGGTGAATTGCTTCTGGTACAGGTACAAAGGCGTGTTTAGCAACTGTTCCGAGTTTTTTAAAGATCCCATAAGGCTGTGGATGACTATATGTGGTATCTAATGGATAACAGATAACCAGAGTTGGAAGGGACTTTGGAGGTCATCTAGTCCAATCCCCTGCCCCAACGGGAGACCCTACACCATTTCTGACCAAGGGCAGCCCAGTCTCTTCTTGAAAACCTCCAGGGATGATGACGCTTCCACCACTTCTGAAGAACAGAATAATAACTGATTAACGGAGATTGGAAGGGACCTTGGAGGTCATCTAGTCCAACCCCCTGCCCATGCAGGAGATCATACACCATGTCTGACAGGTGGGCAGTCCAGTCTCTTCTTGAAAGCCTCCAGGGATGAAGCTCCCAGAACTTCCGAAGGCAACTTCTGTTCCACGCGTTGATTGTTCTCACTGTCAGAAAATTCTTCTTTATTTCCAGGTTGAATTTCTCCTTGTTCAGTTTCCATCGATTCTTCCTTGTGTGGCCTTCAGATGCCTTGGAAAATAGCTTGACACCTTCCTCCTCCTCCCTGTGGCAGCCCCCCAAATATTGGAAGATGCTCTCCTGTCTCCCCTGGTCCTTCTCTTCCCTCGACTAGCCAGGCCCAGTTCCTGCAACCATCCATCGTATGTTTTAGCCTCCAGTCCCCTAATCATCCTGGTTGCTCTTCTCTGTAATTTTTCTAGAGTCTTTTTCATAGTGTGGGGACCAAAACTGGGTGCAGGACTCTAGTTGTGGCCTTACTCAAGCTTCATAGAGTGGTATTAGTCCCTCCCTTGACCTCGATTGTATCCCTCTGTTAACGCAACTTAGGATTGCATTGGCTTTTTGGGCTGCTGCTGCACAACATCGGCTCCTATTTAGCTGGTTGTCCACTAAGACTCCGAGATCCCCCTCCCAGTTCCTGCTACTGAGCCTGGTTTTACCCCGTCTATTATATGTGTACTTAAGTTATGCCGCTGGAAAAAAAAATCACCGTTGTTCATACTTACGACCGTTGCAGCATCCATGCAATCAAAATTCAGACGCTTGGCTTGTATTGAGACTATAATATAGCTGGAAGGGACCACGGAGGTCATCTAGTCCAGACCCCTGCTCAATTATGACGGCCTAAGTGTCCTGGGATCACATGATCCCCTTTGGCGACTTTTTTGATTGTTCAAAGTCAAGGGCGGGGGTGTGTGGAAAGCCGAATTCACTTAACGACCGTGGTACTGGTTTAACAAACAGCAGGGAATTCACTTAACAAAGTGGCGAGGAAGCTTGTAAGATGGCACAAAACTCCCTTTACAAATCTCTCGCTTAGCAACAGAAGTTTTAGACTCAAGTGGAGTTGCATGTCGAGGATTACCCGTAATCCAACGCAGGGTAGCTGGTCTTTCGTGAAGGGACCTGATTGTTGGGGTGCCTCGTGAGGGGGGGAACAATTTGTCTGGTGTGGGGGGCCAAGCTCCAAGAAGGCTTTGCAAATCTCTCTCTGTCTTGGTTGCATGGGAGATTATGTTTAACTTCCTCTAACTTTATACTTTTATCTTCAATCTGGACTGAGAAGGAGCAGCCTGTTCAAAATATGTGTAGGAGGGCGGCCTTGTGTCCTGCGTAAAGATCCCAGGAGTGCGGCCTTGAATTGTTAAGTTTGTGAACAAAAGGTTGTTGAGAGAATGAGGAAGGAAGAGCAATTAAGTCTTGCAAATCTGCAGAATTAATCAGTGTTTCTTGACCCTGGTAACTTTAAGAGGGATGGACTTCCACTCCCAGAATCCCCCAGCCAGGATGCTTTAAGAGGGATGGACTTCCACTCCCAGAATCCCCCAGCCAGCCTGCTTTAAGAGGGGTGGGCTTCCACTCCCAGAATCCCCCAGCCAGCCTGCTTTAAGAGGGGAGGGCTTCCACTCCCAGAATCCCCCAGCCAGGATGCTTTAAGAGGGGAGGGCTTCCACTCCCAGAATCCCCCAGCCAGCCTGCTTTAAGAGGGGAGGACCTCCACTCCCAGAATACCCCAGCCAGCCTGCTCTAAGAGGGGAGGGCTTCCACTCCCAGAATCCCCAGCCAGGATGCTTTAAGAGGGAGGGCTTCCACTCCCAGAATACCCCAGCCAGCCTGCTTTAAGAGGGAGGACCTCCACTCCCAGAATACCCCAGCCAGCCTGCTTTAAGAGGAGGGCTTCCACTCCCAGAATCCCCAGCCAGCCTGCTTTAAGAGGAGGGCTTCCACTCCCAGAATCCCCAGCCAGGCTCCTTTAAGAGGGAGGGCTTCACTCCCAGAATCCCCCAGCCAGGATGCTTTAAGAGGGGAGGGCTTCCACTCCCAGAATCTCCCAGCCATCCTGCTTGAAGTGGAGTGGGCTACAACAGTTACTAAACGAATGGTTATAAGTCAAGGACTACTTGTATTGAAACATCCCGGCCTCATTTCTTTGGGGCATCGGTAGCTGATGCAAAAGTACTAACGGAACAAATAAAAAGGGAAGAAAATAGAGGAAAATGTAGTTTGCCCCAACAGGGTTCATTCTACCTCTCAGTAATCATTAAACTGCCCTTGCAGTAAGATCCTCCTTGGTGTAAATTGGGAGGTCTTGTCTTGCAGCGAGAAGGGGCCACGATCCTTTTCTTGCAGGTTGAAAATTAGATGAGCGCTCCCGAACTCTTCGGGGCGAGGAAAAATAGAGGCGTCTTAACTCCGGCCAGCTGGAGAGGGCCAGAATTTATTTATTTTCCCCTCATCCTCAGAAAAGCCTCTGTTTGCACAACAAGGGCCTTTGTGAAGGGCTGAGAGGCCGGATCCCTCCAAGAACGGCCGGCTTACAAGAGGGGCACGAGCCCTCTCCTCTTAAGAGCTATTGAGCACGGACTTAAACCCTGGAGGAGGTTTTGAAGAAAAGACTGGATGTCCATTTGTTTGGACTCTGGCATTCTGCGATTCAGGAAGGAAGGAGGAAGGAGGGAGGAGGAAAGGAAGAAGGGGGGAAGGACGGGAGGAGGAGGAAGGAAGGAAGGAAGGAAGGAGGGAGGGAGGAAAGAAAGAAGGAAGGAGGAAAGGGAAGGAGGAGGAAGGAAGGATGGAAGGAGGAAGGAAGAGGAAAGGAAGAAGGGAGGAGGAACAAAGGAAGGAAGGAAGAAGGGAGGGAGGAAAGGAAGAAGGAAAGGAAGGAAGGAGAAAGGAAGGGGAAGGGAGGAGGAAGAGGATGGAAGGAGGGAGGGAGGAGGAAAGGAAGGAAGGAAGGGAGGGAGGGAGAAGGAAGGAAGAAGGGAGGAGGAAGGAGGAAGGAAGGGAGAAAGGAAGGAAGAAGGGAAGGTGGGAGGAGGAAGAAGGAAGGGAAAGGAAGGAAGGAAGGAAGGAAAAGGGGTGGGTGGGAAGGAGGAGGAACAAGGAAGGAAGGAAGAAGGGAGGGAGGAAAGGAAGAAGGAGGAAGAGGAAGGAAAGAGGAGGGAGGAAGAAGGAAGGGAAGGAGGAAGGAAGGGGATGGAAGGAGGAAGGAAGGAAGAAGGGAAGAAGGGAGGGAGGAGGATGAAGGAAGAAGGGAGGGAGGAAGGAAGAAGGGAAGTAGGAAGGAAGGAGAAAGGAAGATGGGAGGAGGAAGGAAGGATGGAAGGAGGAAGGAAGGAAGAAAGAAGTGGGAAGGAAGAAGGGAGGGAGGAAAGGAAGGAAGGAGGAAGGAAGGAAAACAGCTTAACAGAATAACAGAGTTGGAAGGGACCTTGGAGGTCTTCTAGTCCAGCCCCCTCCTCAGACAGGAGACCCTCTACCATTCCAGACAAGCGGCTGTCCAGCCTTTTCTTAAAAACCTCCAGTGATAAGGAAGGGAGGGAGGGAGGGAGGGAGGGTCAATGGGTGGAAACCTCAGAGGACGATCACAACACCCAAACCCGTTTCCCCATCCCGGCAAGGACAATTGAAACGGACGTGAAGTTCGCCCTGCGTCCTAAAAAAAAGATTTAAGTGCCTCCCAAAGGATTCCTATTGAGACCAAAATTGATCCACTCGCCGGGGGCAATTGGCTGAAATGGCATCAGGTTCATTGGGGAGGTTTTTTAGTGTCCGCTCCCTTAATCCTCTTAGTTAACAGAATAACAGAATAACAGAACTCGAAGAGACCCTGGAGGTCTTCTAGCCCCACCCACCCCCACTTAACCTTATATGGTTCCAGAGGAATGGCTGTCCAATCTCTTCTTAAAATCCTCCAGTGGTGGAGCCCCCACCACTTCTGGGGGCCAGCAGTTCCACTGGTTCATTGTCTTCACTATTAGGGAGTTTCTCCCTAGTCCCAGGTTGCTTCTCTCCTTGTTCAGTTTCCGCCTGTTGCTTCTGGTCCTGCCTTCTGGGGCTTTGGAGAATAGCTTGACCCCCTCCTCCTCCTCTCTGGGGCAGCCCCTCAAATATTGGAAGACCGCTATCATGTCTCCCCTGGTCCTTCTCTTCCCTAGACTAGCCAGGCCCAGTTCCTGCAACCGTCCGTCGTATGTTTGAGCCTCCAGTCCCCTCATCCTCCTGTTTGCTCTTCTCTGCACTTTTTCTAGAGTCTCAACATCTTTTTATTATAGTGTGGTGACCAAAACTGGATGCAGGACTCTAGGTGTGGCCTTACTAAGGATACATAGATGGATGTACATGACGGATAGATGATAGACAGACAGAGGGTAGAGATAGATAATGGATAGATGATAGATAAATAGATGATAGATAGGTAGACAGACAGACAGACAGACAAGACTAGCCAGGCCCAGTTCCTGCAACCGTTCATTATATGTCTTAGACTCCAGTCCCCACTATAGATGGATGGATGGATGGATGGATGGATGGATGGATGGATGGATGGATGGATAGATAGATAGATAATAAATAGATAGAAATAGATATAGATAGATAGATGATAGATGGGTAGATGGGTATAGAGAGAGAGAGTAGATAGATAGGTAGAGATAGGTAGATAGATAGATAGATAGATAGATAGATAGATAGATAGATAGATAGATAGATAGATAGATAGATAGATAGATAGATAGATAGATAGATAGATAGATAGATAGGCAGGCAGGCAGGCAGGCAGGCAGGCAGGCAGACAGGTAGACAGGTAGACAAACCAGCCAGGCCCAATTCCTGCAACCATTGATGGTATATTTTGTCCTTCAGTCCCCTCATCCTCCTGGTTGCTCTTCTCTGCCCTCATTCCAGATTCTGAGCTCAGTTGCATCAGCCTTGGGCTGTTTCGGTCCTAAATCAGGTGTGCCAGAGTTTTCTGCCTGCCGTCTCCTGCCCTTTATCTGGGGATCAAAAGCAAACCAGAGCCAGCTTCGGGGTACACCTGGGCAGGGAGCCCCGAGATTGGCTGCCAAAGGTACAAGGAGTTTCTTACGGCTGCCAAGAAAATTGACCTGGGCAACCGGGTGAAGTCATCAGGAGCTCACTGGGCGGGAGGCGAGTGACTCCTCATTGATGGGCTCAGGTAAATAAAATTCGCTTCCAGGCAGCTGGGCAGGGAAGGTTGCTGGCAGCTGTGCCCCTGTTTTTCCCCCTCCCACCTTTCCACAGAGGCCTAGCAGGGGATCTGTGGAGTAGCTGTGGTTTTGTGAAAAGGTTCGTTGCGGATTCCGGGCTTATTTGCAATGCTGTGCATTTGGGGCATATTGTGTGTGTGTGTGTGTGTGATTTGGAGGTAGAAGTCTGTCTGTCCGATCTCTGCTTAAAAGCCTCCAGTGTTAGAGCATTTACAACTTCTAGTGGCCAGCTGTTCCTCTGGTTAATTGTCCTCACTATTAGGAAGTTTCTCCTTAATTCCCAGTTGCTTCTCTCCTTGGTTAGTTTCCATCCATTTTCTTTCCTTCCTTCCTTCCTTCCTTCCTTCCTTCCTTCCTTCCTTCCTTTCTTCCTTCCTTCCTTCCTTCCTTCCTTCCTTCCTTCCCTCCCTCCCTCTCTCTCCCTCTCCCTCTTTGTCTTTCTCATCTTCCTTCCTTCTTTTCCTTCCTTCCTTCCTTCCTTCCTTTCTTCCTTCCTTCCTTCCTTCCTTCCTTCCTTCCCTCCCTCCCTCTCTCTCCTCTCCACTTTGTCTTTCTCATCTTCCTTCCTTCTTTCCTTCCTTCCTTCCTTCCTTCCCTTCCTTCCTTCCTTCCTTCCTTCCTTCCTTCTTCCTCCCTCCCTCCCTCCCTCTCTCTCCTCTCCACTTTGTCTTTTCATCTTCCTTCCTTCTTTTCCTTCCTTCCTTCCCTTCTTTTCTTCCTTCCTTCCTTCCTTCCTTCCTCCCTCCCTCCCTCCCTCCCTCCTCTCTCTCCTCTCCAGACAGACAGACTGGATGAAGAATGATTTCCCCGTCGATAAACAAAGGATTTGCAATGACTACATTTAAAATTATTCATTTCATTGTTTGTTAATTAATTACATCTATAGAACTGGGTTCCTTCTTCTGTGTCAGTTATTCCTTGAGGAATAACCTTTGCTAAATTCTAAACCTCCGGTGTCTAAATTTGCTTTTGTTGTGTACAAAGTACATGTTTTCTCAACCTTGGCGACCTGAAGTTGTGTGAACTTCCACAATTCCCCAGCCAGCCTAGCTCTTAAAAAGGGCTTCGTTTGTTTTTTCTCTTTTCCAAGTGAATTTAACCATGATTATTATTATTTTTTCTTGGAATGAAATCGTTGCCGTTTGAAATTTAAATTTTTTATGACCATACATTCGTGTAATATAGGTAATATATTCATTTTAACAGTTGCAATGGAAGCCTAACCAGATGTCAGGCGTGAAGGGCCAACATGATACAGGAAGAGTTCAGTTAGCTATTTTATTATTCCTGATATTTGCACAGCTATCTTTTCCCTCTTCTGGCAGTTTGCACCTGGGCCAGACTAGATAAGTGTGATGACCCAAAGGGGCGTGGCACAAAAGCCACACAGTCAGATAAGCAATAAGAGTCGCTTTATTATCTCCAACTTTGCCCCCCAATGTCCAGGTTAGCTTCAGGCTGGAGAAAAACTCTCCCAGGAACAGCCTTTGAGGGCAGAAAATTAAGTCCAAAACAGGGTCAACACAAACTGTAACTTAAAGACCAAAACAAGCCAAACTGAAGTAATTAGTTTGGCAGGGCAGGAGCAAGAATTTCGGACTTGAAGGCACGGCAAAACTCACACACAGTTGGAAAGACGCCAGGAACACAAACAAGCCACTACGATACAAGATAAATTTATGGTTGCTCCCAGCAGCCTGCCTTTCTTAACCACTGTGTTCCCAGCTGTAGCTAATGAAGGGAATCAGGACCCTTTCCTCCCCCGTAAGCCATGCAACCCACGTTGCTCCCTTCTCCGTTCCCTTCTGCATGCCCTAGGATGAAGAGAGGGTAGGCCTGGGTCTTCCTCTGAACTTCCTCTTCCTTGTTCTCCCTCTCCCCTGCTCTGCCCAGCCAGACTTTGCCCTTCCCCAGTTTCCCCCACAGCCAAAGGAGCCACACTCCCACTCTCTGACAGCTGTTCGGCTTTCTTCTCTGAGTCAGATTCCGACATGGGTATGACAATAAGGTTGTAGGTTCAAAATCCAGATTGATCTTAATAGCAGGAACTGGGAGGGGGATCTCGGAGTCTTAGTGGACAACCAGTTAAATAGGAGCCAGCCGTGTGCAGCCGCCGCCAAAAAAGCCAACGCAATCCTAAATTGCATTAACAGAGGGTTACAATTGAGATCAAGGGAAGTACTAATACCACTCTATAAAGCCTGAGTAAGGGCCACACCTAGAGTCCTGCATCCTGTTTTGTCAACACGGTATAAAAAAGGATGTTGAGACTCTGGAAAAAGGGCAGAGAAGAGCAACCAGGAGGATGAGGGGGCTGGAGGCTAAGACATACGATGGACAGTTGCAGGAACAGGACATGTCTATCTATATCTATCTATCATCTGTGTGTGTGTGTCTGTCCGTCTGTCTGTCCATCTGTCTGTCTATCCATCTATGTCATGTCATGTCATGTCATGTCTGCCTGCCTATCTATCTATCTATCTATCTATCTATCTATCTATCTATCTATCTATCTATCTATCTATCTATCATCTATCTATCTATCCTTAGTAAGGCCACACCTAGAGTCCTGCATCCAGTTTTGGTCTCCACACTATAATAAAAAGATGTTGAGACTCTGGAAAGAGTGCAGAGAAGAGCAACCAGGATGATGAGGGGACTGGAGGCTAAAACAGACGAAGAACGGTTGCAGAAATTGGGCCTGGCTAGTCTAGCCTGTCTGTCTATCTATTATTTGTCTGTCTGTCTGTCTGTCTATCTATCTATCTATCTATCTATCTATCTATCTATCTATCTATCTATCTATCCATCCATCCATTCATCCATCCATCCATCCATCCATCCATCCACCCATCCACACCTATCTATCTATCTATCTATCTATCTATCTATCTATCTATCTATCTATCTATCTATCTATCTCCTCTATCTTTCATCTCTGTCTGTCTGTCTGTCTATCTATCCTATGGTGGGGACTGGAGGCTAAGAAATATAATGAATGGTTGCAGGAATTGGGCTAGTCTGTCTGACTGTCTCTCTCCCTCTCTCCTTAGTAAGGGCCACACCTAGAGTCCTGCATCCAGTTTTGGTCTCCACACTATAAAACAGACACTCTGGAAAAAGGGCAGAGAAGAGCAACCAGGAGGATGAGGGGGCTGGAGACTAAATTCTGTGATGAATGGTTGCAGGAACTGGGCCTGGCTGGTCTAGGGAAGAGAAGGACCAGGGGAGACAGGAGAGCATCTTCCAATATTTGAGGGGCTGCCCCAGAGAGGAGGAAGGGGGGGTCAAGCTATTCTCCGAGGCACCTGAAGGCCAGACAAGGAATAATGGATGGAAACTGACCAAGGAGAGATTCAACCTGGAAATAAGGAGAAACTTTCTGACAGGGAGAACAATCGACCCACGGAACAGGCCCTCGGAAGTTGTGGGAGCTTCATCCCTGGAGGCTTTCAAGAAGAGACTGGACTCCCATCTGTCAAAAATGGTGTAGGGTGTTCTTCTTGGGCAGGGGGGTTGGACTAGATGACCTACAAGGTCCCTTCCAACTCTGATTATCTGACTTTAATCTGGCATTCTAGAGGGAGGGTCAGACTTTGCCCTTTTTGCCTGCAGAAGGATTCCAGACTGATCCCCTGCTTGACTCTTGCCCTCGTCCCGGCCAGTCTCTCTCTCTCTCTCTCTCTCTCTGACACCAGAAAAGTTTTTCTTCCAACTTTTAAAATCTCTTAAAACTGTCTTTCCATCATTTGGTACAAAAGCAGCCCATTGACTTAACAACTGTCCATCTCGCGGTTGACGTTACAGCAGCGCTGAAAACAAGGGACTTATGACCAGTTTTCACAGTTACGACCTTTGCCGCCTCATGCGATCAAAATTCAAAACGGCTTGGCAACAGGCCCGCCTTTATGACGGCCGCGGCGTCCCCTTTTTGCGACCTTCCCACAAGGAGAGTCCATGGGAAGCCGGATCCACTTAACAACTGTAGTAGATTCACTTAATAACGGCGGCAAGCAAAATCGTAAAATGGGACAAATTTCCCTGAACAACCATCCAGCTTAAGAGCAGACGTTTTGAGCTCTGTTGTGGTCGTAAGTCGAGGACCACCTGCAATGCATTTGAATATTGTTTGTTAGCGCCTTTCAATTACTGTACAGGAAGTCCTCGACTTATGACGACAACCGAGCCCAAAATTTATGTTGCTAAGTCGGACCTTTGTTCAGTGAGTCCTGCCCCATTTTACAAACCTTTCTTGCATTAGTTGTTAAGTGGATCACTGCAGCTGTTCAATTAGTCCCACGGTCGTTAAGTGAGTCAGACTTTGCCAGAAGGTCGCAAAGGGGGATCACGTGGCCTCCAGGACACTGCGACCGTCGTAAATACGAGTCAGTTGCCAAAGTGTCTGAATTTGGATCACGTGTCCATGGGGATGCCGCAATGGTCGTTAAGTGCGAAAATGGCCATGAGTTCACTTTTTTTAAAGTGCCTTTGTAACTTTGAATGGACAGTAAATGATCTGTCGTAAGTTGAGGACTTCCAAATATTTCCCTAGGCCTTTTCTTCACTGTCAGCCTGACTCTTTTTGCACAAAGCTTTGTGTTTTTTTAAAAAAATATCTCATTATTACCTTTGTTTTCCTAGTAGATTTGGATGGTGTCCGTTGCAGAGTTTATGCTACAAAATGCAAAAAAAAAGCAAATTGTGTTTTGCATGTTTTATATCATAAACTCATAAAAACCGGAAAGTTTCACTCATCGCTTTTCTTTTTTAAACAAGTTTTATTTCAGTTTTCCACATTTTAAAAACATCTATTTTTAGTGAACAGCATGATTGCAGGTTTCCACATTTACACACAAACATGACCGTAGTTATATATTCATCTTTGACGTTCAACTTATCAATATTTCACATATTTTCTTACCAGTATTTTACATATTTTCTATTATTATATTTTTCCAAGCGCTTTCCTCTTATTTAAATCACAAATATTTCACATATCTTCACAATCATTGTACTTTAGTACTTTTAACTGTCAAATTTGCAATTTCATCGCATATTCTTATTTCACCATTTCACAAATTCTAAATTAATACAAACATTTAAAGAAAAAAAATACCCCCCCACCCCAATTACTAATTTGTGGCATCACTCATCACTTGAGACCTTCAAGAAGAGATTGGACTGCCATCTGTCACAAATGGTGTAGGGTCTCCCGCTTAGGCAGGGGGTTGGACTAGATGACCTACAAGGTCCCTTCCAACTCTGGCATTCTATATTCAATGGGAAAGCTTGCCTTTGGAAGTTATGGGAACTTCATCCCTGGAGGCTTTCAAGAAGAGACTGGGCTGTCATTTGTTAGAAATGGTGTAGGGTCTCCTGCTTGGGCAGCGGGTTGGACTAGATGACCTACAAGGCCCCTTCCAATTCTGATGGTCTGTTATCCGTTATGTGTTATCAATTTCATTGAGGGCCTCATTAGGGTTATCACTTGAGACCTTCAAGAGGAGACTCGGCTGCCATCTGTCAGAAATAGTGTAGGATCTCCTGCTCGGGTGGGTGGGGTTGGACTAGATGACCTACAAGGTCCCTTCCAACTCTGATTACCTGTTATGATTCTATTATTCAGAAGTTGTGGGAGCTTCATCCCTGGAGGCTTTCCAGAAGAGACTGGACTGCTCCTTGGTCTGAAATGGTGCAGGGTCTCCTACTTGGGTTTGGAGGGGGTTGGACTAGATGACCTACAAGGTCCCTTCCAACTCTGATTATCTGTTCTTATCTGGCATAGAATGGATATGCAGGCTGAATGTAACAGGTCACATGGCTCTGGGGAGGAAGTTGGGACACCAGGACTTCAAAATCGGGTTGTAAGTAGCTTTTGGGTGGGTCCGTCAGTGGTAAGTGATTGGTCGTAAGTCAAGGACTAAGGGGAAGGCAACCTGTCTCATATCAGGGTACCTACTGCCAGACCTCCGTCCACCCTCTTCCCTTCCTTTCCTTTCCTCCCTCTTCCCATCTCCTCCTTCTTCTCCTTCCCTTCCATCCTTCCATCCCCTCTCCCTCCCTCTTCTCATTTCTTCCTTCCCTCCTTCCCTCCCTTCCTCCTTTCCATCCCCTTCCTTCCTCCCCTCCCTCCTCTTTCCCATACCTTCTCTCCTCCCTCCTTTCTTTCCTTCTTCCCATCGCCTTCTCCTCTCCTTCCTTCCCTTCCTTCCTTCCATCCCCTCCTCCCTCCCTCTTCTCATTTCTTCCTTCCCTCCTTCCCTCCCTTCCTCCTTTCCATCCCCTTCTTCCTCCCCCCTCCTTCCCCATTTCCCCCCTTCTTCCCTCCCTCCCTTTCCCTCCCCCTTTCCCTCCGGTGCTGGCACAGTGGGTTAGCATGCTGTATTGCAGGCTGACGCTGCCCACTGCCAGCGGTTCGATCCTGACCAGCTCAAGGTTGCCTCAGCCTTCCTCCCTTCCTCCCCTCCCTTTCTTCTTTCTCTCTCCCTTTTCTCCTTCCTTCCCTTCTTTTTCTCTCCCTCCCTCGCTTCCTGCTATGGTGGTGCAATGGTTAGAAGGCAGTATTGCAGACAGTTCGATCCTGACCGGCTTAAGGTGGACTCAGCTTTCCGTCCTTCCGAGGTCAGTAAAATGAGGACCCAGATTACTGGGGGCAAATAGGCTGACTCTGGAAACTGCTTAGAGGGGGCTTGGAAGCACCGTGAAGTGGTTTATAAGTCTAAGTGCTAGCGAGGGAAGGAGGGAGAGAGAGAAGGAAGGAAGGAAGGAAGGAAGGAAGGAAGGAAGGAAGGAAGGAAGGAAAATGAGGGGAAGGAAGGAAGCTGTACGTGGCACAGTGGTTAGCATGTACTATTTCAGTTCGATTCTGCCCACAGCCAGAAAGTTCAATCCTGACTGGTTCAACATTGACTCAGCCTTCTGTCATTCCGAGGTCGGTAAAATGAGGACCCAGACTGTTGGGGACAAGAGGCTGACTCTGTAAACTGCTTAGAGAAGCACCGTGAAGTGGTATATAAGTCTAAGTGCTAGGGAGGGGAGGGAGGGAGGGAGAGAGAGAGAGAGAGAGAGAGAGAGGGAGGGAGGGAGGGAGGGAGGAGGAAGGAAGGAAGGAAGGAAGGAAGGAAGAAGAAAGGAAGGAAGGAAGGAAGGAAAGAAAGAAAGAGAAAAAGAAAGAAAGAAGGAAAATGAGAAGGAAGGAAGGGAAATGAGGGGAAGGAAGGAAGATGTAGTGGCACAGTGGTTACAGTGTAGTATTGCTGACTGACTCTGCCCATTGCCTGGAATTCGATCCTGACCGGTTCAACGTTGACTCAGCCTTCTGTCCTTCTGAGGTCAGTAAAATGAGGACCCGGCTTGTTGGGGACAAGAGGCTGACTCTGTAAACCACTTAAAGAAGCACCGTGAAGTGGTATATAAGTCTAAGTGCTAGGGAGGGAGGGAGAGGAGAGAGAGAGAGAAAGAGAAAGCAAGTATGCAAGAAAGAAAGAACAAACGAAGGAAGGAAGGAAGGAAGGAAGGAAGGAAGGAAGGAAGGAAGGAAGGAAGGAAGGAAGGAAGGAAGGAAGGAAGGAAGGAAAATGAAAGGAAGGAAGGGAAATGAGAAGGAAGGAAGCTGTAGTGGCACAGTGGTTAGCGTGTACTATTTCAGGTCGATTCTCCCCACAGCCAGAAAGTTCAATCGTGACCAGTTCAACGTTGACTCAGCCTTCCGTTCTTCCAAGGTCGGTAAAGTGAGGACCCGGGTTGTTGGGGACAAGAGGCTGACTCTGTAAACTGCTCAGAGGGGGCTGCAAAGCACTGTGAAGCGGGATATAAGTCTTAGGTGCTAGGGAAGGAGGGAGGGAGGGAGGGAGAGAGAGAGAGAGAGAGAGAGAGAGAGAGAGAGAGAGAGAGAAAGAAAGAAAGAAAGAAAGAAAGAAAGAAAGAAAATGAGAAGGAAGGAAGGGAAATGAGGGGAAGGAAGGAAGATGTAGTGGCACAGTGGTTAGAGTGTAGTATTGCTGACTGACTCTGCCCATTGCCTGGAATTCGATCCTGACCGGTTCAACATTGACTCAGCCTTCTGTCCTTCTGAGGTCAGTAAAATGAGGACCCGGCTTGTTGGGGACAAGAGGCTGACTCTGTAAACCACTTAAAGAAGCACCATGAAGTGGTATATAAGTCTAAGTGCTAGGAGGGAGGGAGAGGAGAGAGAGAGAGAGAGAGAAAGAGAAAGCAAGTAAGAAAGAAAGAAAGAACAAACGAAGGAAAGAAGGAAGGAAGGAAGGAAGGAAGGAAGGAAGGAAGGAAGGAAGGAAGGAAGGAAGGAAGGAAAATGAGGGGAAGGAAGGAAGCTGTACGTGGCACAGTGGTTAGCGTGTACTATTTCAGGTCGATTCTGCCCACAGCCAGAAAGTTCGATCCTGACCAGCTCAACGTTGACTCATCCTTGTGTCCTTCCAAGGTCGGTAAAGTGAGGACCAGGATTGTTGGGGGCAAGTAGGCGGACTCTGTAAACTGCTCAGAGAGGGATGCAAAGCACCGTGAAGTGGTATATAAGTCTTAAGTGCTAGGGAAGGAGGGAGGGAGAGAGAGAGAGAAAGGGAAAGAAGAAAGAAAGAAGAAAGAAAAAGAAAAGAAAAAAAGAAAGAAGGAACGAAGGAAGGAAGGAAGGCAGGAAGGAAGGGAAATGAGAAGGAAGGAAGGGAAATGAGGGGAAGGAAGGAAGATGTAGTGGCACAGTGGTTAGAGTGTAGTATTGCTGACTGACTCTGCCTGGAATTCGATCCTGACCGGTTGAACATTGACTCAGCCTTCTGTCCTTATGAGGTCAGTAAAATGAGGACCCGGCTTGTTGGGGACAAGAGGCTGACTCTGTAAACCACTTAAAGAAGCACCGTGAAGTGGTATATAAGTCTTAAGTGCTAGGGAGGGAGGGAGAGAGAGAGAGAGAGAGAAAGAGAAAGCAAGCAAGCAAGCAAGAAAGAACAAACGAAGGAAGGAAGGAAGGGAGGGAGGGAGGGAGGGAGGGGAGAGGAGGAAGGAAGGAAGGAAGGAAGGAAGGAAGGAAGGGAGGAAGGAAGGGAGGAAGGAAAATGAGGGGAAGGAAGAAAGCTGTACGTGGCACAGTGGTTAGCGTGTACTATTTCAGGTCGATTCTCCCCACAGCCAGAAAGTTCGATCCTGACCAGTTCAACGTTGACTCAGCCTTCCGTCCTTCCGAGGTGGGTAAAGTGAGGACCCAGATTGTTGGGGGCAAGTAGGCGGACTCTGTAAACCACTCAGAGCGGGCTGGAAAGAAAGCACTGTGGCTATGGCTCTCCCCTTCCTCCCTCTTCCCATCTCCCTTCCCTCCCTCAGGACCGAGGTAAGATGGCTTAGCAACGGCGTACTTAGATGGCTGTTTCTGTCGGTTGTATCCATCGCAGGCGCACCGGGCTGGATGAAGACCTTGGAGTCCCTCCCTGAGGACATCCAGCTGCTTTGATCCCGGACCTCGCCCAGCTCTGCTTCCCGCCATGTTCCACCTAATCAAGAAGGACCGAGACGGGTCCAGGAGGGAGAAGAAGAAGGACAAGGAGAAGAAAGAACGCATGTCGGCCGCCGAGCTGAAGAGCCTGGAGGAGATGAGCTTGCGCCGCGGCTTCTTCCACCTCAACCGGGCTTCCAAGAAGGACACCAAGAACCGCCTGGAGATCTCCAACCCCATCCCCATCAAAGTGGCCAGCGGCTCAGACCTCCACCTCACCGACATTGACTCCGACAGCAACCGGGGCAGCGTGATTTTGGACTCCGGGCACCTCAGCACGGCCAGCTCCAGCGACGACCTCAAAGTGGACGACGGCAACTTCAAGGGCTCGGTGCTCCAGCGGGCCGCCAAGTTTGGCTCCTTGGCCAAGCAGAACTCCCAGATGATCGTGAAGAGATTCTCCTTCTCCCAGAAGAGCCGCGACGAGAGCGCCTCGGAGACCTCCACGCCTTCCGAGCATTCGGCAGCGCCTTCCCCGCAGGTGGAGACACGGACCCTGGAGACGCAGCTAGCGAAACACGGCGCCGGGACGCCTCCCTACCCCTCCCTGGCCTCCGCCTCGCGCCCCCGGCTGCCCGAATTGGTGAGCAAGCGGTTCCCGGCGGAGTTGAAGCTCCCCGCGGTGGTGCCTCCACAACCCCCCGTGCCCCGCCAGCTGGAGCTGCAACGGCGCAACACGGGAGATTTCGGCTTCTCCTTGCGCCGTACCACCATGCTGGACAGGGCGGCTGACGGGCACGTGTATCGGCGAGTGGTGCATTTTGCCGAGCCGGGCGCCGGAACCAAAGATCTGGCCTTGGGCTTGGTGCCGGGCGACCGTCTGGTGGAGATCAACGGGCACAATGTGGAAAATATATCCCGGGACGAGATCGTGGAGATGATCCGGCAGTCGGGAGAGACGGTGCGGCTGAAGGTGCAGCCGATTTTGGAACTGAGCGAGCTGAGCCGCTGCTGGCTGAAGAATGGTGAGCGAGCCCAAGGAGCGGCCTTTGATGTGAGTAGCCGGTACGCGTTGGGCAGGCTGGGGGCTTATGGGGGGTCTCCTTCCACCTTGCGGCCGAGTGGCGAGTTTGGGTTGAGTTTTGTCTCCTTGGCTGCCTTAGTGGGACTTCAAAATGCCCTCTCTCTGGAATGATGTGGCCATCACCATTGTCATGACCCTGTCGGAATCTGACTCGGAAGGGGAGGCCGAGAAGCTGATAGGGAGCGGGAGTGTGGCTCCGTTGGCTGTGGAGGAAACCGGGGAAGGGCAAAGTCCGGCTGGGCAGAGCAGGGGAGAGGTAGAACAAGGGAGAGGGAATTCGGAGGAAGACCCAGGCCCAACCCCTCTTCATCCTAGGGCACGCAGGGAGGAATGGAGAAGGGAGCAACGTGGGTTGCATGGCTTACGGGGGAGGAAAGGGCCCTGATTCCCTTCATTAGCCGCAGCTGGGAACACAGTCTATAAAAAGGGAGGTTGCGGACAGCAACTTGTTGGAAGAAAATCGTGAGTTATCTTTTATTGTAGAGGCTTATCTGGTTTCCTGGCGTCTTCCCAAATGTGTTTTGTTGGCCTTTCAAGTCTGCAATTCCTTCTCCTGCCTTGTCCAGTTAATTGCTGCAGTGTGTTTTGTGTGGATTTTTATTTACAGTTTGTGTGTACTTTGTTTTCGGACTGAATTTCCTCCGCTTTAAAGGCTGTTCTTGCGAGAGTTTTTTCTCCAGCTAAAGGTAACTGGACATTGGGGACGAAGTTGGAGGAATTAAAGGGTCATTACCTACTTTGGTGACTTGGTTGCTTTTGTGCCATGCCTGGGTCATCACAACCATCAGCCCTCCACGCTTCTCTTTGTGTGATGAGAAATTTGCCGCACAGAACCGTTTCCTTCTTATTCGCCAAATGATATGGGGCACTTTAAAAAGTTGTGGTGGTTGCCCAAATGTTCGCAAGGATGCTTGGGGAAAATTTAATTCTGCATTTCAGCGGGTTTCACGATACCCGGGGTATTTTGGGTAAATGAGTTTTCGAAGATTGGGGAGCCTGAGGGGTGCATTTCCCCCCAAAATATTCCTTTGTGTAGACCAGGGGTGTCCAAGCTTAGCAACTTGAAGACTTGTGGGCTTCAGCTATGCTGGCTGGGGAATTCTGGGAACTGAAGTCCATTGTTCTTCAAGATGCCACGGTTGGACACCCCTGGTATAGTCCAAGAGTGGCTGAGAATAAAAAAGGAGAATGCTGCCTATATTTCTGGTTAACTGTGAGAACTTGTAGGGCTAACAAATAAGGAATATTTCTTCATGCTTGGACGAGAATTTAGATTCGATAGGCAAGACCTTCTGATTAACCACCATTTTCCAAATCCATCCAGTTTTTCGCAGCTTACCTTGGAAGCGTGCGGGAAAAAAGTTGTTTCTGGCTATGATCTCTCTAGTCACTGTGATGGGACAGACGTTGCGTTGTCAAAATGTTCTCTTTGCGCCCAATAATCCTTTGCACCCAATTTCTCACAAGGAAGCTTGTTCAAGGCCATCGAGCGGCCGCTGTGGCTTTTGAACCTTAAATTGGATTTAGGAGTTTCCGGCATGTGCCGAGTCTGTGCGTTGGTATGTGTGCATTATTGATCCATTATTTTTAGAAAGGCCAGTGTTTTCTATATATATATATATATATATATATATATATATATATGTGTGTATAATTGTGTGTGTGCGTGTGCATGTGTGTGTTTTCTTAAGTTTTCGCGGGTACTTACATGTATGGCATTCAGCTTAGGTCGGGTATTTTCCCACGTCATTGTAGTTGTGCTTTTAAAGTTGTAGCAACGTTTCGGCAGAATCTCATCGGCCATCACCATATATATATATGTATTTGTTTTCTGAGGTTCACGCGGGTATTTGTATGTGGATGTTTGGTTATTCGGGTTTTCTCCGCGTAAGATTGGCAGTATCTAGGGAACGTTTCGATGAAGTCTCATTCATAATCTTCAGGCTTGTGTCTTTGGTTCTGTGTTTCTTTCGGAAGCTCACATTACTCTGAGAAGCCCAGAGCCGAAGACACAAGCCTGAAGATGATGAATGAGACTTCATCGAAACGTTGCCTAGATACTTCCAATTTTACACGGGAGAAAACCCGAATAACCAAAGATAGATAGATAGATAGATAGATAGATAGGTAGATAGATATGTATATATGTATATGTATATGTATATGTATGTTTTCTTAAGTTTTTGTGGGTATTTATATGTATGGTATTCAGCTTTGTTTGTGTATTTTCCCACGTCATTATAGTTGTGCTTTTAAAGACGAACACAATACAGAAGCCTGATGATGGCAGATGAGATTCAGCCGAAACGTTGCTACAACTTTAAAAGCACAACTATAATGACGTGGGAAAATACCCGAACAAAGCTGAATACCATAAACATATATATATATATATTTTCCTCCTTGGTGAAAGCTATTTTGAGAAAAAGGCTACCCAACGTCCCTTGGGTGAAATTCTGCTCAAAATAAGGGCTGGTCAGGGCTGATCTTTTGAGATTTAAAGTGTGGTTTGGAACGGGATGGTATGGGATGATAAGTATGTATGTATATTTCCTGACTGTACAGCCTGAACATTTAATAGTCATTGACTTACAACCACAGTTGAGATCAAGAGGTCTGTTGCCCAGTGTTCTGACCTAGGCCTTCCCAAGATCATGAAGGAAACTCCCCGTCCAGATAAAACCCCTTTTATTTAGTTTACAGTGAATTCCTCTCCAGCAAAGTTCCGGCCAACAGTCTTTCAGGAGATTTCACAATTACCGACCTTTATCAGGCTTGGAGAGTTGCCAGGACGATATCTTCCAAACGCCATGCTGTAGCAGCAATTAGTTGGCAAGAAGTCAGGAACAGATCTTCACACTAATTAAAGGAACTACTTGTCTCCTGCAAACACCACTCCCCTTTCGCTCCACTTTATTCCCTCTGGGAGGGGCCATTCACCGTCCACTTCTGCCCTTACTCCTAAGTCGACCCTCGATCCTTAATTCTTCCCTTCTTCCGGCGGCTCTGCGCGTGTGCACACTGGGAACAGGCTCCAGCTGTTCTTCTTCCCCACTGATCTCTGACTCTGCAGTCAGCTGATAACTGTCACATGGCCCTGGCCCCATCTCTGCCTCTTGTTCCTCAGCTGTTCCCTTCTTCTGGCAGCTCTGCACGTGCGCACCCTGGGAACAGGCTCCAGCTGTTCTTCTTCCCCACTGATCTCTGACTCCGAAGTCAGCCGATAACTGTTGGACGGCCCTGGCCCCATCTCTGCCTCCGACGCAGAACCCCCAACCTCTTCACTGTCCGAGTCTGGCGGGCCACAACAGATGTGCCCTGCATAGCACAGGATCCCTCCCCTATTCAACAAGGCAGCTTTCCCCGCCTGCCCCCGCTTTCAGGTTTCCGAAAGACAAAGTTGTGGCTGCTTTCAAGAGTCAGCTCATTAAAGCTGCCGCAACTTTTAAAGCCACCGCATTCGGTCTTCAGCTTGGTACGAGATCCTGAAAAAGAGCAGGTCGCTTTAATGAGTAGCAGGTTTATGTCAGGTTTAACATAACTTTTCCTTGCCTTGTATCTGAAATTAAATTTTTTTAAATTTTCACAAGTTTTATAGAGTTAAAAAAAAAACCTAAACAGTTTTCGTTTTTGTTATCACTCCTTTTTCAGAATGCGAGGTTCTGTTTTACTTTTTTTTTTTAAAAAAGTAATTGTTTTAAGTTAAACATTTAAATAATTTTAAATTTTATCGAGGAAATATGTAAAAGAAATAACCACAACAATGGAATGTACCAATGTTGGACAGACCCCCCCGCCCCAGCCATCCCCTACATAATTAGTGGAGTTAATCTGACCTTATTTATTCATTATCCAGGCAGTCCTCATTTAGTGACCATTTGAAGTTAGAATGGCCCTGAAAAAAGGGACTTATGAACCATTTTTCACACTTATGACCTCTCTAGCATCCCCATGATCACGCGATTGACATTTGGATGCTTGGCAACTGACTCAAACTTACGACGGTCGCAGTGTCCCGGGGTCAAGTGATTCCCCTTTTGCGACCTCAAAGTCGACAGGGGAGCCAGCTTCACTGAACCACGGTGTTAATTTAAGAACTGCGATGATTCACTTCACAAAATGTGGGGAGAAAAGTCGTCAAATGGGGCGAAACTCCCCCGAACACGTTTCTCACTTAGCGACGTAAATGTTGGGCTCCGTTGTGACCGTAAAGTTGAGGATACTCCCTGCATTTTTTTTTATTCTATTCTATTTATTTTATTATTTTTTTATAATAAATACCGTCTTCTACGAAGGGGCATTTTAGTGAGATTAGAGTGTTATTTAATCACCTCAGAGAATCCCCCTCCTATGCCTTCTCATGCAGGGAAATGGTTTTGAGCATTTATTTCGACAGGAGGAAAGAATGAATGAATGAATGAATGAATGAATGAATGAATAAATGAATAAATGAATGAGTGTGTGAGGGGTTTTTTTTTTCCAAGGGAAGGGAAAAACACACAACATGGAATTCTCTCTGACTCAAGAAAAATCCCAATTTAAAAAAATCACGTGCGAATGAAACTGTCAAGAGATGTGGTAGAAAGAAGGGTGCTGTCATGAGACATAGTGTGTTTCCCCAAAAATAAGACCCTGTCTTATTTTTTGGCCACCAAAAAAAGACCACAAATGGCTCCAGGTCTTATTTTTGGGGGATCTCATCCACGGACTAACCTCACTTGTGCGCGTTGCCACCGGCCTCCTTCCGGAACTCCTCCTTCTGCGGCCGGTAAGGCTTTCCGGAAGGCCTCTGCAAGCGATATAACAGAGCTCTGGATCGATCCTGAGCTTTGTTCTCAGCTCCTGAGGCCTTCAGGAAAGCTTTGCCAGCCTTGCCGGCTGCAGAAGAAATGGGTCAGCCAGGCAGGTGTCTGGGTGTGTGAGGCCTGGCTACACCTGTCCAAAGGTAAGTAGTAGGGTGGCTCTACCACCCTCCATCTCCACCCTAGCTTAATTTTTACCCTTCCACTCCGGAGTGGGTGGGATCTTAATTAGGACTTATATTTTTGGTGTGTGTGGTGGAGGTAGGGCTTATATTGGGTGCATGTGTAGAAATCAAGCTAGGGCTTACTTTCAGGGTAGGTTGTATTTTCGGGGAAGCAGGATAGATGGGAATTGGAAGATGCCAGGGAGGCTGCAAAAATCTGCATTACTTCAAGGTTGGCAGCGTTGAAGATGGGTGGACTTCAACTCCTAGAATTCACCAGCAGCATCCTGGCATCATCCGTGCTAGAAGGAGAAAGAGAAAGGAGGAGGAGGAGGAGGAGGAGGAGGAGGAGGAGGAGGAGGAAATGGAGGGGAGGAGGAGAATGGAGGGGAGGAGGATGAGGACGAGGCGACTACTGTGTGAGGTCCTTGGTGCTCTTCAAGCTGGGTTGTTTTCTTGCAGACGTTTTCATGACCCAATTCGATAACGTTATCAATGCTAGAAGAGTTTGTGGAGAGGAGGAAGGGGAGGAGAAAGGGAGGAAGAGAGGGGGAGGAGAAAGAAAAGGAAGAGGAGGAGGGAAAGGACTGTAGGGTCCTCAGTGCTCTCTGATCTGGGTTGAAATTTCCTTGCAGACGTTTCATGACCCTACTAGGTAACATCATCCGTGCATTCTTAGAAGGTCACAGCTGGAATTAGTTTGCCAGATCTCCCCATCACGTCCATTGTAGCCTCTGCAAGGGATCTTAATTTGGAGGTGGAGGGAAACCTTGGACCGGCCTTCCCCCCCCACATCTGGAGGCCAGCCAGATGTTTGCGGGACCAGGATTTTGGATCTTAACAGCCCTGTGGATTTAGAAGAACCAGGAAAGGGAAGGATGGGGGTCAGATTAAAATGTCTGTCCTCTCTCTTGTCAGAAATATTGGGGGTTTTTACGGGTGGGGTGGGGTTTGTGTGCGTTAAGTGTTGTGCAACTGAAAATGGTTGTGTATGTCACCTGTGGCAGAGGACTTAAAGAACGGCCACTTTACCATGAAACAGCTGTACAGCCCAGTCATTAAAATTGCTAATTGAAATGCAGGTTGAGAAATATTTCAGTTCAGGGGACAATTAAGGCTGAAGGCTGGTAGGTCAAGCCAATTTATGGGCCTGCAGGTTCTGAAGGAAGATTTTTTTCTGGCCACCCACAGTTCAAGTAGCACGGACTAGTCCTTGACTTACGACCACAATGATTTATTTACGAAATAGCTTCGCCGTCAGTCGGACTTCAGGGTTAACTCCGGGAGGCTTGCAATCATAAATGGAAATAAAGTAAAATAAAAATCCTTCGGGACCAGGACGCACGTCGCTAAGCAAAGTGGTGGTTGAGTGAACTGTGCCTGTTTGGTTTTTTTTGCCGTGGTTATTAGGCAAATCACACGGTCATTAAGCAAATCCGGTGTCCCCCAGCTGGGAAGGTCGCAAAAAGGTGATTGATTGCCTGCCCCCCCACCCGCCCCAAGGATGCGGCAACGGTCATAATTAAATACATGCCGTTTGCCAAGCGCCTGGATTTTGATCACGTGACCGTGGGGAAGCTGCGACGGTCGTAAGGGCGAGGAATGGCCGTAAATCACTTTTTTTTCCCTCCAGTGCTGTTGTAACTTTGAACGGACGCTAAATGAACGCGAGTCAAGAACCGCCCACAATCCAGACTTCTCCAAACTGCAAAACAATTTCAGAAACGAGAATTCCCAGGCCTTCCTCCAACGGAAGGAGGAAGGCCGGTAGACAGGCAGGCCTCGACGTACAGCAATTCACTTAGTGACTGTGCAAAGTTACAACGGCCTTACAAAAGTGACTTGCGGCTGTTTTTTTTTTCCACACTGACGACCTTTGTAGCACCCACCTACCCCAATGATCGTGTGATCAGATGCTTGGCGAGTGACTCATACTTATGACCATTGCTGCGTCCCAAGCAAACTCAGTGGGGCTCACTTAACAACCCTGCTACGAACTTATCGACTGCGGTGATTCACTTAACAAGGGTGAAAAGGAAGGTCGTAAAATGGGTTCAAAGCTCACTTAACAAACGTCTTGCTCAACGACAGAAATTTGGGGCCCAGTTATGTCCCTAAATTAAGGATTGCCTGAATTCTGACCATTTATTTATTTTTTATCTATCTATATAAAAGCGAAATTACCCCTCACACATCACCACAAAATCTCCAGCACTGTAAAGCCTACAAACTTAAAATTTGGCCCGTAGGATCCTCTTGGCTTCTAGGGGCTCCCTAAGAAAGGATTTTTCCAAAGGACCCTCAGAGCATTTAGAGTATTTCCATTATTATTATTATTATTATTATTATTATTATTATTATTATTATTATTATTAACACGCTCTGATGCTAAGGAGTTCTACTCCCCCTCCCCACCTGGAAAGAAATCTCTTCCAAATGCAAAACACAAGCAGAGGAGTCTCAATTTCAGTTTCACAGCACCAAGCAGCTTTAGTACAGAACAGTTGAGCCAAGCCACGCCCAGGCTCCTTGCTGTCTCTTTGCTCACACAGCAAATATGCTTTCAGTTCCCAAACAGCCCTCAACTCCTTCACACACACTGACAGGACGCTAGCCAGATGAATACCGATGGATGCTGATAGGGCAGAGGCAGAATTTTTTCCCCCTTATTTTCCTCCCCGAAAACCAAGCCCGACGACATAGTTTCGTAGCGAAGCCCGGCTATTGAGCCAGTGTTCAAATATAACAGAACAGCCCTGCTGCAGGCAGACTTACGACCATGTGGCTGAACTTATGACGGACCCCCCCCCCAAGGCTGCTTAGGCCCCGGATTAAAATCACCAACAGCCACCCTTCCTGCAGTCAGGTGATTGCATTTCAGAATGTGCCTATATTCCCTTTTTGTAGCAGCGCAGCTGTGATCAGTCAGAATAGAGCTGGAAGGGACCTTGAGGTCATCTAGCCCAACCCCCAACTCAAACGGGAGACCCGATCCCATTTCAGCCAAATGGCTGTCCAGTCTCTTCTGAAAAGCCTCCAGTGTTATGAGCACCCACAACTTCTGGTGGCAAGGAGTTCCACTGGCTCATTGTTTGGAAGTTTCTCCTTCCTTCCAGGTTGCTCCTCTCCTTGAGAAGAATATCCATGGATGCTGGTAGTCAGAGGCCCGATTCCCACCCACCACGGCCCCTTTTATTTTCCTCCCCCCAAAACTAAGCCCGACTATTTAGTTTCGTAAGCGAAGCGCGGGTATCGAGCGAGTGTATTTATTTATAGAGTTTTTTTTCGGGTAGAAGTTGGGTGGGAACCGATGACTATAGATAAGAAACAAATAAATATTTGTGGCTCCCAGCTGGTGTTATTCTGGCGTCTCTTCAGAATTATTCCAGGTTGGCTCGTTCTGCTCCTTCCGCAGGTATTTTTCCTCCTCCAGGAAAACTGGGGGAGGTTGCATCTCCGACACCCTTTGGGTAGGGTTGGCCAGTACCTGCCATGGAACCAGCCCTGTTCCTGTTTTTCTTTTTTTGGCAGTTGTTTGATAAATTGAGGTGGAAGGGAGGGGACCCTTCTCCTGTCTGGATGAGCCCGGAGTAAAAGGTGTTGCAACATATATTTTTACCTACCCAGCCTTGGAAAAACAGGACGGAGTTGAAAGGGGATGTTCCCAGCAGGTATTAAGTCAGTCTGGATCGGGGTTTCTCAACTTCAGCCACTTTAAGAGGGGGGGGGGTTCCACTCCCAGAATCCCCCAGCCAGGATGCTTTAAGAGGGGGGGGCTTCCACTCCCAGAATCCCCCAGCCAGCCTGCTTTAAGAGGGGAGGACTTCCACTCCCAGAATCCCCCAGCCAGGATGCTTTAAGAGGGGAGGACTTCCACTCCCAGAACCCCCAGCCAGCCTGCTTTAAGAGGGAGTGGCTCCACTCCCAGAATCCCCAGCCAGCCTGCTTTAAGAGGGGAGGGCTTCCACTCCCAGAATCCCCAGCCAGCCTGCTTGAAGAGGGAGGGCTTCCACTCCCAGAATCCCCCAGCCAGCCTGCTTTAAGAGGGAGGACTTCCACTCCCAGAATCCCCCAGCCAGCCTGCTTTAAGAGGGAGGACTTCCACTCCCAGAATCCCTCAGCCAGCCTGCTTTAAGAGGAGGGCTTCCACTCCCAGAATCCCTCAGCCAGCCTGCTTTAAGAGGGAGGGCTTCCACTCCCAGAATCCCTCAGCCAGCCTGCTTTAAGAGGAGGACTTCCACTCCCAGAATCCCTCAGCCAGCCTGCTTTAAGAGGGGAGGGCTTCCACTCCCAGAATCCCCAGCCAGGATACTTTAAGAGGGAGGACTTCCACTCCCAGAATCCCCAGCCAGGATACTTTAAGAGGGAGGACTTCCACTCCCAGAATCCCCCAGCCAGGATGCTTTAAGAGGGAGGACTTCCACTCCCAGAATCCCCCAGCCAGGATGCTTTAAGAGGGAGGACTTCCACTCCCAGAACCCCCAGCCAGGATGCTTTAAGAGGGGAGGACTTCCACTCCCAGAATCCCCCAGCCAGGATACTTTAAGAGGAGGACTTCCACTCCCAGAATCCCCAGCCAGGATGCTTTAAGAGGGAGGACTTCCACTCTCAGAATCCCCCAGCCAGGATGCTTTAAGAGGGGAGGACTTCCACTCCCAGAATCCCCAGCCAGGATACTTTAAGAGGAGGACTTCCACTCCCAGAATCCCCCAGCCAGCCTGCTTTAAGAGGGAGGGCTTCCACTCCCAGAATCCCCCAGCCAGCCTGCTTTAAGAGGGAGGCTTCCACTCCCAGAATCCCCCAGCCAGCCTGCTTTAAGAGGGTGGGCTTCCACTCCCAGAATCCCCAGCCAGGATGCTTTGAGAGGGAGGGCTTCCACTCCCAGAATCCCCAGCCAGGATGCTTTAAGAGGGTGGTCTTCCACTCCCAGAATCCCCAGCCAGCCTGCTTTAGAGGAGGACTTCCACTCCCAGAATCCCCCAGCCAGCCTGCTTTAAGCCTGTACTTGTCGCCCACTCCTCTTCAAGCCGCGATGGTTGAGATTCACTGGGTCTGGATCTATCAACCCCTTGCGTTCGCTTTGCTCCTGCGGGGCCAAGCGGAGTGAGGCTGGGGTCCCAGGGGATGCTGAGTGGCCCCCCCCCCACTTAACCCTGGACTTGCAAATGTCCAGCCGAGCGAGGTGAGAGGGAGGTTGCATTCCTCCGCCAGGCCAGCTATGCAGCCTGGAATGTTTCTGGTCCTGATTTAAATTTAACAAATATATATATATATATATTCTGCCTGCTTTTTAAAACAGGAAATGATATGCATACTTTGGTCTCTCTCTCTCTCTCACACACACACACGTGTAGAACGTGCCTGTCGGTATTCCTGGTTTCCTGGACTGTTGATAAAAAAATACCTGATGAGAGGAAACGGGTTTAGGGCGTGGTTTGTTGCTGGTCAGTCATCGGTCAGTCTGGCCTGGGAGGTGGGGTGGGTCTTAGGAGCACCCCAAGACCGCCCCTGGGGTTGCTTCTGCCCAAATGGGAGTTAAAGGGGGAGAAAAAATTCCACTTTTTCATTCTCCTCTGTACTTCTATTTCACCCCAGAATTTTTAAGTCCAGGCTGCCACAAAAATGGAACCTAGAATAACAGGGTTGGGGAGGGAACCTGGGAGGTCATCTAGTCCAACCCCGCCCCCCCCTGCTCAAGCAGGGAAACGCTGTGCCTTTCCAGACCAGTGGCTGTCCTGTCTCCTCTTGAAAACTTCCAATGAGGGTTTTTTGGTTAAATAAAAGCAAGAACAGCCGAATTGCTTCAATTCACCTTCAGGGCTTCCTTGACTCCTGTAAGGTAGTCCTCGATTCACCGTCATCCATTTAGTAACCAGAATTACCACACAGCGCTGAAAAAAAAGGTGGCCGATGATTGTTTTTCCATGGCTTATGACCGTCGCAGCATCGCCCAGAGTCACACGATCAAAATTCAGACCCTCGGCAACGTGACTCGTATTTATGACGGTCGCAGTGTTCTCCCCCCCGCCTCCCCCGGGAGGGGTGGGGTCGGTCACGTGATCCGCTTTTGGGACCTTCTGGCCGGCCAAGTCGATGGGGGAAACTCGGATTCACTTAACGGCCATCTTCCTAACTTCGTTGCAGTGGAATCACTTCACCGCTGTGGCAAGCAAGGTCGCAAAATGGGGCCAGGCTCACTTAACAACTTGCTTAGCAATGTTTGGGCTCAGCTGTGGTCATAAGTCAAGGACTTGCCTGTAATTTTCTGCACTGCCTGGTTGTTGGGAGTGTGATGTCTAGGTAACGCATCACTTCCTCTGTGTGCTTCTTTGCATAATACACTCTGTGTGTGTGTGTGTGTGTGTGTGTGTGTGTGTGTGTGTTTTTGTACTGCCTACCCTGCATTTGCTGAATGCAGCATTAGATAGATTCATGCACCCAAAACAATTGGGGGTCTTTTAAAACAGGGGTCTCCCACCTTGGCCCCTTTAAGACTTGGGGACTCCAACTCCCAGAATCCCCCAGCCAGCAGACCAGGGGGTCTCCACCTTGCCCCTTGGCCCCTTTAAGACTTGGGGACTCCAACTCCCAGAATCCCCCAGCCAGCAGACCAGGGGTCTCCCACCTTGGCCCCTTTAAGACTTGGGGACTCCAACTCCCAGAATTCCCCAGCCAGCAGACCAGGGGTCTCCCACCTTGGCCCCTTTAAGACTTGGGGACTCCAAGTCCCAGAATTCCCCAGCCAGCAAACCAGGGGGTCTCCCACCTTCACCCCTTTAAGACTTGGGGACTAATTATCTACAATTCCATTGAAATCTCCCATCATAACTATATTGATATAGTCTAGTCCAATTGTTTTCATATGTAACTTTTTATAAAATTCTTCTTGCTTATCATTCGGAGCATAAATTGCAACCAGGAGTGTTTTTGTATTGTTATCCACTATTTCAACCATTAATACTCTTCCGTCTTCATCCGTATAAATCAATTTTGCTGCAATAGTTTCTTTAATGTACAGGACCACTCCTCTTTTCTTACAGTTAGTCAAGGAAGTAGAAATTTTCCCCAATTTTGGTCGTACCAATAATGGTTGGTGTTGTTTTTTAATATGTACTTCTTGTAAACAAATTATATCGCATTTTAACTTCTCTAATTTATGGAAAGTTTTTCTTCTTTTGGGCTATACAGCGACAGCATCAAAACAAAACAGAAAGACCCTCCCTAAATCCTTTTTTCAAAATGATAGATGAATTAAATCTAAAAGATATATTGGAGAGAAAGAAATGGCATAACTCAACAATATACTTTTTATTCAAATAGACATTTATCATGGTCCAGAATAGATATGATTTGGACTTCATCAGAATTAATATCTAATATTCAAGAAATAAATACTGAAACAAGTACATGGGCAGACCCCTTTAAGAGTTGGGGACTCCAACTCCCAGAATTCCCCAGCCAGCAGACCAGGGTGTCTCCCACCTTGGCCCCTTTAAGACTTGGGGACTCCAACTCCCAGAATTCCTCAACCAGTTGGCTGAGGAACTCTGGGAGTTGAAGTCCCCAAGTCTTCAAAGGGACCAAGATTGAATTGCCCTGAACTTAGAGCTACCCAATTCCTGTTAGTGCATTGTCCTAAAGTGACCCTGGAGTGGGTCACTCAAAGAGCAAACGGGGGCAAATTCTAGGTTGCAAAAGTGGCTGGGCCCTCCCCAGTCCTCCCGTCCCAGTTCTACTGGGTTGCGTTGGTCTTGGTCACGCACAGTGACGCACTGCAGTTTTGCATTTGCCTGCCACCCCTGGGAGGTGGGAGTGGCTGTTTTTGGAGGGGGGGTCTTTTGACTCCGGTTGCCGAGATAAACTTCCAAGAAATCTCCCAGGAACATTGTTAGGAAATTCTGTAAGGCTTGCTCATTTTTAATCTCTCTGTAAGAAGATTTTTTTTAAAAAAAAAATTGGGAGTTTTGATGGATTTGTTTACAGTTGTGGTGCAAATCTTGTGCGTTTAACCTTCACACTGCAGTTAGGCCTCTGGCCAGCTCTGGAAAAAGGCCACTGGTACAAGATAAGCGCTGTGATTTGTGGCCGGGTGGAAAAAGCCCAGTGATTTCTTATTAACTCCTCACCGCCCTGAATGCAGAATAAGAGAATTGGAAGGGACCTTGGAGGTCTTCTAGACCAACCCCCTGCTTAGGCAGGAGACCCTATACCATTTCAGAGTGTCTGAATTTTTATCCCGTGACATCCACGGGGAGGCTGCAATGATCGTAAGTGTGAAAAATGGTCACCAGCCCCTTTGTTCAGTGCTGTTATAACTTCAAACGGACAGTAAGCGAATGGTTTGTAAGTCGAGGTCTCCCTGAAAAAACAGAGGCGTAGATTCAAGGTCACGTGAAGTATTAGTACTGCTTGCTAAAGGTTTAGTAAGGCCACACCTGGAATATTCTGCATCCAATTTTGGTCGCCGCATTGCAAAAAGAGAGGTTGAGACTTTGGAAATCAAATTGCAGAGAAGATCAACTCAGATGATCGAAGGCCTGGAGACAGAAACAGAGGAAGGGCGGCTGCAGGATTTGGATCTGGTATCCAATCACCCCTGGTCCTTCTCTTCACTAGACTAGCCAAGATCTGGAGACGAAAACATATGAAGGACAGTTGCAGGAATAAAGTATTGGTTAGTTTAAAGAAAAGAAGGACCAGGGGAGACGTCATAGCAGCCTTCCAGTATATGAGGGGCTGCCCCAAAGAAGAGGGAGTCAAGCTATTCTCCCAAGCCCCTGAAGGCAGGAGAAGAAGCAATGGGTGGAAACTCATCCAGGAGAGAAGCAACCTAGAGCTAAGGAGGAATTTCCCAACAGTGAGGACAATTAGCCAGTGGAACTGCTGGCCACCAGAAGTGGTGGGTGCTCCATCACTGGAGGTTTTCAAGAATGAATGAATGAATGAATGAATGAATGAATGAATGAATTCTTTTTATCGGCCAAGGGTGATTGGACACACAAGGAATTTGTCTTGGTGCAAATGCTCTCAGCGTACATAAAAGAAAAGAGATATTCGTCAAGAGTCAAGAATCAAGAATCATCAGGTCCAACACTTAATAATAGTCATAGGATACAATAAAAGTAGAATAGAATAGAAAAGAAAAGAATAGAAACTAGGATAGAATAGAAGAGGATAGAAGATGTAGGAAATAATAGGAAATAAGAATAGAGTAGAATAGAATAGAATTAGAATAGAAATAGAATAGAATAAGAATAGAACAGAACAGAACAGAACAGAACAGAACAGAACAGAATTCTTTATTGGCCAAGGGTGATTGGAATTTGTCTTGGTGCAAATGCTCTCAGTGCACATAAAAGAAAAGAGACATCCGTCAAGAGTCAAGAATCATCAGGTGCAACACTTAATGATAGTCATAGGGTACAATAAAATAGAATAGAAGGATATAGGAATAGAATTTAAATAGGGTGGGGTGGGACGGGATGGAACAGGATAGAGAGTAGTAGAATAGAAATTAGAATGGAATAGAAATTAGAATAGAAATTAGAATAGAATATAGAATAGAATAGAACAGAATAGAATAGAATAGAATAGAATAGAAAATAGAATTCTTTTATTGGCCAAGTGTGATTGGACACACAAGGAATTTGTCTTTGGTGCAAATGCTCTCGGTGTACATAAAAGAAAAAATTCATTCGTCAAGGGTCAAGAATCATCAGGTCCAACACTTAATAATAGTTGTAGGATACAATAAAAATAGAATAGAATAGAAAATAGAATTCTTTATTGGCCAAGTGCGATTGGACACACAAGGACTTTGTCTTTGGTGCAAATGCTCTCAGTGCACATAAAAAGAAAAGATACATTCGTCGAGAATCATCAGGTCCAACACTTAATAATAGTCATAGGGTACAAATAATAAGGGATCAAATCATACCAGGAAACAGTCCATATAAATCGTAAGGATACGAGCGACAAAGTTACGGTCATACAGTCACAAGTGAGAGGAGGTGGGTGATAAGAAGTGATGAGAAGATTAAGAGTGGCAGTAATACAGAAGAAGAGATTGGACAGCCATTTGTCTGAAAGAGGACCTCCTGCTTGAGCAAGGAGCTGGACTAGAAGACCTCTGAGGTCCCCTCCAATGCTGTTCTTCTGTTAGTCTAATAAAGAGAAGGACCAGGAGCGACAGGATAGCAGACTTCCAGTATCCTCCAATGAGCCAACTTGTTAGCAGTGACCTTGTCCGGGTGAATCATGCCCAACAGGTGTTTTTGTCCAGCAGGGAAGGCAAAATTACCAGGTCAAAATTCCCCAGCTTTTAGCTCAGGGGCAAAGTCTGTGCTGGGAGGCATGAGAAGAATCCCAAATATTTGGGAAAAACCCAGATGTTTTTCTTTTTTTTTGCACTGCCCGGGAAGAGCCGCCTCTCCTGGTGGTTGTGTATGGTGGATTGGATCCAAACTAAATTAGTTGGGCTTAGCTTCTCTGGAGGTTAATCTGCAGGCCTGGCTGGCTCACCTCTCTGAGTATTTGGGGTTTTTGGGTTTTTTTTGGCGTAATTATAATGATCAGTTCTCCATTTCAGAAAGGAAGGCTCAGAATTTGGGAAGCTGAATTTTAAATTAGGTGCCTTCTGGGTCTTTTTAGTCTTCAAGGAGAAAAGCCAGTTATGAAATCCATCTAAAATATATTCCTTCGTTTTATTATTTGGTTCAGTTTCGTCTATAATTCTGCCTGGCCAAATTTCTTGGCATGGTTTTGCAAAAGTGACTTGCCGTTGCCTCCTTCTTAGGGCAGAGAGAGAGAGACCGGCCGGCCCAAGGACAGCCAGTTTGTTTGGGGCCCAAGGCAGGACTAGAACTCGCGGCCTCCCACTTTCTAGCCTGATAGAGGCAGTCTTTGGCTTACGACCAAAATTGAGCTGAACCTCTCGTTTTTAAGCGAAGACGGTTTCCTTTTTTATGGCTTTTCTCGCCGCCGTTCTTAAGTGGATCACTGCAGTTTGTTAAATGAATCATTGGTTGTAAAGCGGATCTGGCTCCATCATAAATACAAGTCTGTTGCAAAGTGTCCAAATTTTGATGTGTGAAAAATAGTTGTAAGTGTGAAAAATAGTTTCAGTTCCGTTGTACTTTCGAACGGTCATTAAACAAATGCTTGTCAGCCCACATACCTGTAGTTCTTGCTTACTGACTGTCCTGTTTAACATCTCAGCGGTGTAAAACACCCCGGCTTTGCAACCAGTCCTCGCATTTACGACTCTCCCTCTGTCCGTCCCACCCGGCGGTAAGATTTCCATCCGTGTTCCTTGCAAACCAGCTTGCAAGAAAGCAGGGTTGATAAGAGAAACGCGGAAACAACCCGTGAACACACACGATGTTTCGCTCAGGGACCATGGGGCCTGGCAACCCAATTGTGGTCGCTAAGGGAGGACCTCTGGCAAATGAGACGTTGGCTGCTTTGAGGAGGGAATGACAAGGAACGTATCGAAAAGAGGAATTCTTGCGGTCGTCTCCGGGGGATTTTTCTAGAATTGCTGCCTGGCCCTTCCACCCCCTGACGACGGTGCTCTTGAGCATGGACAGAGTGCTTTTAGGCCAGGAGTGAGTCCACGGGGTGGGGTGGGGGGTGGAGAGCTTGCCTGTCTTCCTAAATCTATCCATCAGTCCACTCAGATTACACGGCTTTCGTCTGGTCGAGCAAAAATTATGCCTCTGGCTACGCTCTTAATCCAGATCAGAGGTGTCCAAACATGGCCGCTTTAAGACTTGTGGACTTCAACTCCCAGAATTCTCCAGCCAGCAAAGCTGCCCCTGCAGAAACAAAGAATGTGTGGAATCCCCCGGCAGAGAGCGAAAACCCGGGGCTGCCAAAAGCCAGATGTTTGAATATTGGGGGGAGAGCCCGAAAAAGCTGGATTCCTGAGTCTCAACAGGGATGGGGGCTTTGGGATCGCTCCCCAGGGGCTGTTTCTGCCTTCTCGGATCTCTAGGGGCGGATGGGCCAACCCTGCGGATTATTAGGGCAGTGGTTCTCTGCCTTGGCCACTTTAAGAGGGGTGAACTACAACTCCCAGAATCCCCTAGCCAGAATGCTTTGAGAGGGGAGGGCTTCCACTCCCAGAATCCCCCAGCCGGCCTTCTTTA
This sequence comes from Pseudonaja textilis, assembly GCF_049901715.1. NCBI lineage: Eukaryota > Metazoa > Chordata > Lepidosauria > Squamata > Elapidae > Pseudonaja > Pseudonaja textilis. The sequence continues at coordinate 1,753,714 of NC_141990.1, read as the reverse complement.
AAGGGGAGGACTTCCACTCCCAGAATCCCCCAGCCAGCATCCTTTAAGAAGGGTGGACTTCCACTCCCAGAATCCCCCAACCGGCCTTTTAAGAGGGGAGGACTTCCACTCCCAGAATCCCCCAGCCAGCCTGCTTCAAGAGGGGAGGCCTTCCACTCCCAGAATCCCCTAGCCAGCCTGCTTTAAGAGGGGAGGGCTTCCACTCCCAGAATTCCCCAGCCGGCCTTCTTTAAAGGGCAGGACTTCCACTCCCAGAATCCCCAGCCAGGATGCTTTAAGAGGGAGGGCTTCCACTCCCAGAATCCCCCAGCCTGCCTGCTTTAAGAGGGAGGACTTCCACTCCCAGAATCCCCAGCCAGGGATCCTTTAAGAAGGGTGGACTTCCACTTCCTGAATCCCCAGCCAGCCTGCTTTAAGAGGGGTAGACTTCCACTCCCAGAATCCCCCAGCCAGGGATCCTTTAAGAGGGAGGACTTCCGCTCCCAGAATCCCCAGCCAGGATGCTTTGAGAGGGAGGACTTCCACTCCCAGAATCCCCAGCCAGGATGCTTTAAGAGGGGAGGACTTCCACTCCCAGAATCCCCCAGCCTGCCTGCTTTAAGAGGGGAGGACTTCCACTCCCAGAATCCCCCAGCCAGGGATCCTTTAAGAAGGGTGGACTTCCACTTCCTGAATCCCCCAGCCAGCCTGCTTTAAGAGGGGCAGCAAAGCCGGCTGGAGAATTCTGGGAGTGGAAGTCCTCCAGGCTGAAAGCGAAGCCGGCTGGACTAGAAGACCTCCAAGGTCCCTTCCGACTCTGTTAATTTTGTATTCTGTGTTCTGTTGGTGATGGCAGCCTTGGTTTGTGACACACCCGTTGTTGTCGTCTCTGCCCCCCCTGCCCCCCCCTTTTCACGGGGAGGGGCTGCATTTCAACCGGGGGAACGGCAGAAACCGCTTCCCAGAGAGGAATCTATAAACGCTCTTTAGGCCACGGGGGAAACGGTGCCGCTACCCGACTGTTCCGGATTCCTGCAGCTCAGTCAGTTTGCACCGGAGTGTGTGTGCAAAGGGTGTTTATTTGCACGCCCGTTCAGAATGCTTGGCTTCAAAGCACAATTCTTTTTTAACACAAGGCTCGGCTGGGGTTCAGGGTAAAGGCAGAAGGTGGAACCTGCGGACGGAGACCTCCAGCTTCTCCCAGGGAGTGAGTGTGTGTGTGTGCGTGTGTGTGTGTGTGTGTGTGTGTCAGTGTCATGGTTATCTCACTTCTCCACTGGTCATCCAGCAGCCTGCAGGGAGAACGTCGTGTTCCGACTTAATGAGGGTGGTGGCAACCATAAAATAGGTCAATAACTGAATACTTGTAGGTCAGGGTTGAAGTTGTGGGGCTCTGAGCTGGGGTGTTTCGTAGCAGACATTTCACGACCCGACTAGGGAACAACTTCAGTGCTAGGAGGGAGAGGGGAGTTGTGGAGGGGTAAGGAGGAGGAAGAGGAGGATGGGGAGAAGGAGGAAGAGGAGGATGGAGAGAAGGAGGAAGGAGGAGGGGGAGAAGGAGGAAGAGGAGGAGGAAGAGGAGGAAAGAGAGGGAGAGGGAGGAGGAGGAAGAAGAGGAGGATGGGGAGAAGGAAGAAGAAGAAGGAGAAGGAGGAAGAGGAGGAGGGGGGAGAAGGAGGAGAGAGGAGGAGAAGGAGGAAGAGGAGGAGGGGAGAAGGAGGAAGGAGAGAGGAGGAGAAGGGAGGAAGAGGAGGAGGATGGGGAGAAGGAGGAAGAGGAGGAGAAGGAGGAAGAGGAGGATGGGGAGAAGGAGGAAGAGGAGGATGGAGAGAAGGAGGAAGGAGGAGGAAGGAGGAGGGGAGAAGGAGGAAGAAGAGGAGGAAGAGAGGGAGAGGAGGAGGAGGAAGAAGAGGAGGATGGGGAGAAGGAAGAAGAGAAGGAGAAGGAGGAAGAGAGGAGGGGGAGAAGGAGGAAGAGGAGGAGAAGGAGGAAGAGGAGGATGGGGAGAAGGAGGAAGAGGAGGAGAAGGAGGAAGAGGAGGAGGAGGAAGAGGGAGGAAGAAGAGGGAGAGCGGGAGAGGAGGAGGAGGAGAAAGAGGAAGAGGAGAAAGAGGAGGAGGAAGACTGTGAGGTCCTTGGTAGTCTCTGAGCTGGGCTGTTTCCTTTCGGACATTTCACGACCCAACTAGGGAACATGATCAGTGCTAGAAGAGAGGGGGAGTTGTGGAGGGGTAAGGTGGAGGAGGAGGAGGAAGTGGAAGAGAAGGAAGAGGAGGAGGAGGAGGAGGAGGACTGTGTACTCCTTCGTCCTCTTTTGACGGGTTTTCTTTTTTTGCAGACGTTTCCTGACCCAGCTAGGGAACATCATCAGTTTTAGGAGGAAGGTGGAGGTTTCCTCTCTGTTTTATTTATTAGATGTGGTTGACAGCCCTTCCTGGTCCTGTGCATGGAGGGTGGAGCATTTCGAGGACATTGCCCGCTGGCCTCGCTTTCTGACGGCTGCTCTGCGAGATCCCGAGGTCTTTTATTCATCCTTAAACGTCTTGTGATTTGACTTAATGGGCCATAAAAACTCCCAATGAGCCGCTTTGAATCACAAAGAGGCCCGGAAATATCCTTTTAAAGTTATATTTAAGTATATTTTCCATCTCCAGCCTCAAATTTTCCGCTTTCCAGAGGAGCCCAAGAAATCCCGATTTTATGTTCTCGCTCAACCGAAACTAATGTAAATTAGCTGCGCTCCCTCCGGCCCCTAGAAATCGATTTGAAATAGTAGGAGTAAATGATGTTACAGGCATACTCGCTGTTGTAAACATCCCTCCCTTGTCCCTGGTGATGTAATGGGTGCCTTCTAGTGACCTGTTTTCCTGGAGGGGGGGCTGAGGGGGATGCCATAAAGAGAAGTGGGGGGGCAACCTCTTCTCCAAAGACCACCCGAATTGAGGAGGAATTTCCCGACGTCGAGAACGATTAACCAGCGGAACTACTTGCCACCAGAAATTGCAGCGGCTCCATCCCTGGAGGTTTTCCAGAAGAGACTGGACAGTCTGAAGTGGTCTCGGGTCTCTTGCTTGAGCTGGGGGTGGGACTAGAAGACCTCCAAGGTCCCTTCCAACTCCTGTTATTCTGTTAACCAAGACGATTAAGGTTTTAAAAAAACATTTAACCAGTGGAACAGCTTGCCACTTAGAAGTTGTGGCTGCTCCATCGCTGGAAGTTTTCGAGAAAAGACCGGACAACCCTTTGTCTCAAATAGTATAGTACTCCTGCTTGAGCAGGAGGTTGGGCTAGATGACCTCCAAGGTCCCTTCCAGCTCTGTTATTCTGTTATTCTGTTTCTGCTGCGATTTGGGGGGTGGTGGTGGTGAGCAGGCTCTGTTGGCTGTGGAGGAAACTGGGGAAGTCCGGCTGGGCAGAGCAGGGAAGAGGAAGAACAAGGGAGAGGGAATTGAGAGGAAGACCTACCCTCTCTTCATCCTAGGGCACACAGAAGGGAACGGAGAAGGGAGCAACGTGGGTTGCGTGCCTTACGGGGGAGGAAAGGGTCCTGATTCCCTTCATTAGCTGCAGCTGGGAACACAGTGGATAAGAAAGGCAGGCTTCTTGGAGCAACCATAAATTTATCTCGTATCGTAGTGGCTTGTTTGTGTTTCCTGGCGTCTTCCCAACCGTGTGCGAGTTTTGCCGTGCCTTCAAGTCCGAAATTCTGGCTCCTGCCCTGCCAAACTAATTACTTCAGTTTGGCTTGTTTGGACTTTTAAGTTACAGTTTGTGTTGACCTTGTTTTGGACTTAATTTTCTGCCCTCAAAGGCTGTTCCCGGGAGAGTTTTTCTCTCCAGCCTGAAGGTCACCTGGACATTGGGGGGCAAAGTTGGAGATAATAAAGGGACTCTTATTGGCTTATCACCCCTTTGGGTCATCCCAAAGGCAGTTGGGAAGTGAATCAGGTCCAATCTTGAGGACCATTTTCGCCCTGGCGGTTAAACGAAGCATTGCAGCCGTCCAGCGAATCTGGCTGCTCCTCCATGGACTTCGCTTGCCCGTCACCCCGAGATGTGGTGACCGTCGTAAATACGGGGCCAGTTGCCGAGATCCCAATTTTGATCGTGTCATTACGGGAATCTTTATTTATGGAGTAAACGAAGGAGAGAGAGAGAGAGACGAAGGAGACGCACAGAAAGCAGATAAGAAAAAGGGGGAAGTTGTTGTGGTTTGCCGGCATCAGGTGAGGACGGTTGAGGTCTCGGAGAGCGAGGACTCGAACGAGGGGCCAGGACCACCAGGGAGTGGGGTGCTGCCTTTGGAGGTTGTGGAGGCTGGCAGCAATGAGGAAGAGCACCCCGAGGAGCCTGTGCGCATGCACACAGGGCTGCTCGAAGGAAAGAGCAACTGCAGCAGCACGGGTGACTCGGGAGTAAGGCTGAAAGGTCATGGCCCCTCCCTTAAAGGGATAAAAGCCAGCTGAGAACCCGGAGTTCTTTGCAGGAAGCAAAGTCGTTTTTGCACTCGAGCCTTGTGGACGTTCGGACTCTCTTAGTTGGCATTTGGAGACTTTTTTTGTGTATGAACTATTTTTTGGCAACTTTATCGAGTGTTCTTGGCAACCTTGCACCACCTTGTCAAGGCTCGTTCTTATCAGAGACAATTAGTGTGAAACAGCCTTTTAACCAGGAAGGAAGGGAATTTGCAGAGAGGCATTCAAAGGTTTTGCTGTTGCCTCCGTTTCGCGTTTGTTTCCTTGGAACCAGGTTTGGGTCAGAACGGAAGTGGGACTTTCCCTGGCCAAAAAATACCCTGCCTGCCCGGAAGGTATTATTCAATAGTGACAATTTAGTTTTCCCTTCAGCGATTTTCCTTTTCCTTTTATTTACTTCCCATTCAGGGGCCTTTATTTTATTGTAATGGTTACACGTCGGCCTCAATGGGAATAAAAGAGGGATTTATTTTAAGAGATAAAAACAAGCGTGAAACCCGGAAAACTCCTCGGGGGAGAATTCCCACATGGAGTCATTTTTCTTGGCTTAAAAAGTGCAGCGACATTGCTAACAAAACTTCTGGGGTTTTTATTTTGCCTATCCGAGGCTGCAGGTAGGCAGCCTCAAATTACGACTGCAATTGAGCCCGGAATTGCGGTCTTACGTCATGCTGGTTGTTCAATGACTCACTCTGTGACCACGCCTGATTTTACTAACTCTTCTGCAACGGTCAGTCAGTGAACAAAGCACTGTGATGATAGTGCAAGTTAGGAAGGCAACGCTGCCATGTTAAGCCCATCCGTTGTTTGCAGGGGGCGGTTCATAAGAGACTGGACAGCCATTTGGCTGAAATGGGATAGGGCTTCCCGTTTGAGTTGGGGGTTGGGCTAGATGACCTCAAGGTCCCTTCCAGCTCTATTCTGACTGATTGAATCTAAGTTGCAAGTCTCTTTATTCAGGGCCATTTTAACTTGAAATGGTCACTGAATGAATGTTTGTACGTTGAGGACTTCTTGTGCTTTAGTTTTTCCTTCCTCTCATTTTCCTTCCTGCTCCTCCCTCCCTCCCCCTTCCTTCTTTCCATCCTTCCTTCTTTCTTCCTCCCTTTCTTTCTCCTTCCCTTTCTTTCCCTTCCTTCCTTTCTTCTCTCCCTCTCTCCTTCCTTCCTTCTTTCCTTCCTTCCTTCCTCTTTTCCTTTCCTTTTCCTTCCTTCCTTCCTTTCCTTTCTTTCTCTCTCCCCCCTTCTTTCTAGCTGTCCTCCCCCCCTGCCCTCAGCCCCTCTTCCATTCATTCATTCATTCATTCATTCATTCATTCATTCATTCATGTTTTTCTCCCTCCTCTTTTTCCATCCTTCCTTTTTTCTTCCTCCCTTTCTTTCTCCTTCCCTTTCTTTCCCTTCCTTCCTTTCTTCTCTCCCTCCCTCCTTCCTTCCTTCTTTCCTTCCTTCCTTCTTTCCTCTTTTCCTTTCCTCCTTCCTTCTTCCTTCCTTCCTTTCCTTTCTTTCTCTCTCTCCCCCTTCTTTCTAACTGTCCTCCCTTCCTTCCCTCAGCCCCTCTTCCATTCATTCACGTTTTTCTCCTTCCTCTTTTTTCCTTCCTTCCTTCCCTCCCTCCCTCCCTCCTTCTTTCTCTCCCTCTTCTCTCTCTCTTCTCTTCTCTTTTCCTTCCTTCCCTCCCTCCCTCCCTCCCTCCCTCTTTCTTTCTCTCTCTCTCTCTCTCTCTCTCTTCTCTTTTCCCTTCCTTCCCCTCCCTCCCTCTTTCTTTCTCTCCCTCTTCTCTCTCTCTCTCTCTCTCTTTTCCCTTCCTTCCTTCCCCTCCCTCCCCCCTCCCTTTGTCCCTCCCTCTTTCCCCCTTTCCCCTTCTATCTTCACCCGTCCCCTGCGTGCCACTGGTGCTTCTTCAGCGGGCTGACCCCTCTGAGGGTCATTGGCTGACCACCCCACGTTCCCCTTTCTCCCTGCTGCCCCCTCACCAAGGGACCCGGAGGGGGGGGGAAGAGCTCCCTGCCTGTCCACTAGAGCAGAGCCCCTCTGACCCCCCCCCACCCACACCTCCCCCTCCTTGCTCTCTTGGTCCGCTCGGCAGGGCCGGTGGGTGGAGGAGGGGCAGGAATTGACCGCACCGTCTCCTTCCTCTGTTGGATCAGCATCCTGGCCTGGAATATGAGACAAACAGGAAGGGGTGACGCCCAGGAAGGTGGGGGGAGTGGGGGGGCAGATCTCCCAGAGACCCTGCTGAGTCAGCTCTCCTGTCCATGGGGGGGGTCATTCTCCCCCCCACACTCTGGCTGCTCTTTCCAGGGGAGCTCCTGCCTCCGCGTGGCTGAGTCGGGGGTTGTGGGTGGGCGGATCAGACGGGGGGCTGTGCAGGAGCAGGAAGGGAAGGAGACGCGGAGGGGCTCACGGGCACCAGGATACAGGAATACGGGCCGTCCTCCTCGGCTTTACGGCCACCACGGAGGCCAAGTTTGCCCCCGGAAGTGGTGGGGGGGGCTTCATCCCTGGAGGCTCTCAAGAAGAGGCTGGACTCCCGTCTGTCAGAAACGGTGTAGGGTCTTCCCTGCTTGGGCAGGTGTGGGTTGGACTAGATGACCTACGAGGCCCCTTCCAATCTCTGTTAATCTGTCTGTTAATCTGAAATGGTCTCGGGTCTCCCACTTGGGCAGGGGGTTGGACTAGATGACCTCCAAGGCCCCTTCCAATCTCTGTTAATCTGTCTGTTAATCTGAAATGGTCTCAGGTCTCCCGCTTGGGCAGGGGGTTGGACTAGATGACCTCCGAGGCCCCTTCCAACTCTGTTAATCTGCCTGGTTAATCTGAAATGGTCTCGGGTCTCCCGCTTGGGCAGGGGGTTGGACTAGATGACCTACAAGGTCCCTTCCAAACTCTATTCTGAATTAATTAAAGCAGAGGGTTTTTTACAGCTGGAGGCTTTCAAGAAGAGACTGGGCTGCCGTCTGTCAGAAATGGTGTAGGGCCTCCTGCTTGGGTGGGGGGGTTGGACTAGATGACCCCCAAGGCCCCTTCCAACTCTGTTAATCTGTCTGTTAATCTGAAACGGTCTCGGGTCTCCCGCTTGGGCAGGGGGTTGGACTAGATGACCTCCAGAGCTTCATCCCTGGAGGCTTTCAAGAAGAGACTGGACTGCCAGTCCATCTGTCAGAAATGGTATAAGGTCTCCTACTCGGGTGGAAGCGGGTGGTTGGACTAGATGACCTCCAAGGTCCCTTCCAACTCTGATTATCTGTTAAGTTTTCCCTTGCTGAGCGAAACGTTGACCCCATTTTGCGGCTTTCCTGGCCCCCTTGCTTAAGCGAACCACGGCCATTGTGGAGGGAGTTCACACACGATTGTTAAAGCGAATTGGGCTTTTCTCCCATGGACTTCGCTGGCCAGAAGGTCGCAAGAGGGGGGCCAATTACATGAACCCCCCTGTCATAAGTACGAGTCAAGTTGCCAGGGGTCCGGCTTTTGCTCCCGTGGCCGTGGGGATGCTATGACGGCTGTCAGGGTAGCAAAACGATCGTGTCGCTTTTTTCCCCAGTGCCATTATTCATGGCGGTAAGTCCAGGACAACCTGTACAGAAATGATGGGAGTTGGAAGGGACCTGGGAGGTCATCCAGTCCAGCCCCTTGGTCAAGCAGGAGACCCTACGCCATTTCAGACAATTGCCTATCCAGTCTCTTCTTAAAAGCCTCCAGTGTTGCAGGAAACCACAACTTCTGGTGGCCAGCTGTTCCGCTGGTTCATTGTCCTCCCTGTTAGTAAGTTCCGTCTTAATCCCAGATTGCTTCTCTCCTGGATGAGTTTCCATCCATTTTCCTTCCTTTCTTTATCTCTCCTTCTCCTCCCTCCCTCCCTTCTATAGAATAATAGAATAAGAGTTGGAAGGGACCTTGGAGGTCATCTACTCCAACCCCCTGGCTCAAGCAGGAAAGCCTATACAATTTGAGAAAAATGGCTGACCAGTCTCTTCTTAAAAGCCTCCAGTGTTGCAGCAACCACAGCTTCTGGTGGCCAGCAGTTCCACTGGTTCATTGTCCTCCCTGTTAGGAAGTTTCTCCTTAATTCCAGGTTGCTTCTCTCCTGGGTTAGTTTCCATCCGTTGCTTCTTGTCCTGCCTTCAGGGGTTTGGAGAACAGGTTGACCCCCTCTTCTTTGGGAAAAAGGTAAAGGTGCCCCTCGCGCATCCACGCTAGTCGTTCCTGGCTCTAGGGCAGTGGGGGCTAACCCTTTTGGGCTCCTGTGCTCCCTAGAAGGCAATGCCCCCCCCACACCCCGTACGCATGCACATGCAATCCCCACCTGCCCCCCACTGCGCCTTTACCTGCACTTCACCTCACAGCTGATTTTCGGCTGGTTTGAGGCCTTTTTCGGCCTCCCAGAGGCGTCAGGAAGGCTTCTGCAGGCTTTTCTGGCTGAAAATTAGGCCCATTTCATCACTTCCATTAATTCCTGAAAAACAGGAAGTGATGAAACAGGCCTAGTTTTCGGCCTGAAAAGCCTTCATAAGCCTTCCTGAAGCCTCTGGGAGGCCGAAAAAGGCCTCGAACCAGCCCAAAATCAGCTGTGAGGTGCACACATGCGCAGCGAGGTAAGTTTTGCCTGCAGCTCACGTGCCGGCACAAATGGCTCTGCGCGCCACCTGCAGCACGCATGCCCTGGGTTCACCATCACAGCTCTAGGGGGCGCTGCTCATCGCCGTTGCAAACCCGAAGAGCCAGTGCTGTCCAAATACGTCTCCGTGGTCATGTGGCCAGCAGGACTAAACGCTGCCGAAGGCGCACACGGAACTCAGCTCCCTTCCCACCAAAGGGGTCCCTATTTTTCTACCGCATTTCTTTTTTTTTTTAACCTGCTTTCCAACTGCTCGGTTGGCGGAATCTGGGACAAGCCACGGGAGCTCACTCCGTGAGACGCGGCAACGCTAGGGGTTCGAACCGCCCAACGGCCGAACCTTTCTGATCGACAAGCTCGGCGTCTGAGCCACCAAGCCACCACGTCCCTTTTCTTCTTTGGGGCAGCCCCTCCCTCAAATACTAGAAGGCTGCTCTCCTGTCTCCCCCCCCGGTCCTTCTCTTCCCTAGACTAGCCAGGCCCGGTTCCTGCAACCATTGGTGAGATGTGAGACCTTGAATGATTCAATACTCAACAACATGAAGACAAGTCTGGTTTCACCATTCAAAGGTTGATTCAAGAAAATAAGCGTTTGCAAACAGGCCTTGGAGTCCCTTCCAAAGAAGACGGGGTCCAAGAAGAGCAAGCTTCCATTTTCAAACAGTACATTTTATACCCTTGCACAGAACAGGCCAGGCCGAAGAAGCCCCCCAGCCCCCCACCCACCCCTTATTCTCTATATTCTAAAATGAGATTAACTATGAGCTACAAGCATGACATTGTTTTCTGTGTTTTTGTGTCTTATCTTGTTTTAGTGCTGGGCTGGAGGATGTCCCTTAGAACAAAGCACCACTGGACACATTTTAGGTCTTGGGGGTTTTACGTAGAAAAAGGAAAAGAGGAAGCGAACAGAAAAGCGTCAGGATGAGCAGAGAAGAACCTCCTAGTCTAGCTACGTTAAAAAATCCATTATAAAAGAGTAAAATTGTAATTTTTTTCTCTCACATTCATCGCGTGTTTTAGCCTCCAGTTCACTCATCCTCTTTGTGACTCTTCTCTGCACTTTTTCTAGAGTCTTAACGTCTTTTTTTATACTGGATGCAGGACTCTAGGTGTGGCCTTACTAAGGAAGGATGGATGGATGGACGGATGGACACACAGAGATATAGATGGATGGATGGATAGATGGATGGATGGATGGATGGATGGATGGATAGATGGATGGATGGATGGATAAACAGACACACAGAGATATGGATGGATAGATAGATGGATGGATGGATGGATGGATGGATAAACAGACACACAGAGATATAGATGGATAGATAGATGGATAGATAGATGGATAGATAGATAGATGGATAAACACACACACAGAGATATAGATAGATAGATAGATGGATAAACAGACACACAGAGATATAGATAGATAGATGGATATATAGATGGATAGATGGATAGATAGATAGATGGATAAACAGACACACAGAGATATAGATAGATAGCTGGATAGATAGCTGGATAGATAGATGATAGATAGAGAGATAGATAGATGGATAGACAGACACAGATACACAGAGATATAGATGGATGGATGGATAGATAGAGAGATAGGGAGAAAGAAAGAGACAGATAGACAGACTAGACTAGCCAGGCCCAGATCCTGCAACCGTCCATCGTATGTTTCAGCCTCCAGTCCCCTCATCCTCCTGGTTGCTCTTCTCTGCCCTTTTTCCAGAGTCTCAACCTCTTTTTTTATAATGTGTGATGACCAACACCGGATGCAGGATTCCGAGGGTGGCCTTTCCAGGGCCTTATAAAGGGGTACCAGCACTCGAATATTGCAGTGTAAATCCTCACACCTCTATCTATCTATCTATCTATCTATCTATCTATCTATCTATCTATCTATCTATCTATCTATCTATCTATCTATCTATCTATCTATCTATCCTTAGTAAGAACCACACCTAGAGTCCTGCATCCAGTTTTGGTTTCGTTCCCTCTGCTCCCTTGTTTGACCAGCAGGTGGCGCCAGCACACAGCAGTTGGTTTTATCCCGTCTTTTCTCGTCTTCTATCTTATCTATTTCTTCTATTGAAATTACCACTCACGCATCATCACAAAAATCTCCAGCACCGTAAAGTCTACAAACTTGAAATGTGGCCCGTAGGTTCCTCTTGGCTTCTAGGGGCTCCCTAAGAAAGGATTTTTCAAAATGACCCTCAGAGCATTTAGAGTATTTCCTATATTATTATTATTATTATTATTATTATTATTATTATTATTATTATTATTATTATTATTATTATTATTATTATCATCATCCATCCTCCCTCCCTCCCTTTTCCTCTCCCTTCATATCTATTTATCTATCTATCTCTATCTATTTATCTCTCTATCTATCTACCGCCACTCGCACCTCATCACAAAATCTCCAGAACCTTAAAGCTTACAAATTTGAAATTTAGCACCTATGTTCCTCTTGGCTTCTAGGGGCTCCCCTAAGAAAGGATTTTTCCAAATGACCCTCAGAGCATTTAGAGTATTTTCTATATTATTATTATTATTATTATTATTATTATTATTATTATTACGCTCTGATGCTAAGGAGTTCTACCCCCCCTCCCCACCGGGAAAGAAATCTCTTCCAAATGCAAAACAGAAGCAGAGGAGTTGAGTTTCAATTTCACTTTCATAGCACCAAGCAGCTTCAGTACAGAACAATTGAGCTAAGCCACACCCAGGCTCCTTGCTCACACAGCAAATACTGTTTCAGTTTCCAAACAGCCCTCAACTCTCTCACACCCTGACAGGATGCTAGCCAGATGGATGTTGGTAGGGCAGAGGCAGAATTTTCCCCTTTCTCCTTATTTTCCTCCCGGAAAACTAAACCCGATGACATAGTTTCGTAGCGAAGCCCGGCTATTGAGCCAGTGTTCAAATATAACAGACCAGCCCTGCTGCAGGCAGACTTACGACCATGTGGCTGAAGTTATGACGGACCCCCCCGCAAGGCTGCTGAGGCCCGGATTAAAATCACCAACAGCCACCCCTCCTGCAGTCAGGTGATTGCATTTCAGAATGTGCCTATATTCCCTTTTTGTAGCAGCGCAGCTGTGATCAGTCAGAATAGAGCTGGAAGGGACCTTGAGGTCATCTAGCCCAACCCCCAACTCAAACGGGAGACCCTATCCCATTTCAACCAAATGGCTGTCCAGTCTCTTCTGAAAAGCCTCCAGTGTTGAGAGCACCCACAACATCTGGTGGCAAGCAGTTCCACTGGCTCATTGTTAGGAAGTTTCTCCTTCCTTCCAGGTTGCTCCTCTCCTTGATGAGTTTCCCTCCATGATTTCTTGTCTTGCTTCCTGAGCGCTTTGGAGAATAATTTGACCCCCTCTTCCTCTTCGTGGGCAGCCCCTCAAATCCTGGAAGGCTGCTATCATATCTCCCCCGGTCCTTCTTTTCTCTAGACCGGCCAAACCCAAAGAACTCCCAGTCTCTTGGTGATTGGTCCAAAGTCACCCAGTCGGCATTCATGCCTAAGGCGGGACTAGAACTCCCAGCCTCCTGGTGATTGGCCCAAAGTCACCCAGTCGGCGTTCATGCCTAAGGCGGGACTAGAACTCCCACTCTCCTGGTGATTGGCCCAAAGTCACCCAGTCGGCGTTCATGCCTAAGGCGGGACTAGAACTCCCACTCTCCTGGTGATTGGTCCAAAGTCACCCAGTCGGCGTTCATGCCTAAGGCGGGACTAGAACTCCCACTCTCCTGGTGATTGGTCCAAAGTCACCCAGTCGGCGTTCATGCCTAAGGCGGGACTAGAACTCCCAGTCTCCTGGTGATTGGCCCAAAGTCACCCAGTCGGCATTCATGCCTAAGGCGGGACTAGAACTCCCACTCTCCTGGTGATTGGCCCAAAGTCACCCAGTCGGCGTTCATGCCTAAGGCGGGACTAGAACTCCCACTCTCCTGGTGATTGGTCCAAAGTCACCCAGTCGGCATTCATGCCTAAGGCGGGACTAGAACTCCCACTCTCCTGGTGATTGGTCCAAAGTCACCCAGTCGGCATTCATGCCTAAGGCGGGACTAGAACTCCCACTCTCCTGGTGATTGGCCCAAAGTCACCCAGTCGGCGTTCATGCCTAAGGCGGGACTAGAACTCACCGTCTCCTGGTGATTTGCCCAAAGTCACCCAGTCGGCATTCATGCCTAAGGCGGGACTAGAACTCCCAGTCTCCTGGTGATTGGCCCAAAGTCACCCAGTCGGCATTCATGCCAAGGCGGGACTAGAACTCCCACTCTCCTGGTGATTGGTCCAAAGTCACCCAGTCGGCATTCATGCCTAAGGCGGGACTAGAACTCCCACTCTCCTGGTGATTGGCCCAAAGTCACCCAGTCGGCGTTCATGCCTAAGGCGGGACTAGAACTCACCGTCTCCTGGTGATTTGCCCAAAGTCACCCAGTCGGCATTCATGCCTAAGGCGGGACTAGAACTCCCACTCTCCTGGTGATTGGCCCAAAGTCACCCAGTCGGCGTTCATGCCTAAGGCGGGACTAGAACTCCCACTCTCCTGGTGATTGGCCCAAAGTCACCCAGTCGGCGTTCATGCCTAAGGCGGGACTAGAACTCCCACTCTCCTGGTGATTGGCCCAAAGTCACCCAGTCGGCGTTCATGCCTAAGGCGGGACTAGAACTCACCGTCTCCTGGTGATTTGCCCAAAGTCACCCAGTCGGCATTCATGCCTAAGGCGGGACTAGAACTCCCACTCTCCTGGTGATTGGCCCAAAGTCACCCAGTCGGCGTTCATGCCTAAGGCGGGACTAGAACTCCCATTCTCCTGGTGATTGGTCCAAAGTCACCCAGTCGGCATTCATGCCTAAGGCGGGACTAGAACTCCCACTCTCCTGGTGATTGGCCCAAAGTCACCCAGTCGGCGTTCATGCCTAAGGCGGGACTAGAACTCACCGTCTCCTGGTGATTTGCCCAAAGTCACCCAGTCGGCATTCATGCCTAAGGCGGGACTAGAACTCCCAGTCTCCTGGTGATTGGCCCAAAGTCACCCAGTCGGCATTCATGCCCAAGGCAGGACTAGAACTCCCACTCTCCTGGTGATTGGCCCAAAGTCACCCAGTCGGGCGTTCATGCCTAAGGCGGGACTAGAACTCACCGTCTCCTGGTGATTGGCCCAAAGTCACCCAGTCGGCATTCATGCCTAAGGCGGGACTAGAACTCACCGTCTCCTGGTGATTGGCCCAAAGTCACCCAGTCGGCATTCATGCCTAAGGCGGGACTAGAACTCCCACTCTCCTGGTGATTGGCCCAAAGTCACCCAGTCGGCGTTCATGCCTAAGGCGGGACTAGAACTCACCGTCTCCTGGTGATTTGCCCAAAGTCACCCAGTCGGCATTCATGCCTAAGGCGGGACTAGAACTCCCAGTCTCCTGGTGATTGGCCCAAAGTCACCCAGTCGGCATTCATGCCCAAGGCGGGACTAGAACTCCCAGTCACCTGGTGATTGGCTGAAAGTCACCCAGCTGGCTTTCATGCCTAAGGCGGGACTAGAACTCCCAGTCACCTGGTGATTCGCCCAAAGTCACCCAGTCGGCATTCATGCCTAAGGCGGGACTAGAACTCCCAGTCACCTGGTGATTGGCACAAAGTCACCCAGCTGGCTTTCATGCCTAAGGCGGGACTAGAACTCCCAGTCACCTGGTGATTCGCCCAAAGTCACCCAGTCGGCATTCATGCCTAAGGCGGGACTAGAACTCCCAGTCACCTGGTGATTGGCCCAAAGTCACTCAGCCGGGCGTTCATGCCTAAGGTGGGACTAGAACTCCCATTCACCTGGTGATTGGCCCAAAGTCACCCAGTCGGCGTTCATGCCTAAGGCGGGACTAGAACTCCCAGTCACCTGGTGATTGGCCAAAAGTCACCCAGTCGGCGTTCATGCCTAAGGCGGGACTAGAACTCCCAGTCACCTGGTGATTGGCTGAAAGTCACCCAGTTGGCGTTCATGCCTAAGGCGGGACTAGAACTCCCAGTCACCTAGTGATTGGCCCAAAGTCACCCAGCCGGCGTTCATGCCTAAGGTGGGACTAGAACTCCCATTCACCTGGTGATTGGCCAAAAGTCACCCAGTCGGCGTTCATGCCTAAGGCGGGACTAGAACTCCCAGTCACCTGGTGATTGGCACAAAGTCACCCAGCTGGCTTTCATGCCTAAGGCGGGACTAGAACTCCCAGTCACCTGGTGATTCGCCCAAAGTCACCCAGTCGGCATTCATGCCTAAGGCGGGACTAGAACTCCCAGTCACCTGGTGATTGGCACAAAGTCACCCAGCTGGCTTTCATGCCTAAGGCGGGACTAGAACTCCCAGTCACCTGGTGATTCGCCCAAAGTCACCCAGTCGGCATTCATGCCTAAGGCGGGACTAGAACTCCCAGTCACCTGGTGATTGGCCCAAAGTCACTCAGCCGGCGTTCATGCCTAAGGTGGGACTAGAACTCCCATTCACCTGGTGATTGGCCCAAAGTCACCCAGTCGGCGTTCATGCCTAAGGCGGGACTAGAACTCCCAGTCACCTGGTGATTGGCCAAAAGTCACCCAGTCGGCGTTCATGCCTAAGGCGGGACTAGAACTCCCAGTCACCTGGTGATTGGCCCAAAGTCACCCAGCCGGCGTTCATGCCTAAGGCGGGACTAGAACTCCCAGTCACCTGGTGATTGGCCCAAAGTCACCCAGCTAGCCTGGTCTCCCAGACAAGAAAGGAAGAGTCCATGAGTTCAAATCCGGCCTTAGGCCACAAAACCCAGCTTGGTGACTTTGGGCCAGTCCCCAGGAGACTGGGAGTTGTAGTCCCGCCTTAGGGCATGAAAGATGGCTGGGGGACTTCGAGCCAGCCTCTCTCGTTCAGCCCAAACCACCTCACAGGGTTGTTGTTGAGGGAGAAAGGAAGATTCAGCCGACGGTCCGCCTGGATTTAGTTCTAAAAGCAATAAAAGTGCATGGCTGGAATCTCCTGTGGGGGAAGCAGAAATTTGGGGGGGGGGTCCCGAGGGGAAAAGCGGGTGGGTGGGGGGAGTCCTGTCTCCAGCAGAGCTTCCTTCAGTTGCCACCTCCCCCCTGCCGCACCTCCGAGGGTCCCACAAGAGGGAGAGGGGCTCTGGCCCAACGAGGACCCCCTCCCTTGCCTGGAGCATGCCTGCCTTGGCAAAGGAAGCCTTCTCCTTGGCCAGAGGAGGGGCTGCTTGGAGAGACCCCCCCTCTGCTCCCCCTCCACCCCCTGCCCCCATGCCCAGACCCCCCCACCACCACCACGCCTTGGCCTCCTGCCTTGGACGGGCCTAATTATAGCACAGGCGCTCAGCCCTTTGGCCTGGAGACAGACGGACGGGGAGGAGAGAGACGCCAGGCGTCGAGCGACTTCTCAGATCTCAGAGGCTCCCCGGATTTTTTGGGGGAGGGTGGGGGGCTTCACTCCATTATTGGGGAGCTGCTGCTGTGGCTGGAGGTGTGTGCTTCCCTGCCCCGCTTCCAGGTGAATCGGTCTATCTAACCCCTTTGGAATCTTGGCCCCCTTTAAAACAGGTGGAATTCTGGGAATTGAAGTCTCAAACACCCTCTCCCCCCACCCAGCCTTAAAGCATGCTGGGATAATTCTGGGAGGGAACCCCTAACCTTTTTAACAATGGCCTCGTCGATTCCCTTAACGGCCGTGGACAAGAGCCGTCGTAAAAATGGGGGTAGAAAAACACTTGGCTCAGAAAACTTTCTCTGTTTGAAGCAGCCGAGATTTGGGGCACCATTTTTTAATTCCGCGGAATAAGATAAACCAAAATGTGTGGGAAGGGCCCCCAGAGGTCATCTAGTCCAACCCGCTCAAGCCGGAGAGCCCGTACCCCTTTCAGACAATCTCTCCTTGAAGAGCCTCCAGGGATGGTGGGGTGCCCACCATTTGGGTCGTATCCTCGCCACCAAGGCCTCTGATCCCACGGAAGGAAAGCGGCTACCGTTCGCCGGTTGGGGCATCGGTGCGCAGGGCAGGAAACCCACCACCACTGCAGCTTCCTTGTATATTTTGGGGTGTGTGTGTGTGTGTGTGTGTGTGTGTGTGTGCACGCATCGCACCATCCAGCTGGGTGAGATGTCAAGGAAGGGACGGCAACACGCCGAGAGGATGCCAGCTCCTCGCGGCTGCCAGCCGTAGTAGCGCACACATCACTTCCTCTCGTACCTCCGTCTCTTCCTCTAACGGCTTTCTTCCCCCCCCACTCCGCCACACTACCGG
Source organism: Pseudonaja textilis (assembly GCF_049901715.1). Lineage (NCBI taxonomy): Eukaryota > Metazoa > Chordata > Lepidosauria > Squamata > Elapidae > Pseudonaja > Pseudonaja textilis. The sequence continues at coordinate 1,736,349 of NC_141990.1, read as the reverse complement.
TTGTCAAAGTCCAGCTTGTTCTGGGTGGAGATCAGGGGCAGCTGGGCAGCAAGACCACCCCCTCCCTCCTCCTCCTCCTCCTCCTCCTCCTCCTACGGTGCCCGCCTGACATTCACGGCTAAAAATAGCCGGTCCATATCAGCTCAGCTGTCCTTTCGCTGGGCCCTCGGCTACTTTCCCTATCGCCTTTCGCTCGCTCTTTCTTTGGCCGGAGCCTTGACGGGACGCCTGCTCAGCCCCCCCGACGTCTCTGGGCCTCGGGGGCCCCCCCTCTCCAGTGCTAGGTAAGGATTTCCCAATCTCCCCTTGCTCTGGTACTGGCGATCGGGGAGTTTGGACCCACGGTGGTCGGAGCCCACGGGTGGGCTTAAAATATATCGAGCAGCGGAGCGGAGTGAGTTTGGCAAACTTTTTTCCGGCCTGTGATTCTCTTTTTTTTGGGGGGTGTTTAATGGCAACTTTGACTTCTCGGCCCCGGAACCGTAGACCTCTTCGTGGGGGCACCTGTGCCCGTGGCACACCTCCCACGCCGGTGGTCCATGTGGGTTTTTTCTTTTTTCTGGGTTCTGGGTGGGGAGAATGGCCACGCTCCCCTCTCCTTGGTGGTTCTCCTTTCTTTGGTGGAAGAGGAAGTCTGCGCCCCCCCAAAAAAGATGTCGCTGGAGGAGATGGGGGGGCTTTCTTGGGGTGCCTGTCTTGGTTTGGGACAGTATGAGAAGGCACGGATCAACCCCCTGGCTTTCTCCCAGTTGTAGCCATCGGCTCCGGGTTTCCGCCTCTTTTCACGGCCCCCCGTTTCCTGAGACCTTCCGATCTTTGGAGAGAAAGAGATGGGAAGAGAGCCCCATTAAACTGTTGTGTGTGTGTGTGTGTGTGTGTGTGTGTGTGTGTGTGTGTGTCTGCCTGGCCTTCCTTGGCTCTGAAAGGCCGTAGGCCACGGGGGCCACGAGGGCCGGCAGCGGGACCACCGATGACTAAGCCTTCTTAAAAGCCGCTCCTCGGTGCGCCCGCCGGCATGCTGAGAAGTGGAAGGACGGAGGGTCTGCCAGGGGTTGGTGGGTCTACTCCACCTCCCTTGCTTAGGGCCCTGAATAAGCAATGCCAGGGTTTGCCCAACCCGCGGGGGGCACCTGAGTCAGCCTCTCAGAATAATCCCCTGGGCAAAACACAGGAAAGGCCATCCGGTAGGTCGGGAAAACGTCCCGCCTCTCGGGGATTGGGGAATCCGCTTGGCCCCCGAAGGCTCCCCGGATCACCCCTCTTAAGCCGGGGAGACCCTGCCGCGTTTCGCTGGGCGTGGTCCCTCTGTTGACCGGGGGTGGTGGGTGCGTCTTAGTGGCGAAGCCTAGTGGGTGGATCCAGAAACGCCAACGTATTTGGGAAATGGGCCTTAGCAAGTGGTGGGGGGGGAAAGGTCTTGGGTTCTGTATAATAGCCTGGGGGCAAGTCACCCCCGGCCAGAATCGGGAACGGGAGGCTGTTTTAAGACTTGTTTTAGCAAAGTGGATGGAGTATATAGCAAGATTTGGAGTGCATTTTTGGCTAGTCTTGTAGAGTAGAGTAGAGTAGAATTGAATTGAATTGAATTCAGAGTAGAGTAGAGTAGAGTAGTAGAGTAGAGTAGAGTAGAGTAGAGTAGAGTAGAATCTTTATTGAGAATAGAATAGAATAAAATAGAATAGAATAGAATCTTTATTGAGAATAGAATAGAATAGAATAGAATAGAATGAAGAATAGAATAGAATGAAGAAGGAAGGAAGAACAGAGTAGAGTAGAGTAGAGTAGTAGAATAGAATAGAATAGAATAGAATAGAATAGAATAGAATAGAATAGAATAGAATAGAATCTTTTATTGAGAATCTTTATTGAGTAGAATAGAATAGAATAAAATAGAATAGAATAGAATAGAATCTTTATTGAGAATAGAATAGAATAAAATAAAATAGAATAGAATCTTTATTGAGAATAGAATAGAATAGAATAGAATAGAATCTTTATTGAGAATAGAATAGAATAGAATAAAATAGAATAGAATCTTTATTGAGAATAGAATAGAATAGAATAGAATAGAATAGAATAGAATAGAATGAAGAAGGAAGGAAGAACAGAGTAGAGTAGAGTAGAGTAGTAGAATAGAATAGAATAGAATAGAATAGAATAGAATAGAATAGAATAGAATAGAATAGAATCTTTATTGAGAATCTTTATTGAGTAGAATAGAATAGAATAAAATAGAATAGAATAGAATAGAATCTTTATTGAGAATAGAATAGAATAAAATAAAATAGAATAGAATCTTTATTGAGAATAGAATAGAATAGAATAGAATAGAATCTTTATTGAGAATAGAATAGAATAGAATAAAATAGAATAGAATCTTTATTGAGAATAGAATAGAATAAAATAGAATAGAATAGAATAGAATCTTTATTGAGAATAGAATAGAATAAAGGAATAGAAATAGAATAGAACAGAACAGAATTGAATTCTTTATTGGCCAACTGTGCTTGGACACACCAGGAATTTGTCTTGGTGCAGATTTTTTTACGGCAGTGTCACTCAACCTGGATGGACTTCCAATTCCCAGAATTCCCCAGCCAGGAATTTATGGGACCTGAAGTCTTACCCGTCTTCGACTTGTCAACCTTGAGAAACACAGCCGTCATAAATGCTGCTTCTTAACCAAACGATGTTTTTGGTTTTTTTTTCCTGTTGACATTCGGCAGGAAATGGTGTGTTTTGCGCTTTGCATTTAGGTTCTCGGCCCTGCGGTTTCCAGGCGGTTTGGGAGGGCCCCCGAAAAAGCAGTTACATTTAGAAGCTTAACCGTGGTTTGCAATCGTGGCTTGGTAGGAAGTTAAAGAGATTGTGTAGCTTGCCTGTTTTGCAATCGGGGTGAAAGCCAAGATATGGCCCCCCTCTATACTCCAGGCAACGCCCTAACTAGTTAGCCCAACAGCCCCTGGAATAATGGGGGTTTACCTCCCACCCGGGGAGGTTAACCTTGTTAACAGCTGTTTGCTTTACAGTCCACCTGTGCCTCATTTATTATCCTGGTCTGCTTAGCCTGCTACGTTTCCAGCTGTTCTGCCATTGCTGGAAATACGGTGGTTCCAGACTGGCCAGAGAGAGCGAAACAAATGGACAAAAAAAGGCAGAAAGACCCAAGGATTTGTCAGGGGGTGCATTGGGGCACAGAATCAAATTTGGGGTGGAAAAGTGCTTGGTAACTTGCTATTTTTCCTTCCCCCCGCCAACCATCAGCTGTTCGGCTGTGCCGGGAGATTTAGATTCGCTAGAAAAGCAGGAAATTTGTTGGATTTCTTGCTTTCTAGCTAATCTAAAAGCAGAGCCGAAGCTTCCTTAGGACCGAAGCTTCTATTTTTTTTCAGGGAAGACTCAGGTAGCCGATGGCAGAAAGGTAGAACTCTGAGTGAATCTGTGATTCTGCAAGCAACTCAATCTGCCTGTCTGCTTTGCCTGATTTGGGATAAAAGTTGCCCTTTTTCTTAATAAAAAAAATGCAGTATTTACACACAGGGTGTGTTCCAAGTTAATTTTGTGAGTTTGCTTGCCAGCAAATTTTATGTGACAGACTCAGGTAGCAGATGGCAGAAAGATAGATCTCTGAATGAGTCTGTGATTCTGGGAGCAACTCAATCTGCCTTCCTGCTTTGCCTGGTTTGGGGAAAAAGTTGCTCTTTTTTTAAATTAAAAATTCAATATTTACATAAATAATTATAATATTTACATACAAGCCACGCCCAGCCAGTCACATGACCACCAAGCCACCACAAATTAGGCCACGCCCACAGAACCGTTAAGAAATTTGAATCCCACCCATGGGAACGGCTCAGACACCTCAGACCCCGAGAGAATATTGTCACCCTTGATTTTGGGGGCTGTCCTCAACTTACGACCAACATTGAGCTCAAAATTTCCGTTGCTAAACAAGACTGTGGTTTTTTTCCCTCTTTTACGACCTTCCTTGCCACCATTGTTAAGCAAATCACTATAGTTCAGCTAGTGACACGGTCGTTAAGCGAATCTCGCATCCCCAATGACTTTGCTTGTCCGAAGGTCAGAATAACAGATAATCAGAGTTGGAAGGGACCTTGTAGGTCATCTAGTCCAACCCTGCCACCCAAGCGAGAGACCTTACACCATTTCTGACAGATGGCAGTCCAGTCTCTTCTTGAAAGTCTCAAGTGATGGCGCTCCCACAAAAAGGTCGCAAAAGGGGATCATGTGAGCCCGGGATGCTGCGACCGTCATAACTATGAGTCAGTTGCCCAGCATCTGAATTTTGATCCTGTGACACCCCCCCCGGGGACACTGGTCGTAAGTGTGAAAAATGGTCTGGAGTCCCTTTTTTCAGTGCCATTGTAAGTTTGAACGGTCACTAAACGGAATTGTTGTAAGTCGAGGACCTCCTTTCAAAGCCGCAGGAAGAGATACTGACCCAGCAGGCTGTGCAGGGCGAAAGCCCTCAAGATAGCCTGGGTGAACTGCAGGTCGCCCTCAACTTACAACAGTTCGTTTAGTGACAGTTCCAAGTCACGACGGCATTGAAAAAAGGGAGTTACGACCGCTTTTCACATTTAACGACCATTGCAGCATCCCCTGTGGTCAGCCGACCCAAATTCGGATGCTTGGTGACCAGCTCACCAGTTCTCTTATTGTATAAATCAATTAATTAATTAACTCGTGGCCTAGAGGCGGAGCTCTCGCCTCACAGTCAGGAGTTTGATCCTAGGTAGAGGCTAATATAATATATACTGTATAATACACTGCTCAAAAAAAATAAAGGGAACACAAAAATAAGACATCCTAGATCTGAATGAATGAAATATTCTTATTAAATACTTTGTTCATTACATAGTTGAATGTGCTGACAACAAAATCACACCAAAATTATCAATGGAAATCAAATTGAGCAACCCATGGAGGTCTGGATTTGGAGTTACGTTCAAAATTAAAGGGGAAAAAAACATTACAGGCAGATCCAACTTTGATGTCATGTCCTTAAAACAAGTCAAAATGAGGCTCAGTCGTGTGTGTGGCCTCCATGTGCCTGTATGACCTCCCTACAATGCCTGGAGATGCTCCTGATGAGGTGGCGGATGGTCTCCTGAGGGATCTCCTCCCACACCTGGACTAAAGCATCCCCCAACTCCTGGACAGTCTGTGGTACAATGTGGCGTTGGTGGATGGAGAGAGACATGATGTCCCAGATGTGCTCAATTGGATTCAGGTCTGGGGAACCGGTGGGCCAGTCCATAGCATCAATGCCTTTGTCTTGCAAGAACTGCTGACACACTCCAGCCACATGAGGTCTAGCATTGTCGTGCATTAGGAGGAACCCAGGGCCAACCACACCAGCATATGGTCTCACAAGGGGTCTGAGGATCTCATCTCAGTACCTAATGGCAGTCAGGCTACCTCCTGCGAGCACATGGAGGGCTGTGGGACCTCCTAAAGAAATGCCACCCCGCACCATTACTGACCCACTGCCAAACCGGTCATGCTGGAGGATGTTGCAGGCAGCAGAATGTTCCCCATGGCGTCTCCAGACCCTGTCACATCTGTCACATGTGCTCAGTGTGAACCTGCTTTCATCTGTGAAGAGCACAGGGCGCCAGTGGCGAATTTGCCAATTTTAGTGTTCTCTGGCAAATGCCAAACGTCCTGCACGGTGTTGGGCTGTAAGCACAACCCTCACCTATGGACGTCGGGCCCTCATACCACCCTCATGGAGTTTGTTTCTGACCGTTTGAGCAGGCACATGCACATCTGTGGCCCGCCGGAGGTCATTTTGCAGGGCTCTGGCAGTGCTCCTCCTGTCCCTCCTTGCACAAAGGCGGAGGTAGCGGTCCTGATGCTGGGTTGTTGCCCTCCTACGGCCTCCTCCGCGTCTCCTGATGTACTGGCCTGTCTCCTGGTAGCGCCTCCATGCTCTGGACACTACGCTGACAGACACAGCAAACCTTCTTGCCACAGCTCACATTGATGGGCCATCCTGGATGAGCTGCACTACCTGAGCCACTTGTGTGGGTTGTAGACTCCGTCTCATGCTACCACTAGGGCGAAAGCACCGCCAGCATTCAAAAGTGACCAAACCCTCAGCCAGAAAGCATAGGAACTGAGAAGTGGTCTGTGGTCACCACCTGCAGAACCACTCCTTTATCGGGGATGTCCTGCTACCTGCCTATGCCTTCCACCTGTTGTCTATTCCATTTGCACAACAGCAGGTGAAATGGATTGTCAATCAGTGTTGCTACTTAAGTGGACAGTCTGATTTCACAGAAGTGTGATTGACTTGGAGTTACGTTGTATTGTTTAAGTGTTCCCTCTATTTTTTTTGAGCAGTGTATATTTATTAATATATTATATTTAAATATATATTAATATATTCATTGATTATATAAATATATATAATATATTTGGAATAAACACTCCTGCTCGAGCGGGGGGGGGGATTGGACTAGATGACCTCCAAGGTCCCTTCCAACTGATTAATTTCTATGATTAATCCATCCGTGGAACGGCTCACCTCCCGAAGTTGTGGGTTCCCTCATCACTGGAGATTTGCAAAAAGAGATTGGACAGCCTGAGCAGAGGGGCTGGACTAGAAGACCTCTAAGGTCCCTTTCCAGTTCTCTTACTGCTTCAATTAATCAATGAACCCATCCTTGGTAGGGCTCGCTTCCAGAAGTTGTGGAGTTTTCCAAGAAGAGATTGGACAGCCATTTGTCTGGAATGGATTTGGGTCAGAGAGTCCAACCTTAGGCTACTTTTAAGACGTGTGGACTCCAACTCCCAGAATTCCCCAGCCTCCGCAGTCGAAGTCCACCAAGTCTCCAAGTGGCCAAGGTTGGACACTCCCGCCGGCTGGGGAATTCTGGGATTTGAAGTCCACCAAGTGGCCAAGGTTGGACACTCCCTCCGGCTGGGGAATTCTGGGATTTGAAGTCCACCAAATGGCCAAGGTTGGACACTCCCTCCGGCTGGGGAATTCTGGGATTTGAAGTCCACCAAGTGGCCAAGGTTGGACACTCCCGCCAGCTGGGGAATTCTGGGATTTGAAGTCCACCAAATGGCCAAGGTTGGACACTCCCGCCGGCTGGGGAATTCTGGGATTTGAAGTCCACCAAGTGGCCAAGTGGCCAAGGTTGGACACTCCCGCCAGCTGGGGAATTCTGGGATTTGAAGTCCACCAAATGGCCAAGGTTGGACACTCCCTCCGGCTGGGGAATTCTGGGAGTTGAAGTCCACCAAGTCTCCAAGTGGCCAAGGTTGGACACTCCTGCCAGCTGGGGAATTCTGGGATTTGAAGTCCACCAAATGGCCAAGGTTGGACACTCCCTCCGGCTGGGGAATTCTGGGAGTTGAAGTCCACCAAGTCTCCAAGTGGCCAAGGTTGGACACTCCCTCCGGCTGGGGAATTCTGGGATTTGAAGTCCACCAAGTCTCCAAATGGCCAAGGTTGGACACTCCCTCCGGCTGGGGAATTCTGGGAGTTGAAGTCCACCAAGTCTCCAAGTGGCCAAGGTTGGACACCCTCCTGCCAAGCTGGGGAATTCTGGGATTTGAAGTCCACCAAATGGCCAAGGTTGGACACCCCTCCGGCTGGGGAATTCTGGGAGTTGAAGTCCACCAAGTCTTCAAGTGGCCAAGATTGGACACTCCCGCTGGCTGGGGAATTCTGGGAGTTGAAGTCCACCAAGTCTCCAAGTGGCCAAGGTTGGACACCCCCTTCAGCTGGGGAATTCTGGGAGTCGAAGGGGCTGGACTAGAAGACCTCCCAGCCTCCCAACTTCTCTCCTTTCTGTTCTTTCAGATTTCCAGCCTCTTGGGCGCCTGCCGCCATGGCTTTTTCATCGCGGTTTGCCTTTTGGGAGCAAAAGGGAAGTGCCGTGGTTGTGGTTGTGCGTCTGCTAGTGTTTCTCACGCCCTCCCCCCCTTCTTTCCTTGCACGCTTTGACACGTTGGGGAGGGGAAGCATGCCCCCCCCCCCAAAAAGGGGAAGGGGCTTCGGCGCCAGGCACCGCCAGAAACACTCCAACTCCAGATTGTTTCTGTCAACAACCATGGTGTGTGTGTGTGTGTGTGTGTGTGCCTCTAATCAGCCTTGGATCCTTCCGGGGGGGGAGATCAGCCTCTTCCCTTTTTCCATAGCCCTCCCCTCCCCAAATTCTGCTGGGCCAAGGGGCAGCCCCTCCCTCAACGGCTTCTCCTAGCCGCCTCGCCCAAATCTGGGAGGATAACTTGCACGAGAGTCTTTTCTGTTCACTAACTGCACTTTTTGTGTGACTTACGGGGTTGTGTGCACAGCATGGCTGGGGCGTCCCTGGGGGTTTTTTTGGGGGGTGGGGGTGGATGGAGGGGAGTCCCTCCAGGCGGGAATTGGGCAACCGGGAGTGGGGGGAGTGTCCGTCCCCTTTTAGGAGTGGTTCTGGTAACTGTTGCGGGGGTATCCTGAAAAACTCTCCTCCTCCCCCAAAAATACAGCTTTGGGGAGGGTCAGAGTGGGCTTTGAGACTTCGGTATCCGTTGAGGGTGTCATTTCTTTGCTCCAGGGCATGGACAGAGTGCAGGAAGTCCTTCCACCAGGGTGGAAGACGGAAGGTCTCCTGTTTTGGGCAAGGGGTTGGAGTAGATGTGTGTGTGTGTGGGTTCACACGCGTGTGCATGCAGCTCTGACCCACTTCTGACGTGCCCGCCGGACGAAACCGTACCTCTTTCTCTCCACATCCCACTCCAGGTTAAAGATGAAGACAAAAGTTTAGCTGTGAAAAAAAATGGGAACGAGGACGGTCCCGTAAGTGAATCTGTGTTTGCACCCAACCTAGGCTGACTTGTGGGTCACAATAAGGCTTTTTTTTGGGGGGTGGGGGTCAGATCAGGTGGCCCCTCCTGGCTGGATTGGCCATGGGGATTGAATACTTTATTTGGCCAGGTGTGCTTGGACACGCACAGAGTTCGTCTCCGGTGCAGAAGCTGTCAGGGTACATGCAAAGCAACGGAATAATGATCGTAATGTTTCCTGGCCGGATGCCTTTCCTTGTCTCCGATGCGGAGGTTTGTTTGGCCGATCTAGTCTCATGGTTGTCCGCAGAGAGAAATATCTGCCCCCCTACCTAGGACCGAACTCATAGCCTCCTGACTGTGAGGTGAGAGCTTCACCCACTAGGCCATGCCACACACCCCTTATTACGTTTGCAAGTCATGACGGTCATAAAAGGGATCATGCAGATAACCGGCCCTGATGTTAGGATCATTCTGGTTGTCGGTTGTCGTTGAGCGCATCAATAAAATGACCACTCTGGTGTTTTTGCTAAAAATCAGAAGTAAATGCCATTTTTTGGGGGGGGTGGTCAGTAATATCATAAAACCCAGTCATACGACTGCAGCCAGCCATAAATGCAGGCCGGTTGCCGAGCACCCAACCTGTGGTCATGTGGCCACAAGGAAGGTTGAATGACCACTGGACTTTTGGAATCGAGTCATAAAGTACCCCTATTTTAAGTTTTAAAATAGACTTTATTTACAAAAGATTAAAACACGAACAAAAATAGAAAGAATATGAATAGAAAAATAAACATATTTCTATTACATTTGATATTAAGATCGATAGCTCGTAGTAAACAGTAATAAGTAATCATGGGCATGTATTCCTTATCCCTTATCAATTACCTATTAATTAATAAATAATATATTATTCTGCTATTACTATTGGATTCTAAACTGTATTGGTTAATCGAATGGAGCCTTCATAATATTTATACAATAGACAAGAAGCTTGAAATCGTTATTATCATACATTCAATATGTACAACTATATCTAGTAGGTGTCCTGAGTTTATTGATCCTGTGTACCATTTTTTCTTGAGCTCTATCCAGCTGTACCACTTATCCCAGACCAAGTAACATTTAATTCCTTCCCATTTAATTTGAGCGTGAGCCTCTCCAATCGGTCAGAACTTTAGTTGGTCACAAAGTGACCAGTCCTAAGTCGAGGACTACCTGGAGGAGGTTTTTCTTTCTATGGATCTGGGGGGAGCCACCTGAGGGAGGGTCTTAGGCCCGTGGTGGAGAACATACGGCACACAGAATTTCTCTGTGGACGCGCACACGCTGCCGCCAGCTGCTTTTCCGGTTTCCAGACCAGCTGACTGGAGCGCACGCATACGCTACGAGCATCGGAAACCCAAAGACCAGCTGGCTGGCACGCGCATACCAGGGGTGGGATTCTACCAGTTCAGACTAGTTTTATAGAACCGGTTGTTGGGATTCTGCCCAGTTCGGAGAACCGGCAAATCGTGCCACTGGCTGGCCCCGCCCCGCCCACTCACTCCTTACCTGGCATGCGCGCCATCCAACTTGCCTGCTAAGTTGCTATTTTTCCTTTTTTTTTCCCTCTGACTATCAGCTGTTTTGCTGTGCCGGGAGATTTAGATTCGCTACAAAGCAGGAAATTTGTTGGATTTCTTGCTTTCTAGCTAATCTAAAAGCAGAGCTGAACTTTCCTTAGGACTGAAGCTTCTATTATTCAGCGCAGACTCAGGTAGCCGATGGCAGAAAGGTAGATCTCTGAGTGAGTCTGTGATTCTGCGAGCAACTCAATCTGCCTGCCTGCTTTGCCTGATTTGGGGTCAAAGTTGCTCTTCTTCTTAATAAAAAAAAAATGCAATATTTACACACATGGTGCGTTGCGAGTTAATTTGGTAAGTTTGTTTGCCAGCAAATTTTATGTGACAGACTCAGGTAGCAGATGGCAGAAAGATAGATCTCTGAATGAGTCTGTGATTCTGGAAGCAACTCAATCCGCCTGCCTGCTTTGCCTGGTTTGGGGTCAAAGTTGCTCTTTTTAAAAAAAAAAAAATCAATATTGACATCAATATTTACAACATTTACACACAAGCCACGCCCAGCCAGTCACATGACCACCAAGCCACACCCACAAATTAGGCCACGCCCACAGAACCGGTTGTTAAGAAATTTGAATCCCACCCCGGCACATACGCCACTGGCCAGCTGACTTTTGGGGTTTCCAGCACTCCGGCGCATGCCAAGACCAGTGGGCCAGCAGGCATGTGCGCGCCGGAAACCTGTAAACCAGCTGCATGCACACCAGGCCATTCTGGTTGGCGCACTTGTTGCCGAAAAAATTCTCCACCCCTGTCTTAAGACTGTGTGGATCTCTTGCGTGAATATTTGGGAGGTCTTGGGGGGTGGGGGGTGCTTTGATGGTTGGACCTACTTGCAACCCATTGATGTTATGGGGTTCTTGAACTGGGTTGTTGCTTTGCAGACGTTTCGTGACCCAGCTAGGGAACATCATCAGTGCTAGAAGGGAGGGTTTTTTGTGGGTTTTTTTGGCAGAATGGAAGCGAAGAAGAAGGGAAGAGGAGGAGAAAGAAGAAGAGGAGGAGGAGGAGAAGAAGAAGGAAAAGGACAGTGGGGTCTTTGGTGCTCTCTGAACCTTGGTTTGTTGTCTTGCAGACGTTTCATGACCCAACTAGGTAACATTATCAGCGCTTAGAAGGGGTGCCGTTTGCTCCCTGTTTATAGATTATAGTTTGCCTGCCGGTGTTGCTTTGGGGGTTGTTTTCCTTCTTGGTAGCACCTGGATGAGGCTGTTGGGGACACGTGGGGAGAATCAGAGAGCAAACCCCTCTCCCTTCTAGCCCTGCTGATGTTACCTAGTTGGGTCATGAAACGTCTGCAAGAAAATCACCAGGCTCAGAGAGCATCAAGGCTTCCCACACACCCCCACCTCCTCCTCTTCCTCTTCCTCTTCCTCCTCTTCCTCTTTTTCCTCCTCTTCCTCCTCCCTCTTCCTCTGTCTCCTCTTGTTCCTCCTCCTCTTCCTCCTCTTGTTCCTCCTCCTCCCTCCTCTTCCTCCTCTTCCTCCTCCTCTTCCTCTTCCTCTTCTTCCTGCTCTTCCTCCTCTTCCTCTTCCTCTTCCTCCTCTTCCTCTTCCTCCTCTTCCTCCTCCTCCCTCCTCCTCTTCCTCTTCCTCTCTTCTTCCTCCTCCTTCCTCTTCCTCCTCTTGTTCCTCCTCTTCCTCTTCCTCCTCTTCCTCTTCCTCTTCTTCCTGCTCTTCCTCCTCTTCTCTTTCTCCTCTTCCTCTTTCTCCTCTTCCTCCTCCTCCCTCCTCTTCCTCTTCCTCCTCCTCTCCTCTTCCTCCTTCCTCTTCCCTCTTGTTCCTCCTTTTCCTCCTCCTCTTCCTCCTCCTCCTCCTCTTTCCCTCCTCTTCCTCCTCTTCCTTCCTCTTCTTCCTCCTCCTTTTCCTCCTCTTCCTCTTCTTCCTGCTCTTCCTCCTCTTCCTCTTTCTCTTGTTCCTCTTCTCGTCCTCTTCCTCTTCTTCCTCCTCTTATTCCTCCTCTTCCTCTTCCTCTTCTTCCTGCTCTTCCTCCTCTTCCTCTTTCTCCTCTTCCTCTTTCTCCTCTTCCTCCTCCCCTCCTCCTCTTCCTCTTCCTCTTCTTCCTCCTCCTCTTCCTCCTCCCTCCTCTTCCTCTTCCTCTTCCTCTTCCTCCTCTTGTTCCTCCTCCCTCCTCTTCCTCTTCCTCCTCTTCCTTCCTCTTCCTCTTCCTCCTCTTCCTCCTCTTCCTCCTCCTCCTCCTCTTCCTCTTCCTCCTCTTCTTCCTCCTCTTCTTCCTCCTCTTCCTCTTCCTCTTTCTGCTCCTCTTCCTTCTCCTCCACCTCTTCCTCTTCCTCCCCCTCCCTCGTAGCACTGATAATGTTACCTAGTTGGGTCACGAAAGGTCTGCAAGGAAACCACCCCTCACAAGAGAGTCCCAAGCCCCCACCCCCTTCACTCGAACCCCAATCCTCCAGCCTTTCTCGTCTCTCGGTGATCCCTTGTTGTGTCTGTGCCTCCAGCCCAGCTCCCCGGTCGCCGAGAAGGAAGCCCCCAGCCTCCGCCTCCAGAGCCCGGAGCCCCCCACGCATCCACGGGGCAAGGGGAAGAGCCCGGAGCCCCTGATCAATGGGGAGGCCCAGCCATCTTCCAGCCCAGTGGTGAACGGCCTGGAGGGGCCCCACTCCGAGCTCAGCCCGGGGCCCCGGCCGAGGACCCCCGCGGCCTCTCCCGCACCAAAGTGGCCAAGGCCATGCGCCACCTGGTGCACAAAGTGCTGCCTGGGAGGAGGCTGATGCCCTCAAGGAGCCTCCCAAGCGCCCCAAGGGCCCCGAGCCCAGGAAGAAGCCAGACAAGGCCGGCCCCAGGGTCCTCTCCCCGCCTCCCCGGATGCTGTCCCCCTCCTCGGCCGTCCCCCTCCCCGAAGCCCCCTCCCAAGGAGGCCCCCCCGAAGGACGACCTCTCCGCGGGCCTGAAAAGCCTGATGTCGCGAGCCAAGACCCGGGAACACCGGCCGCACTCCAGGCAGCGCGGGAGGAAAGAGGGGACGCCCCCACCCGAGAAGACGGAGAAACCCCCTCCCCTGCCGGAAGGGACGTCCTCCGAAGCCCAAAGCCCCCCGGAGGACGAGCGACCCTCCGAAGGCTCGGCCAAGCGGTCCAGCCAGGATGCCAGTCCCGCCAGCCAGGTACCGGGGCGCATGGCCTGGGTTTTGGACTCGTGAGCTTGGCTTGGGGTGGGGTGGGGGTACAGCGACCCGCTTGGTGTGCGATTTGCCCTTCCGTTAGGGCGGGGAACGGTGGCCCTTTGACTTGTGGACTTCAACACCAAGAATTCCCAAGCTTGATGTGCCGGCTCAGGAATTCTGGGAGTTGAAGTCCACAAGACATCCCAGGGTTCCCCCAGCCCCGCCTTAGAGAAAAGGGGGTGATAGGTGGGGTGATATGTAGTTTCCGGGTGCACGCTGCTAATTTTGCTATGCCAAAGTGTTGTTGGGCACGCACACTTCTTTTCCTCTGCACTTGCCAGTTCCAGTGGAGGGCATTTTGAGTTGGTTCTCGGCTTACGACCGCAAACAAGCCCAAAATCTCCGCCGTGAAGCAAAAGGCTCGTCAAGGACGTTTTTGCCGAGGATTACAACCTTTCTCGACTTAGTCGTTAAGTGGATCGCATCATTGGGAAGTGAATCCAGCTTGCCCCCATTTGACACGGCTGGTCAGAAGGCCGCAAAAGGAGACGATGTGACTCCGGGATACCACGGCCATTGTAAATACGAGTCGGGTACCCAGCGCCTAGAATTTTGATCACGGGACCCTGGGAAGGCTGCAACTGTCATAAGTGTTTAAACCATCCCAAGCCCATTTTTTGCGGTGCCATTGTAACTTTGGGTAGTCACTAAGCGAATGTCGTAAGTTGAGGATTATCAGCAATCTTTTTGTGCTTCGCTTGAACCCCAAAGCGGAGAAATGTCTGCATCGAGAGAGCAGGAGAGGCTCAGTTGGGGGTTTGGCTAATACCGCTTCGTGTGACCCGTTGGGCTGATAAAGGCGGAAGACTTGGGTTGGGCTGCTAGCGGTTCACACCGGTTTGGCCGAACTGGTTGTAAATTTTATGGCCAGTTCGGCGAACGAGCAAATCCCACCCCTGGCTGGTCCTGCAGAAGGCCAGAAATGGGCCCATTTCCGGCCTCCAGAGCAGGGGTCATCAACCTTTTGGACCTCAGGGACCACCCAACTCATCAAACTGGTTTTCGTGTCGATCGGACTGACCTTTCTCCATTTAACTATGGTCGAGGGGGGGCTTATCCTTTTATTTTAAACCCTCCATTTTAAAAGCTAGGATTGGTTTGGTCAGCTGGGAAGTTGGATGATTCTTTGAGGAGCGACCAGTTTGTGCTTACAGGCAGTCCTTGAGTTACAGCCACCGTTGAGCCCAACATTTATGATCGCTGAGGGAAACATTTGCGAAGCGGGTTTTGACCCCATTTTGACAACTTTCCCGGCCATGGTGGTTAAGCGAATGGTTGCATTTGTTAAATTAGCAACCCGGTCATTAAGCGAATCCGGCTTCCCATTGGCGTTGAGGGTCAGAAGGGATCACGTGACCCTACAACCGTCACAAGTATGAATCCGTTGCCAAGTGTCTGAATTTTGCTCCTGTGACCATGGGTTCGTAAGTGTGAAAAACAGTCATTTTTGAGTGCCATTGTAACTTTGAACGGTCACTAAATGAACTGTTGTAAGTCAAGGACCACCTGTATCGGATCACCATTAGTTTAGTGACAGTTCAAAAAATACCTCATACAATCAGCCACAACTCGCTTAATGATTGCTTTGCTTAGTGACAGAAGCTCCGGTCCCAATTCTGGTCGTAAGTTGAGGATTACCTGTGCAGTCCTCGACTTACAACTACAATTGAGCCCCAAGTTCCTGTTGAGGGACTTTTGCCCCGTTTTAACACCTTGCTTGTCACCACTGTTAAGCAAATGACAGCGCTTAATGAAGTTAGCCAAACCTTTGCTAAGCGAATCTGGCCTCTCCCTGGACTTTACCAGTCAGAAAGTGATCACATGACCCCGTGACACACCCCGCCACTGTCATAAAGATGAGTCGGTTGCCCAGTGGCCGAATTTCGATCACGGGAACGCAGGGGTTCCTCAACACTAAAGTCATAAGTGCGAATATCGGTCCCAAGTCCCTTTTTTTTGGGGTCGTCATTTCGAATGGTCACTAAATGAACCATTGTAAGTCAGGACAAAGTGTCAACTCGTCAAGCCTGTTATAGAGTTGCCCTAAACAAGGAGGCGGGGAGGATATCTGTAGCAGCAGGGCGGCAGCTTAAAACCAGAAGTACATTCCAACACTTCTCTTACAAAGATTGTAGCCTCGGCTACCGGATCTTCTTCCCAGGAAAATCCTTCGTTGGAGAACGTGATTGATGACACACCCAGGGGGAAGGGGGGGGAGACGGGGTCAGAGGCGACTGTAAATTAGGTATGGCGGAGTTGGTTCCTTTTGAAGCTTAGCTTGAGGATCATGATTTAATCAGGGCAATCGATGGAATCCTGACACAAAGCTGTAGCTGCCATCTTGGAATATTTGCACGGAAGAGGATTGCAAAACGGTCGCATCGCAATTTTGTCTTCCGCTTGTTCCCCACGGCACGTGAAGGGAACGCGCACCGAGCTTTTCCGCGCAAGTGTTTACAACTGGTGTGCACGCGCGTGTGTGTGTGTGCATGTGCGCACGTGCATGTAGGGCCTGCGCCACCCTGGGATATGGGATGTAGAGTTTGACCTGGTCTCTCCTTTTCCCCCTCCCGTCAACGCGTCCGCTTCAAAGGAGGCGTCCCCGCCAGCCAAGCCGGAAGAGACGCCGCCACCTTCCCTGACCGCCGGAGGAGGGCCTAAGGAGGTGTGTGTTGTGGTGCAAAGTGTGGCTTTTTGAAGGCTTTTTGTGGGTCTTTGGTGCGCATCAACCTCGCAGGGGAGTTTAAGGGGGTTGGCATGAGGTGCGGGGAGACTGAGATCCAGAAAAACGGACTTTAGGGTTGTGGTGTGTGGTGGGAATGTGGCTGTCGCACAAACTCCTTGCTTCTGTTGGTGAGGGAGATGCCCTGAGGTTTGTGCCCTCTTATGAACAGAATAGAAATTAGAATAGAACAGAATAGAACAGAATAGAATAGAATAGAATAGAATAGAATAGAATAGAATAGAATAGAATTCTTTATTGGCCAAGTGTGATTGGACACACAAGGAATTTGTCTTGGTGCAAATGCTCTCAGTGCACATAAAAGAAAAGAGACATTTGTCAAGAGTCCAGAATCATCAGGTACGACACTTAGTAATAGCCATATAGAATAGAATAGAATAGAGTAGAATAGAAATTAGAATAGAATAGAATAGAAATTAGAATAGAATAGATTAGAAATTAGAATAGAATAGAAATTAGAATAGAAATTAGAATAGAATAGAAATTAGAATAGAATAGAATATAGAATAGAATAAGAGTAGAATAGAAAATAGAATAGAATAGAAAATGAAATAGAATAGAATAAGGAATAGAATAGAATTCCTTGTGTGATTGGACACACAAGGAATTTTGTCTTGGTGCAAATGCTCTCAGGGTACATAAAAGAGAAGAGACATTCATCAAGAGTCAAGAATCATAAGGTACAACATTTAGTAATAGCCATATAGAATAGAATAGAATAGAGTAGAATAGAAATTAGAATAGAATAGAATAGAAATTAGAATAGAATAGATTAGAAATTAGAATAGAATAGAAATTAGAATAGAAATTAGAATAGAATAGAAATTAGAATAGAATAGAATATAGAATAGAATAAGAGTAGAATAGAAAATAGAATAGAATAGAAAATGAAATAGAATAGAATAAGGAATAGAATAGAATTCCTTGTGTGATTGGACACACAAGGAATTTTGTCTTGGTGCAAATGCTCTCAGGGTACATAAAAGAGAAGAGACACTTGTCAAGGGTCAAGAATCATAAGGTACAACATTTAGTAATAGCCATAGGGTACAATAAGAATAGGATAGAATAGAAATTAGAACAGAATAGAAATTAGAATAGAATACAATAGAATAGAATATAGAATAGAATAAGAGTAGAATAAAAATAGAATAGAATAGAATAGAAAACGAAATAGAATAGAAAATGAAATAGAATAGAAAACAAAATAGAATAGAATAGAATAGAATAGAATAAGGAATAGAATAGAATTCCTTGTGTGATTGGACCC